>NW_027476275.1:0-355796 GCF_051020955.1 Megalopta genalis | reverse complement strand
GCATTGATTTGAAGCTGAATCACGTGTTTCGAATGACTGTGAAGCTAACTCGTTTGTTTCGCATGGATTTGAAGGTAAACCTTCTACTCCGCATTGATTTGAAGCTAAATCACGTGTTTCGAATGACTGTGAAGCTAACTCGTTTGTTTCGCATGGATTTGAAGGTAAACCTTCTACCTCGCACTGATTTGAAGCTTTGTCATGTGTTTCGCATGGATTTGAATCTAACTCGATTGTTTCGCATGCAGTTGAAGCTAAATCATTTATATCGCAAGTATTTGAAGCTAAATCATTTGTTTCGCATGGATTTGAAGCTAAATCTTCTACTTCGAGTAGATTTGAAGCTAAATCATGTGTTTCGAATGAATGTGAGCTAACTCGTTTGTTTCGCATGCATTTGAAGCTATATCGTTTATATCGCAAGTACTTGAAGCTAAATCATTTGTTTCGCATGGATTTGAAGCTAACTCGCATGTTTCGCTTCCAGTTGGAGCTAAATCATTTATATCGCTAGTACTTGAAGCTAAATCATTTGTTTCGCATGGATTTGAAGCTAAATCTTCTACTTCGCATTGCTTGGAAGATAAATCATGTGTTTCCCGTGGATTTGAATCTAACTCGATTGTTTCGCTTCCAGTTGATGCTAAATCATATACAGCGCAAGTATTTGAAGCTAAATCATTTGTTTCGCACGGATTTGAAGCTAAACCTTCTACCTCGCAGTGATTTGAAGCTTTGTCATGTGTTTCGCGTGGATTTGAATCTAACTCGATTCTTTCGCATGGAGTTGAAGCTAAGTCATTTATATCGCAAGTATTTGAAGCTAAATCATTTGTTTCGCATGGATTTGAATCTAACTCGCATGTTTCGCTTCCAGTTGGAGCTAAATCATTTCTTATCGCTAGTATTTGAAGCAGAATCATTTGTTTCGCATGGATTTGAAGCTAAACCTTCTACTTCGCGTTGCTTTGAAGATAAATCATGTGTTTCGCATAGATTAGAACCTAACTCGCTTGTTTCGCTTCCAGTTGAAGCTAATTCATTTATGTCGCAAGTATTTGAAGCTAAATCATTTGTTTCGCATGGATTTGAAGCTAAACCTTCTACTCCGGATTGATTAGAAGTTAAATCATGTGTTTCGCATGGTTTAGAAGCTAACTCGCTTGTTTCGCTTCCAGTTGAAGCTAAATCATTTATATCGCAAGTATTTGAAGCTAAATCATTTGTTTCGCAGGGATTTGAAGCTAAACCTTCTACTCCTCGTGGATTTGAAGTTAAATCATGTGTTTCGCATGAGTTAGAAACTAACTCGCTTGTTTCGCTTCCAGTTGAAGCTAAGTCGTCTATGTCGCAAGTATTTCAAGCTAAATCATTTGTTTCGCATGGATTTGAAGATAAACCTTCTACTCCGCATTGATTTGAAGCTAAATCACGTGTTTCGAATGACTGTGAAGCTAACTCGTTTGTTTCGCATGGATTTGAAGGTAAACCTTCTACCTCGCACTGATTTGAAGCTTTGTCATGTGTAGCGCATGGATTTGAATCTAACTCGATTGTTTCGCATGCAGTTGAAGCTAAATAATTTATATCGCAAGTATTTGAAGCTAAACCATTTGTTTCGCATGGATTTGAAGCTAAATCTTCTACTTCGAGTAGATTTGAAGCTAAATCATGTGATTCGAATGAATGTGAGCTAACTCGTTTGTTTCGCATGCATTTGAAGCTATATCGTTTATATCGCAAGTACTTGAAGCTAAATCATTTGTTTCGCATGGATTTGAAGCTAACTCGCATGTTTCGCTTCCAGTTGGAGCTAAATCATTTATATCGCTAGTACTTGAAGCGAAATCATTTGTTTCGCATGGATTTGAAGCTAAATCTTCTACTTCGCATTGCTTGGAAGATAAATCATGTGTTTCGCGTGGATTTGAATCTAACTCGATTGTTTCGTTTCCAGTTGATGCTAAATCTTATACAGCGCAAGTATTTGAAGCTAAATCATTTGTTTCGCAAGGATTTGAAGCTAAACCTTCTACCTCGCACTGATTTGAAGCTTTGTCATGTGTTTCGCGTGGATTTGAATCTAACTCGATTGTTTCGCATGCAGTTGAAGCTAAGTCATTTATATCGCAAGTATTTGTAGCTAAATCATTTGTTTCGCATGGATTTGAATCTAACTCGCATGTTACGCTTCCAGTTGGAGCTAAATCATTTCTTATCGCTAGTATTTGAAGCAGAATCATTTGTTTCGCATGGATTTGAAGCTAAACCTTCTACTTCGCGTTGCTTTGAAGATAAATCATGTGTTTCGCATAGATTAGAACCTAACTCGCTTGTTTCGCTTCCAGTTGAAGCTAATTCATTTATGTCGCAAGTATTTGAAGCTAAATCATTTGTTTCGCATGGATTTGAAGCTAAACCTTCTACTCCGGATTGATTAGAAGTTAAATCATGTGTCTCGCATGGTTTAGAAGCTAACTCGCTTGATTCGCTTCCAGTTGAAGTTAAATCATTTATATCGCAAGTATTTGAGGCTAAATCATTTGTTTCGCATGGATTTGAAGCTAAACCTACTACTCCGCATGGATTTGAAGTTAAATCATGTGTTTCGCATGAGTTAGAAACTAACTCGCTTGTTTCGCTTCCAGTTGAAGCTAAATCATTTATATCGCAAGTATTTGAAGCTAAATCATTTGTTTCGCATGGATTTGAAGCTAAATCTTCTACTTCGCATTGCTTGGAAGATAAATCATGTGTTTCGCGTGGATTTGAATCTAACTCGATTGTTTCGTTTCCAGTTGATGCTAAATCTTATACAGCGAAAGTATTTGAAGCTAAATCATTTGTTTCGCATGGATTTGAAGCTAAACCTTCTACTCCGGATTGATTAGAAGTTAAATCATGTGTTTCGCATGGTTTAGAAGCTAACTCGCTTGATTCGCTTCCAGTTGAAGTTAAATCATTTATATCGCAAGTATTTGAAGCTAAATCATTTGTTTCGCATGGATTTGAAGCTAAACCTACTACTCCGCGTGGATTTGAAGTTAAATCATGTGTTTCGCATGAGTTAGAAACTAACTCGCTTGTTTCGCTTCCAGTTGAAGCTAAATCATTTATATCGCAAGTATTTGAAGCTAAATCATTTGTTTCGCAGGGATTTGAAGCTAAACCTTCTACTCCTCGTGGATTTGAAGTTAAATCATGTGTTTCGCATGAGTTAGAAACTAACTCGCTTGTTTCGCTTCCAGTTGAAGCTAAGTCGTCTATGTCGCAAGTATTTCAAGCTAAATCATTTGTTTCGCATGGATTTGAAGATAAACCTTCTACTCCGCATTGATTTGAAGCTAAATCACGTGTTTCGAATGACTGTGAAGCTAACTCGTTTGTTTCGCATGGATTTGAAGGTAAACCTTCTACCTCGCACTGATTTGAAGCTTTGTCATGTGTAGCGCATGGATTTGAATCTAACTCGATTGTTTCGCATGCAGTTGAAGCTAAATAATTTATATCGCAAGTATTTGAAGCTAAACCATTTGTTTCGCATGGATTTGAAGCTAAATCTTCTACTTCGAGTAGATTTGAAGCTAAATCATGTGTTTCGAATGAATGTGAGCTAACTCGTTTGTTTCGCATGCATTTGAAGCTATATCGTTTATATCGCAAGTACTTGAAGCTAAATCATTTGTTTCGCATGGATTTGAAGCTAACTCGCATGTTTCGCTTCCAGTTGGAGCTAAATCATTTATATCGCTAGTACTTGAAGCGAAATCATTTGTTTCGCATGGATATGAAGCTAAATCTTCTACTTCGCATTGCTTGGAAGATAAATCATGTGTTTCGCGTGGATTTGAATCTAACTCGATTGTTTCGTTTCCAGTTGATGCTAAATCTTATACAGCGCAAGTATTTGAAGCTAAATCATTTGTTTCGCACGGATTTGAAGCTAAACCTTCTACCTCGCACTGATTTGAAGCTTTGTCATGTGTTTCGCGTGGATTTGAATCTAACTCGATTGTTTCGCATGCAGTTGAAGCTAAGTCATTTATATCGCAAGTATTTGTAGCTAAATCATTTGTTTCGCATGGATTTGAATCTAACTCGCATGTTACGCTTCCAGTTGGAGCTAAATCATTTCTTATCGCTAGTATTTGAAGCAGAATCATTTGTTTCGCATGGATTTGAAGCTAAACCTTCTACTTCGCGTTGCTTTGAAGATAAATCATGTGTTTCGCATAGATTAGAACCTAACTCGCTTGTTTCGCTTCCAGTTGAAGCTAATTCATTTATGTCGCAAGTATTTGAAGCTAAATCATTTGTTTCGCATGGATTTGAAGCTAAACCTTCTACTCCGGATTGATTAGAAGTTAAATCATGTGTCTCTCATGGTTTAGAAGCTAACTCGCTTGATTCGCTTCCAGTTGAAGTTAAATCATTTATATCGCAAGTATTTGAAGCTAAATCATTTGTTTCGCATGGATTTGAAGCTAAACCTACTACTCCGCATGGATTTGAAGTTAAATCATGTGTTTCGCATGAGTTAGAAACTAACTCGCTTGTTTCGCTTCCAGTTGAAGCTAAATCATTTATATCGCAAGTATTTGAAGCTAAATCATTTGTTTCGCAGGGATTTGAAGCTAAACCTTCTTCTCCTCGTGGATTTGAAGTTAAATCATATGTTTCGCATGGGTTAGAAACTAACTCGCTTGTTTCGCTTCCAGTTGAAGCTAATTCAATTATGTCGTAAGTATTTGAAGCTAAATCATTTGTTTCGCATGGATTTGAAGCTAAACCTTCTACTCCGCGTGGATTTGAAGTTAAATCATGTGTTTCGCATGAGTTAGAAACTAACTCGCCTGTTTCGTTTCCAGTTGAAGCTAAATCATTTATGTCGCAAGTATTTCAAGCTAAATCATTTGTTTCGCATGGATTTGAAGATAAACCTTCTACTCCGCATTGATTTGAAGCTAAATCACGTGTTTCGAATGACTGTGAAGCTAACTCGTTTGTTTCGCATGGATTTGAAGGTAAACCTTCTACTTCGCATTGAATTGAAGCTAAATCATGTGTTTCGAATGAATGTGAAGCTAACTCGTTTGTTTCGCATGCATTTGAAGCTATATCGTTTATATCGCAAGTACTTGAAGCTGAATCATTTGTTTCGCATGGATTTGAAGCTAACTCGCATGTTTCGCTTCCAGTTAAAGCTAAATCATTTATATCGCAAGTATTTGAAGCTAAATCATTTGTTTCGCATGGATTTGAAGCTAAAACTTTTACTCCGCATTGATTTAAATCTAAATCTCGTTTTTCGCATGGATTTGAATCTAACTTGTTTGTTTCGCATGCAGTTGAATCTAAATCATTTTTATCACAAGTATTTGAAGCTAAATCATTTGTTTCGAATGGATTTGAAGCCAAAGCTTTTACCTCGCAATGATTTGAAGCTAAATCATGTGTTTCGAATGAATGTGAAGCTAACTCGTTTGTTTCGCATGCATTTGAAGCATATATCGTTTATATCGCTGGTATTTGAAGCTAAATCATTTGTTTCGCATGGATTTGAAGCTAAACCTTCTACTTCTCATTGATTTGAAGCTAAATCATGTGTTTCGAATGAATGTGAATCTAACTAGTTTGTTTCGAATGCATTTGAAGCTATATCGTTTATACCGCAAGTATTTGAAGCTAAATCATTTGTTTCGCATGGATTTGAAGCTAAACCTTCTACTCCGCGTGGATTTGAAGTTAAATCATGTGTTTCGCATGAGTTAGAAACTAACTCGCATATTTCGCTTCCAGTTGAAGCTAAATCGTTTATGTCGCAAGTATTTCAAGCTAAATCATTTGTTTCGCATGGATTTGAAGATAAACCTTCTACTCCGCATTGATTTGAAGCTAAATCACGTGTTTCGAATGACTGTGAAGCTAACTCGTTTGTTTCGCATGGATTTGAAGGTAAATCTTCTACCTCGCACTGATTTGAAGCTTTGTCATGTGTTTCGCATGGATTTGAATCTAACTCGATTGTTTCGCATGCAGTTGAAGCTAAATAATTTATATCGCAAGTATTTGAAGCTAAATCATTTGTTTCGCAGGGATTTGAAGCTAAACCTTCTACTCCTCGTGGATTTGAAGTTAAATCATGTGTTTCGCATGAGTTAGAAACTAACTCGCCTGTTTCGTTTCCAGTTGAAGCTAAATCATTTATGTCGCAAGTATTTCAAGCTAAATCATTTGTTTCGCATGGATTTGAAGATAAACCTTCTACTCCGCATTGATTTGAAGCTAAATCACGTGTTTCGAATGACTGTGAAGCTAACTCGTTTGTTTCGCATGGATTTGAAGGTAAACCTTCTACCTCGCACTGATTTGAAGCTTTGTCATGTGTTTCGCATGGATTTGAAGCTAAACCTTCTACTTCGCATTGATTTGAAGCTAAATCATGTGTTTCGAATGAATGTGAAGCTAACTCGTTTTGTTTCGCATGCTTTTGAAGCTATAACCTTTATATCGCTAGTATTTGAAACTAAGTCATTCGTTTCGCATGGATTCGAAGCTAAACCTTCTACTTCGCATTGATTTGATACTAAGTCATGTGTTTCGAATGAATGTGAAGCTAACTCGTTTGTATCGCATGCATTTGAAGCCATATCGTTTATATCGCAAGTATTTGAAGCTAAATCATTTGTTTCGCATGGATTTGTAGCTAAAAATACTACTCCGCATTGATATAAATCAAAATCTCGTTTTTCGCATGGATTTGAATCTATCTTGTTTGTTTCGCATGCAGTTGAATCTAAATCATTTTTATCGCAAGTATTTGAAGTAAAATCATTTGTTTCGCTTGTATTTGAAGCTAAACCTTCTTCTTCGCATTGATTTGAAGCTAAATCATGTGTTTCGAATGAATGTGAAGCTAACTCGTTTGTTTCGCATGCATTTGAAGCTATATCGTTTATATCGCAAGTACTTGAAGCTGAATCATTTGTTTCGCATGGATTTGAAGCTAACTCGCATGTTTCGCTTCCAGTTAAAGCTAAATCATTTATATCGCAAGTATTTGAAGCTAAATCATTTGTTTCGCATGGATTTGAAGCTAAACCATCTACTTCGCATTGATTAGAACCTAAGCCATATGTTTCGAATGAATGTGAAGCTAACTCGTTTGAATCGCATGCATTTGAAGCTATATCGTTTATATCGCAAGTATTTGAAGCTAAATCATTTGTCTCGCATGGATTTGTAGATAAAACTTTTACTCCGCATTGATTTAAATCTAAATCTCGTTTTTCGCATGGATTTGAATCTAACTTGTTTGTTTCGCATGCAGTTGAATCTAAATCATTTTTATCACAAGTATTTGAAGCTAAATCATTTGTTTCGCATGGATTTGAAGATAAACCTTCTACTCCGCATTGATTTGAAGCTAAATCACGTGTTTCGAATGACTGTGAAGCTAACTCGTTTGTTTCGCATGGATTTCAAGGTAAACCTTCTACCTCGCACTGATTTGAAGCTTTGTCATGTGTTTCGCATGGATTTGAAGCTAAACCTTCTACTCCGCGTGGATTTGAAGTTAAATCATGTGTTTCGCATGAGTTAGAAACTAACTCGCTTGTTTCGCTTCCAGTTGAAGCTAAATCGTTTATGTCGCAAGTATTTCAAGCTAAATCATTTGTTTCGCATGGATTTGAAGATAAACCTTCTACTCCGCATTGATTTGAAGCTAAATCACGTGTTTCGAATGACTGTGAAGCTAACTCGTTTGTTTCGCATGGATTTGAAGGTAAACCTTCTACTCCGCATTGATTTGAAGCTAAATCACGTGTTTCGAATGACTGTGAAGCTAACTCGTTTGTTTCGCATGGATTTGAAGGTAAACCTTTTACCTCGCACTGATTTGAAGCTTTGTCATGTGTTTCGCATGGATTTGAATCTAACTCGATTGTTTCGCATGCAGTTGAAGCTAAAACATTTATATCGCAAGTATTTGAAGCTAAATCATTTGTTTCGCATGGATTTGAAGCTAAATCTTCTACTTCGAGTAGATTTGAAGCTAAATCATGTGTTTCGAATGAATGTGAGCTAACTCGTTTGTTTCGCATGCATTTGAAGCTATATCGTTTATATCGCAAGTACTTGAAGCTAAATCATTTGTTTCGCACGGATTTGAAGCTAAACCTTCTACCTCGCACTGATTTGAAGCTTTGTCATGTGTTTCGCGTGGATTTGAATCTAACTCGATTGTTTCGCATGCAGTTGAAGCTAAGTCATTTATATCGCAAGTATTTGAAGCTAAATCATTTGTTTCGCATGGATTTGAATCTAACTCGCATGTTTCGCTTCCAGTTGGAGCTAAATCATTTCTTATCGCTAGTATTTGAAGCAGAATCATTTGTTTCGCATGGATTTGAAGCTAAACCTTCTACTTCGCGTTGCTTTGAAGATAAATCATGTGTTTCGCATAGATTAGAACCTAACTCGCTTGTTTCGCTTCCAGTTGAAGCTAATTCATTTATATCGCAAGTATTTGAAGCTAAATCATTTGTTTCGCATGGATTTGAAGCTAAACCTACTACTCCGCGTGGATTTGAAGTTAAATCATGTGTTTCGCATGAGTTAGAAACTTACTCGCTTGTTTCGCTTCCAGTTGAAGCTAAATCATTTATATCGCAAGTATTTGAAGCTAAATCATTTGTTTCGCAGGGATTTGAAGCTAAACCTTCTACTCCTCGTGGATTTGAAGTTAAATCATGTGTTTCGCATGAGTTAGAAACTAACTCGCTTGTTTCGCTTCCAGTTGAAGCTAAGTCGTCTATGTCGCAAGTATTTCAAGCTAAATCATTTGTTTCGCATGGATTTGAAGATAAACCTTCTACTCCGCATTGATTTGAAGCTAAATCACGTGTTTCGAATGACTGTGAGCTAACTCGTTTGTTTCGCATGGATTTGAAGGTAAACCTTCTACCTCGCACTGATTTGAAGCTTTGTCATGTGTTTCGCATGGATTTGAATCTAACTCGATTGTTTCGCATGCAATTGAAGCTAAATCATTTATATCGCAAGTATTTGAAGCTAAATCATTTGTTTCGCATGGATTTGAAGCTAAATCTTCAACTTCGAGTAGATTTGAAGCTAAATCATGTGTTTCGAATGAATGTGAGCTAACTCGTTTGTTTCGCATGCATTTGAAGGTATATCGTTTATATCGCAAGTACTTGAAGCTAAATCATTTGTTTCGCATGGATTTGAAGCTAACTCGCATGTTTCGCTTCCAGTTGGAGCTAAATCATTTATATCGCTAGTACTTGAAGCTAAATCATTTGTTTCGCATGGATTTGAAGCTAAATCTTCTACTTCGCATTGCATGGAAGATAAATCATGTGTTTCGCGTGGATTTGAATCTAACTCGATTGTTTCGCTTCCAGTTGATGCTAAATCATATACAGCGCAAGTATTTGAAGCTAAATCATTTGTTTCGCACGGATTTGAAGCTAAACCTTCTACCTCGCACTGATTTGAAGCTTTGTCATGTGTTTCGCGTGGATTTGAATCTAACTCGATTGTTTCGCATGCAGTTGAAGCTAAGTCATTTATATCGCAAGTATTTGAAGCTAAATCATTTGTTTCGCATGGATTTGAATCTAACTCGCATGTTTCGCTTCCAGTTGGAGCTAAATCATTTCTTATCGCTAGTATTTGAAGCAGAATCATTTGTTTCGCATGGATTTGAAGCTAAACCTTCTACTTCGCGTTGCTTTGAAGATAAATCATGTGTTTCGCATAGATCCGAACCTAACTCGCTTGTTTCGCTTCCAGTTGAAGCTAATTCATTTATGTCGCAAGTATTTGAAGCTAAATCATTTGTTTCGCATGGATTTGAAGCTAAACCTTATACTCCGCATTGATTTGAAGCTAAATCATTTGTTTCGCATGGATTTGAAGATAAACCTTCTACTCCGCATTGATTTGAAGCTGAATCACGTGTTTCGAATGACTGTGAAGCTAACTCGTTTGTTTCGCATGGATTTGAAGGTAAACCTTCTACCTCGCACTGATTTGAAGCTTTGTCATGTGTTTCGCATGGTTTAGAAGCTAACTCGCTTGATTCGCTTCCAGTTGAAGTTAAATCATTTATATCGCAAGTATTTGAAGCTAAATCATTTGTTTCGCATGGACTTGAAGCTAAACCAACTACTCCGCGTGGATTTGAAGTTAAATCATGTGTTTCGCATGAGTTAGAAACTTACTCGCTTGTTTCGCTTCCAGTTGAAGCTAAATCATTTATATCGCAAGTATTTGAAGCTAAATCATTTGTTTCGCAGGGATTTGAAGCTAAACCTTCTACTCCTCGTGGATTTGAAGTTAAATCATGTGTTTCGCATGAGTTAGAAACTAACTCGCTTGTTTCGCTTCCAGTTGAAGCTAAGTCGTCTATGTCGCAAGTATTTCAAGCTAAATCATTTGTTTCGCATGGATTTGAAGATAAACCTTCTACTCCGCATTGATTTGAAGCTAAATCACGTGTTTCGAATGACTGTGAGCTAACTCGTTTGTTTCGCATGGATTTGAAGGTAAACCTTCTACCTCGCACTGATTTGAAGCTTTGTCATGTGTTTGGCATGGATTTGAATCTAACTCGATTGTTTCGCATGCAGTTGAAGCTAAATCATTTATATCGCAAGTATTTGAAGCTAAATCATTTGTTTCGCATGGATTTGAAGCTAACTCGCATGTTTCGCTTCCAGTTGGAGCTAAATCATTTATATCGCTAGTACTTGAAGCTAAATCATTTGTTTCGCATGGATTTGAAGCTAAATCTTCTACTTCGCATTGCATGGAAGATAAATCATGTGTTTCGCGTGGATTTGAATCTAACTCGATTGTTTCGCTTCCAGTTGATGCTAAATCATATACAGCGCAAGTATTTGAAACTAAATCATTTGTTTCGCACGGATTTGAAGCTAAACCTTCTACCTCGCACTGATTTGAAGCTTTGTCATGTGTTTCGCGTGGATTTGAATCTAACTCGATTGTTTCGCATGCAGTTGAAGCTAAGTCATTTATATCGCAAGTATTTGAAGCTAAATCATTTGTTTCGCATGGATTTGAATCTAACTCGCATGTTTCGCTTCCAGTTGGAGCTAAATCATTTCTTATCGCTAGTATTTGAAGCAGAATCATTTGTTTCGCATGGATTTGAAGCTAAACCTTCTACTTCGCGTTGCTTTGAAGATAAATCATGTGTTTCGCATAGATCCGAACCTAACTCGCTTGTTTCGCTTCCAGTTGAAGCTAATTCATTTATGTCGCAAGTATTTGAAGCTAAATCATTTGTTTCGCATGGATTTGAAGCTAAACCTTATACTCCGCATTGATTTGAAGCTAAATCACGTGTTTCGAATGACTGTGAAGCTAACTCGTTTGTTTCGCATGGATTTGAAGGTAAACCTTCTACCTCGCACTGATTTGAAGCTTTGTCATGTGTTTCGCATGGATTTGAATCTAACTCGATTGTTTCGCATGCAGTTGAAGGTAAATCATTTATATCGCAAGTATTTGAAGCTAAATCATTTGTTTCGCATGGATTTGAAGCTAAATCTTCTACTTCGAGTAGATTTGAAGCTAAATCATGTGTTTTGAATGAATGTGAGTTAACTCGTTTGTTTCGCATGCATTTGAAGCTATATCGTTTATATCGCAAGTACTTGAAGCTAAATCATTTGTTTCGCATGGATTTGATGCTAACTCGCTTGTTTCGCCTCCAGTTGAAGCTAAATCATTTATATCGCTGGTATTTGAAGCTAAATCATTTGTTTCGCATGTATTTGAAGCTAAACCTTCTACTTCTCATTGATTTGAAGCTAAATCATGTGTTTCGAATGAATGTGAATCTAACTAGTTTGTTTCGAATGCATTTGAAGCTATATCGTTTATACCGCAAGTATTTGAAGCTAAATCATTTGTTTCGCTTGGATTTGAAGCTAAACCTTCTACTCCGCGTGGATTTGAAGTTAAATCATGTGTTTCGCATGAGTTAGAAACTAACTCGCTTGTTTCGCTTCCAGTTGTAGCTAAATCGTTTATGTCGCAAGTATTTCAAGCTAAATCATTTGTTTCGCATGGATTTGAAGATAAACCTTCTACTCCGCATTGATTTGAAGCTAAATCACGTGTTTCGAATGACTGTGAAGCTAACTCGTTTGTTTCGCATGGATTTTAAGGTAAATCTTCTACCTCGCACTGATTTGAAGCTTTGTCATGTGTTTCGCATGGATTTGAATCTAACTCGATTGTTTCGCATGCAGTTGAAGCTAAATAATTTATATCGCAAGTATTTGAAGCTAAATCATTTGTTTCGCAGGGATTTGAAGCTAAACCTTCTACTCCTCGTGGATTTGAAGTTAAATCATGTGTTTCGCATGAGTTAGAAACTAACTCGCCTGTTTCGTTTCCAGTTGAAGCTAAATCATTTATGTCGCAAGTATTTCAAGCTAAATCATTTGTTTCGCATGGATTTGAAGATAAACCTTCTACTCCGCATTGATTTGAAGCTAAATCACGTGTTTCGAATGACTGTGAAGCTAACTCGTTTGTTTCGCATGGATTTGAAGGTAAACCTTCTACCTCGCACTGATTTGAAGCTTTGTCATGTGTTTCGCATGGATTTGAAGCTAAACCTTCTACTCCGCGTGGATTTGAAGTTAAATCATGTGTTTCGCATGAATGTGAAGCTAACTCGTTTGTTTCGCATGCATTTGAAGCATATATCGTTTATATCGCAAGTACTTGAAGCTAAATCATTTGTTTCGCATGGCTTTGAAGCTAAACCTTTTACTTCTCATTGATTTGTAGCTAAATCATGTGTTTCGAAAGAATGTGAATCTTACTAGTTTGTTTCGAATGCATTTGAAGCTATATCGTTTATACCGCAAGTATTTGAAGCTAAATCATTTGTTTCGCACGGATGAGAAACTAACTCGCTTGTTTCGCTTCCAGTTGAAGCTAAGTCGTCTATGTCGCAAGTATTTCAAGCTAAATCATTTGTTTCGCATGGATTTGAAGATAAACCTTCTACTCCGCATTGATTTGAAGCTAAATCACGTGTTTCGAATGACTGTGAGCTAACTCGTTTGTTTCGCATGCATTTGATGCTATATCGTTTACATCGCAAGTACTTGGATCTAAATCATTCGTTTCGCATGGATGTGAAGCTAACTCGCTTGTTTCGCCTCCAGTTGAAGCTAAATCATTTATATCGCTGGTATTTGAAGCTAAATCATTTGTTTCGCATGGATTTGAAGCTAAACCTTCTACTTCTCATTGATTTGAAGCTAAATCAGGTGTTTCGAATGAATGTGAATCTAACTAGTTTGTTTCGAATGCATTTGATGCTATATCGTTTATACCGCAAGTATTTGAAGCTAAATCATTTGTTTCGCATGGATTTGAAACTAAACCTTCTACTCCGCGTGGATTTGAAGTTAAATCATGTGTTTCGCATGAGTTAGAAACTAACTCGCTTGTTTCGCTTCCAGTTGAAGCTAAATCGTTTATGTCGCAAGTATTTCAAGCTAAATCATTTGTTTCGCATGGATTTGAAGATAAACCTTCTACTCCGCATTGATTTGAAGCTAAATCACGTGTTTCGAATGACTGTGAAGCTAACTCGTTTGTTTCGCATGGATTTGAAGGTAAACCTTCTACTCCGCATTGATTTGAAGCTAAATCACGTGTTTCGAATGACTGTGAAGCTAACTCGTTTGTTTCGCATGGATTTGAAGGTAAACCTTTTACCTCGCACTGATTTGAAGCTTTGTCATGTGTTTCGCATGGATTTGAATCTAACTCGATTGTTTCGCATGCAGTTGAAGCTAAAACATTTATATCGCAAGTATTTGAAGCTAAATCATTTGTTTCGCATGGATTTGAAGCTAAATCTTCTACTTCGAGTAGATTTGAAGCTAAATCATGTGTTTCGAATGAATGTGAGCTAACTCGTTTGTTTCGCATGCATTTGAAGCTATATCGTTTATATCGCAAGTACTTGAAGCTAAATCATTTGTTTCGCACGGATTTGAAGCTAAACCTTCTACCTCGCACTGATTTGAAGCTTTGTCATGTGTTTCGCGTGGATTTGAATCTAACTCGATTGTTTCGCATGCAGTTGAAGCTAAGTCATTTATATCGCAAGTATTTGAAGCTAAATCATTTGTTTCGCATGGATTTGAATCTAACTCGCATGTTTCGCTTCCAGTTGGAGCTAAATCATTTCTTATCGCTAGTATTTGAAGCAGAATCATTTGTTTCGCATGGATTTGAAGCTAAACCTTCTACTTCGCGTTGCTTTGAAGATAAATCATGTGTTTCGCATAGATTAGAACCTAACTCGCTTGTTTCGCTTCCAGTTGAAGCTAATTCATTTATGTCGCAAGTATTTGAAGCTAAATCATTTGTTTCGCATGGATTTGAAGCTAAACCTTCTACTCCGGATTGATTAGAAGTTAAATCATGTGTTTCGCATGGTTTAGAAGCTAACTCGCTTGATTCGCTTCCAGTTGAAGTTAAATCATTTATATCGCAAGTATTTGAAGCTAAATCATTTGTTTCGCATGGATTTGAAGCTAAACCTACTACTCCGCGTGGATTTGAAGTTAAATCATGTGTTTCGCATGAGTTAGAAACTTACTCGCTTGTTTCGCTTCCAGTTGAAGCTAAATCATTTATATCGCAAGTATTTGAAGCTAAATCATTTGTTTCGCAGGGATTTGAAGCTAAACCTTCTACTCCTCGTGGATTTCAAGTTAAATCATGTGTTTCGCATGAGTTAGAAACTAACTCGCTTGTTTCGCTTCCAGTTGAAGCTAAGTCGTCTATGTCGCAAGTATTTCAAGCTAAATCATTTGTTTCGCATGGATTTGAAGATAAACCTTCTACTCCGCATTGATTTGAAGCTAAATCACGTGTTTCGAATGACTGTGAGCTAACTCGTTTGTTTCGCATGGATTTGAAGGTAAACCTTCTACCTCGCACTGATTTGAAGCTTTGTCATGTGTTTCGCATGGATTTGAATCTAACTCGATTGTTTCGCATGCAGTTGAAGCTAAATCATTTATATCGCAAGTATTTGAAGCTAAATCATTTGTTTCGCATGGATTTGAAGCTAAATCTTCAACTTCGAGTAGATTTGAAGCTAAATCATGTGTTTCGAATGAATGTGAGCTAACTCGTTTGTTTCGCATGCATTTGAAGGTATATCGTTTATATCGCAAGTACTTGAAGCTAAATCATTTGTTTCGCATGGATTTGAAGCTAACTCGCATGTTTCGCTTCCAGTTGGAGCTAAATCATTTATATCGCTAGTACTTGAAGCTAAATCATTTGTTTCGCATGGATTTGAAGCTAAATCTTCTACTTCGCATTGCATGGAAGATAAATCATGTGTTTCGCGTGGATTTGAATCTAACTCGATTGTTTCGCTTCCAGTTGATGCTAAATCATATACAGCGCAAGTATTTGAAGCTAAATCATTTGTTTCGCACGGATTTGAAGCTAAACCTTCTACCTCGCACTGATTTGAAGCTTTGTCATGTGTTTCGCGTGGATTTGAATCTAACTCGATTGTTTCGCATGCAGTTGAAGCTAAGTCATTTATATCGCAAGTATTTGAAGCTAAATCATTTGTTTCGCATGGATTTGAAGCTATATCGTTTATAACGCAAGTATTTGAAGCTAAATCATTTGTTTCGCACGGATTTGAAGCTAAACCTTCTACCTCGCACTGATTTGAAGCTTTGTCATGTCTTTCGCGTGGATTTGAATCTAACTCGATTGTTTCGCTTCCAGTTGGAGCTAAATCATTTCTTATCGCTAGTATTTGAAGCAGAATCATTTGTTTCGCATGGATTTGAAGCTAAACCTTCTACTTCAAGTTGCTTTGAAGATAAATCATGTGTTTCGCATAGATCCGAACCTAACTCGCTTGTTTCGCTTCCAGTTGAAGCTAATTCATTTATGTCGCAAGTATTTGAAGCTAAATCATTTGTTTCGCATGGATTTGAAGCTAAACCTTATACTCCGCATTGATTTGAAGCTAAATCATTTGTTTCGCATGGATTTGAAGATAAACCTTCTACTCCGCATTGATTGGAAGCTGAATCACGTGTTTCGAATGACTGTGAAGCTAACTCGTTTGTTTCGCATGGATTTGAAGGTAAACCTTCTACCTCGCACTGATTTGAAGCTTTGTCATGTGTTTCGCATGGTTTAGAAGCTAACTCGCTTGATTCGCTTCCAGTTGAAGTTAAATCATTTATATCGCAAGTATTTGAAGCTAAATCATTTGTTTCGCATGGATTTGAAGCTAAACCAACTACTCCGCGTGGATTTGAAGTTAAATCATGTGTTTCGCATGAGTTAGAAACTTACTCGCTTGTTTCGCTTCCAGTTGAAGCTAAATCATTTATATCGCAAGTATTTGAAGCTAAATCATTTGTTTCGCAGGGATTTGAAGCTAAACCTTCTACTCCTCGTGGATTTGAAGTTAAATCATGTGTTTCGCATGAGTTAGAAACTAACTCGCTTGTTTCGCTTCCAGTTGAAGCTAAGTCGTCTATGTCGCAAGTATTTCAAGCTAAATCATTTGTTTCGCATGGATTTGAAGATAAACCTTCTACTCCGCATTGATTTGAAGCTAAATCACGTGTTTCGAATGACTGTGAGCTAACTCGTTTGTTTCGCATGGATTTGAAGGTAAACCTTCTACCTCGCACTGATTTGAAGCTTTGTCATGTGTTTGGCATGGATTTGAATCTAACTCGATTGTTTCGCATGCAGTTGAAGCTAAATCATTTATATCGCAAGTATTTGAAGCTAAATCATTTGTTTCGCATGGATTTGAAGCTAAATCTTCAACTTCGAGTAGATTTGAAGCTAAATCATGTGTTTCGAATGAATGTGAGCTAACTCGTTTGTTTCGCATGCATTTGAATGTATATCGTTTATATCGCAAGTACTTGAAGCTAAATCATTTGTTTCGCATGGATTTGAAGCTAACTCGCATGTTTCGCTTCCAGTTGGAGCTAAATCATTTATATCGCTAGTACTTGAAGCTAAATCATTTGTTTCGCATGGATTTGAAGCTAAATCTTCTACTTCGCATTGCATGGAAGATAAATCATGTGTTTCGCGTGGATTTGAATCTAACTCGATTGTTTCGCTTCCAGTTGATGCTAAATCATATACAGCGCAAGTATTTGAAGCTAAATCATTTGTTTCGCACGGATTTGAAGCTAAACCTTCTACCTCGCACTGATTTGAAGCTTTGTCATGTGTTTCGCGTGGATTTGAATCTAACTCGATTGTTTCGCATGCAGTTGAAGCTAAGTCATTTATATCGCAAGTATTTGAAGCTAAATCATTTGTTTCGCATGGATTTGAATCTAACTCGCATGTTTCGCTTCCAGTTGGAGCTAAATCATTTCTTATCGCTAGTATTTGAAGCAGAATCATTTGCTTCGCATGGATTTGAAGCTAAACCTTCTACTTCGCGTTGCTTTGAAGATAAATCATGTGTTTCGCATAGATCCGAACCTAACTCGCTTGTTTCGCTTCCAGTTGAAGCTAATTCATTTATGTCGCAAGTATTTGAAGCTAAATCATTTGTTTCGCATGGATTTGAAGCTAAACCTTATACTCCGCATTGATTTGAAGCTAAATCACGTGTTTCGAATGACTGTGAAGCTAACTCGTTTGTTTCGCATGGATTTGAAGGTAAACCTTCTACCTCGCACTGATTTGAAGCTTTGTCATGTGTTTCGCATGGATTTGAATCTAACTCGATTGTTTCGCATGCAGTTGAAGCTAAATCATTTATATCGCAAGTATTTGAAGCTAAATCATTTGTTTCGCACGGATTTGAAGCTAAATCTTCTACTTCGAGTAGATTTGAAGCTAAATCATGTGTTTCGAATGAATGTGAGCTAACTCGTTTGTTTCGCATGCATTTGAAGCTATATCGTTTATATCGCAAGTACTTGAAGCTAAATCATTTGTTTCGCATGGATTTGATGCTAACTCGCTTGTTTCGCCTCCAGTTGAAGCTAAATCATTTATATCGCTGGTATTTGAAGCTAAATCATTTGTTTCGCATGTATTTGAAGCTAAACCTTCTACTTCTCATTGATTTGAAGCTAAATCATGTGTTTCGAATGAATGTGAATCTAACTAGTTTGTTTCGAATGCATTTGAAGCTATATCGTTTATACCGCAAGTATTTGAAGCTAAATCATTTGTTTCGCTTGGATTTGAAGCTAAACCTTCTACTCCGCGTGGATTTGAAGTTAAATCATGTGTTTCGCATGAGTTAGAAACTAACTCGCTTGTTTCGCTTCCAGTTGAAGCTAAATCGTTTATGTCGCAAGTATTTCAAGCTAAATCATTTGTTTCGCATGGATTTGAAGATAAACCTTCTACTCCGCATTGATTTGAAGCTAAATCACGTGTTTCGAATGACTGTGAGCTAACTCGTTTGTTTCGCATGGATTTGAAGGTAAACCTTCTACCTCGCACTGATTTGAAGCTTTGTCATGTGTTTGGCATGGATTTGAATCTAACTCGATTGTTTCGCATGCAGTTGAAGCTAAATCATTTATATCGCAAGTATTTGAAGCTAAATCATTTGTTTCGCATGGATTTGAAGCTAACTCGCATGTTTCGCTTCCAGTTGGAGCTAAATCATTTATATCGCTAGTACTTGAAGCTAAATCATTTGTTTCGCATGGATTTGAAGCTAAATCTTCTACTTCGCATTGCATGGAAGATAAATCATGTGTTTCGCGTGGATTTGAATCTAACTCGATTGTTTCGCTTCCAGTTGATGCTAAATCATATACAGCGCAAGTATTTGAAACTAAATCATTTGTTTCGCACGGATTTGAAGCTAAACCTTCTACCTCGCACTGATTTGAAGCTTTGTCATGTGTTTCGCGTGGATTTGAATCTAACTCGATTGTTTCGCATGCAGTTGAAGCTAAGTCATTTATATCGCAAGTATTTGAAGCTAAATCATTTGTTTCGCATGGATTTGAATCTAACTCGCATGTTTCGCTTCCAGTTGGAGCTAAATCATTTCTTATCGCTAGTATTTGAAGCAGAATCATTTGTTTCGCATGGATTTGAAGCTAAACCTTCTACTTCGCGTTGCTTTGAAGATAAATCATGTGTTTCGCATAGATCCGAACCTAACTCGCTTGTTTCGCTTCCAGTTGAAGCTAATTCATTTATGTCGCAAGTATTTGAAGCTAAATCATTTGTTTCGCATGGATTTGAAGCTAAACCTTATACTCCGCATTGATTTGAAGCTAAATCACGTGTTTCGAATGACTGTGAAGCTAACTCGTTTGTTTCGCATGGATTTGAAGGTAAACCTTCTACCTCGCACTGATTTGAAGCTTTGTCATGTGTTTCGCATGGATTTGAATCTAACTCGATTGTTTCGCATGCAGTTGAAGGTAAATCATTTATATCGCAAGTATTTGAAGCTAAATCATTTGTTTCGCATGGATTTGAAGCTAAATCTTCTACTTCGAGTAGATTTGAAGCTAAATCATGTGTTTTGAATGAATGTGAGTTAACTCGTTTGTTTCGCATGCATTTGAAGCTATATCGTTTATATCGCAAGTACTTGAAGCTAAATCATTTGTTTCGCATGGATTTGATGCTAACTCGCTTGTTTCGCCTCCAGTTGAAGCTAAATCATTTATATCGCTGGTATTTGAAGCTAAATCATTTGTTTCGCATGTATTTGAAGCTAAACCTTCTACTTCTCATTGATTTGAAGCTAAATCATGTGTTTCGAATGAATGTGAATCTAACTAGTTTGTTTCGAATGCATTTGAAGCTATATCGTTTATACCGCAAGTATTTGAAGCTAAATCATTTGTTTCGCTTGGATTTGAAGCTAAACCTTCTACTCCGCGTGGATTTGAAGTTAAATCATGTGTTTCGCATGAGTTAGAAACTAACTCGCTTGTTTCGCTTCCAGTTGTAGCTAAATCGTTTATGTCGCAAGTATTTCAAGCTAAATCATTTGTTTCGCATGGATTTGAAGATAAACCTTCTACTCCGCATTGATTTGAAGCTAAATCACGTGTTTCGAATGACTGTGAAGCTAACTCGTTTGTTTCGCATGGATTTTAAGGTAAATCTTCTACCTCGCACTGATTTGAAGCTTTGTCATGTGTTTCGCATGGATTTGAATCTAACTCGATTGTTTCGCATGCAGTTGAAGCTAAATAATTTATATCGCAAGTATTTGAAGCTAAATCATTTGTTTCGCAGGGATTTGAAGCTAAACCTTCTACTCCTCGTGGATTTGAAGTTAAATCATGTGTTTCGCATGAGTTAGAAACTAACTCGCCTGTTTCGTTTCCAGTTGAAGCTAAATCATTTATGTCGCAAGTATTTCAAGCTAAATCATTTGTTTCGCATGGATTTGAAGATAAACCTTCTACTCCGCATTGATTTGAAGCTAAATCACGTGTTTCGAATGACTGTGAAGCTAACTCGTTTGTTTCGCATGGATTTGAAGGTAAACCTTCTACCTCGCACTGATTTGAAGCTTTGTCATGTGTTTCGCATGGATTTGAAGCTAAACCTTCTACTCCGCGTGGATTTGAAGTTAAATCATGTGTTTCGCATGAATGTGAAGCTAACTCGTTTGTTTCGCATGCATTTGAAGCATATATCGTTTATATCGCAAGTACTTGAAGCTAAATCATTTGTTTCGCATGGCTTTGAAGCTAAACCTTTTACTTCTCATTGATTTGTAGCTAAATCATGTGTTTCGAAAGAATGTGAATCTTACTAGTTTGTTTCGAATGCATTTGAAGCTATATCGTTTATACCGCAAGTATTTGAAGCTAAATCATTTGTTTCGCACGGATGAGAAACTAACTCGCTTGTTTCGCTTCCAGTTGAAGCTAAGTCGTCTATGTCGCAAGTATTTCAAGCTAAATCATTTGTTTCGCATGGATTTGAAGATAAACCTTCTACTCCGCATTGATTTGAAGCTAAATCACGTGTTTCGAATGACTGTGAGCTAACTCGTTTGTTTCGCATGCATTTGATGCTATATCGTTTACATCGCAAGTACTTGGATCTAAATCATTCGTTTCGCATGGATGTGAAGCTAACTCGCTTGTTTCGCCTCCAGTTGAAGCTAAATCATTTATATCGCTGGTATTTGAAGCTAAATCATTTGTTTCGCATGGATTTGAAGCTAAACCTTCTACTTCTCATTGATTTGAAGCTAAATCAGGTGTTTCGAATGAATGTGAATCTAACTAGTTTGTTTCGAATGCATTTGATGCTATATCGTTTATACCGCAAGTATTTGAAGCTAAATCATTTGTTTCGCATGGATTTGAAACTAAACCTTCTACTCCGCGTGGATTTGAAGTTAAATCATGTGTTTCGCATGAGTTAGAAACTAACTCGCTTGTTTCGCTTCCAGTTGAAGCTAAATCGTTTATGTCGCAAGTATTTCAAGCTAAATCATTTGTTTCGCATGGATTTGAAGATAAACCTTCTACTCCGCATTGATTTGAAGCTAAATCACGTGTTTCGAATGACTGTGAAGCTAACTCGTTTGTTTCGCATGGATTTGAAGGTAAACCTTCTACTCCGCATTGATTTGAAGCTAAATCACGTGTTTCGAATGACTGTGAAGCTAACTCGTTTGTTTCGCATGGATTTGAAGGTAAACCTTTTACCTCGCACTGATTTGAAGCTTTGTCATGTGTTTCGCATGGATTTGAATCTAACTCGATTGTTTCGCATGCAGTTGAAGCTAAAACATTTATATCGCAAGTATTTGAAGCTAAATCATTTGTTTCGCATGGATTTGAAGCTAAATCTTCTACTTCGAGTAGATTTGAAGCTAAATCATGTGTTTCGAATGAATGTGAGCTAACTCGTTTGTTTCGCATGCATTTGAAGCTATATCGTTTATATCGCAAGTACTTGAAGCTAAATCATTTGTTTCGCACGGATTTGAAGCTAAACCTTCTACCTCGCACTGATTTGAAGCTTTGTCATGTGTTTCGCGTGGATTTGAATCTAACTCGATTGTTTCGCATGCAGTTGAAGCTAAGTCATTTATATCGCAAGTATTTGAAGCTAAATCATTTGTTTCGCATGGATTTGAATCTAACTCGCATGTTTCGCTTCCAGTTGGAGCTAAATCATTTCTTATCGCTAGTATTTGAAGCAGAATCATTTGTTTCGCATGGATTTGAAGCTAAACCTTCTACTTCGCGTTGCTTTGAAGATAAATCATGTGTTTCGCATAGATTAGAACCTAACTCGCTTGTTTCGCTTCCAGTTGAAGCTAATTCATTTATGTCGCAAGTATTTGAAGCTAAATCATTTGTTTCGCATGGATTTGAAGCTAAACCTTCTACTCCGGATTGATTAGAAGTTAAATCATGTGTTTCGCATGGTTTAGAAGCTAACTCGCTTGATTCGCTTCCAGTTGAAGTTAAATCATTTATATCGCAAGTATTTGAAGCTAAATCATTTGTTTCGCATGGATTTGAAGCTAAACCTACTACTCCGCGTGGATTTGAAGTTAAATCATGTGTTTCGCATGAGTTAGAAACTTACTCGCTTGTTTCGCTTCCAGTTGAAGCTAAATCATTTATATCGCAAGTATTTGAAGCTAAATCATTTGTTTCGCAGGGATTTGAAGCTAAACCTTCTACTCCTCGTGGATTTGAAGTTAAATCATGTGTTTCGCATGAGTTAGAAACTAACTCGCTTGTTTCGCTTCCAGTTGAAGCTAAGTCGTCTATGTCGCAAGTATTTCAAGCTAAATCATTTGTTTCGCATGGATTTGAAGATAAACCTTCTACTCCGCATTGATTTGAAGCTAAATCACGTGTTTCGAATGACTGTGAGCTAACTCGTTTGTTTCGCATGGATTTGAAGGTAAACCTTCTACCTCGCACTGATTTGAAGCTTTGTCATGTGTTTCGCATGGATTTGAATCTAACTCGATTGTTTCGCATGCAGTTGAAGCTAAATCATTTATATCGCAAGTATTTGAAGCTAAATCATTTGTTTCGCATGGATTTGAAGCTAAATCTTCAACTTCGAGTAGATTTGAAGCTAAATCATGTGTTTCGAATGAATGTGAGCTAACTCGTTTGTTTCGCATGCATTTGAAGGTATATCGTTTATATCGCAAGTACTTGAAGCTAAATCATTTGTTTCGCATGGATTTGAAGCTAACTCGCATGTTTCGCTTCCAGTTGGAGCTAAATCATTTATATCGCTAGTACTTGAAGCTAAATCATTTGTTTCGCATGGATTTGAAGCTAAATCTTCTACTTCGCATTGCATGGAAGATAAATCATGTGTTTCGCGTGGATTTGAATCTAACTCGATTGTTTCGCTTCCAGTTGATGCTAAATCATATACAGCGCAAGTATTTGAAGCTAAATCATTTGTTTCGCACGGATTTGAAGCTAAACCTTCTACCTCGCACTGATTTGAAGCTTTGTCATGTGTTTCGCGTGGATTTGAATCTAACTCGATTGTTTCGCATGCAGTTGAAGCTAAGTCATTTATATCGCAAGTATTTGAAGCTAAATCATTTGTTTCGCATGGATTTGAAGCTATATCGTTTATAACGCAAGTATTTGAAGCTAAATCATTTGTTTCGCACGGATTTGAAGCTAAACCTTCTACCTCGCACTGATTTGAAGCTTTGTCATGTCTTTCGCGTGGATTTGAATCTAACTCGATTGTTTCGCTTCCAGTTGGAGCTAAATCATTTCTTATCGCTAGTATTTGAAGCAGAATCATTTGTTTCGCATGGATTTGAAGCTAAACCTTCTACTTCAAGTTGCTTTGAAGATAAATCATGTGTTTCGCATAGATCCGAACCTAACTCGCTTGTTTCGCTTCCAGTTGAAGCTAATTCATTTATGTCGCAAGTATTTGAAGCTAAATCATTTGTTTCGCATGGATTTGAAGCTAAACCTTATACTCCGCATTGATTTGAAGCTAAATCATTTGTTTCGCATGGATTTGAAGATAAACCTTCTACTCCGCATTGATTGGAAGCTGAATCACGTGTTTCGAATGACTGTGAAGCTAACTCGTTTGTTTCGCATGGATTTGAAGGTAAACCTTCTACCTCGCACTGATTTGAAGCTTTGTCATGTGTTTCGCATGGTTTAGAAGCTAACTCGCTTGATTCGCTTCCAGTTGAAGTTAAATCATTTATATCGCAAGTATTTGAAGCTAAATCATTTGTTTCGCATGGATTTGAAGCTAAACCAACTACTCCGCGTGGATTTGAAGTTAAATCATGTGTTTCGCATGAGTTAGAAACTTACTCGCTTGTTTCGCTTCCAGTTGAAGCTAAATCATTTATATCGCAAGTATTTGAAGCTAAATCATTTGTTTCGCAGGGATTTGAAGCTAAACCTTCTACTCCTCGTGGATTTGAAGTTAAATCATGTGTTTCGCATGAGTTAGAAACTAACTCGCTTGTTTCGCTTCCAGTTGAAGCTAAGTCGTCTATGTCGCAAGTATTTCAAGCTAAATCATTTGTTTCGCATGGATTTGAAGATAAACCTTCTACTCCGCATTGATTTGAAGCTAAATCACGTGTTTCGAATGACTGTGAAGCTAACTCGTTTGTTTCGCATGGATTTGAAGGTAAACCTTCTACCTCGCACTGATTTGAAGCTTTGTCATGTGTTTCGCATAGATCCGAACCTAACTCGCTTGTTTCGCTTCCAGTTGAAGCTAATTCATTTATGTCGCAAGTATTTGAAGCTAAATCATTTGTTTCGCATGGATTTGAAGCTAAACCTTATACTCCGCATTGATTTGAAGCTAAATCACGTGTTTCGAATGACTGTGAAGCTAACTCGTTTGTTTCGCATGGATTTGAAGGTAAACCTTCTACCTCGCACTGATTTGAAGCTTTGTCATGTGTTTCGCATGGATTTGAATCTAACTCGATTGTTTCGCATGCAGTTGAAGCTAAATCATTTATATCGCAAGTATTTGAAGCTAAATCATTTGTTTCGCACGGATTTGAAGCTAAATCTTCTACTTCGAGTAGATTTGAAGCTAAATCATGTGTTTCGAATGAATGTGAGCTAACTCGTTTGTTTCGCATGCATTTGAAGCTATATCGTTTATATCGCAAGTACTTGAAGCTAAATCATTTGTTTCGCATGGATTTGATGCTAACTCGCTTGTTTCGCCTCCAGTTGAAGCTAAATCATTTATATCGCTGGTATTTGAAGCTAAATCATTTGTTTCGCATGTATTTGAAGCTAAACCTTCTACTTCTCATTGATTTGAAGCTAAATCATGTGTTTCGAATGAATGTGAATCTAACTAGTTTGTTTCGAATGCATTTGAAGCTATATCGTTTATACCGCAAGTATTTGAAGCTAAATCATTTGTTTCGCTTGGATTTGAAGCTAAACCTTCTACTCCGCGTGGATTTGAAGTTAAATCATGTGTTTCGCATGAGTTAGAAACTAACTCGCTTGTTTCGCTTCCAGTTGAAGCTAAATCGTTTATGTCGCAAGTATTTCAAGCTAAATCATTTGTTTCGCATGGATTTGAAGATAAACCTTCTACTCCGCATTGATTTGAAGCTAAATCACGTGTTTCGAATGACTGTGAAGCTAACTCGTTTGTTTCGCATGGATTTTAAGGTAAATCTTCTACCTCGCACTGATTTGAAGCTTTGTCATGTGTTTCGCATGGATTTGAATCTAACTCGATTGTTTCGCATGCAGTTGAAGCTAAATAATTTATATCGCAAGTATTTGAAGCTAAATCATTTGTTTCGCAGGGATTTGAAGCTAAACCTTCTACTCCTCGTGGATTTGAAGTTAAATCATGTGTTTCGCATGAGTTAGAAACTAACTCGCCTGTTTCGTTTCCAGTTGAAGCTAAATCATTTATGTCGCAAGTATTTCAAGCTAAATCATTTGTTTCGCATGGATTTGAAGATAAACCTTCTACCCCGCATTGATTTGAAGCTAAATCACGTGTTTCGAATGACTGTGAAGCTAACTCGTATGTTTCGCATGGATATGAAGGTAAACCTTCTACTCCGCATTGATTTGAAGCTAAATCACGTGTTTCGAATGACTGTGAAGCTAACTCGTTTGTTTCGCATGGATTTGAAGGTAAACCTTCTACCTCGCACTGATTTGAAGCTTTGTCATGTGTTTCGCATGGATTTGAAGCTAACTCGCATGTTTCGCTTCCAGTTGGAGCTAAATCATTTATATCGCTAGTACTTGAAGCTAAATCATTTGTTTCGCATGGATTTGAAGCTAAATCTTCTACTTCGCATTGCTTGGAAGATAAATCATGTGTTTCGCGTGGATTTGAATCTAACTCGATTGTTTCGCTTCCAGTTGATGCTAAATCATATACAGCGCAAGTATTTGAAGCTAAATCATTTGTTTCGCACGGATTTGAAGCTAAACCTTCTACCCCGCATTGATTTGAAGCTAAATCACGTGTTTCGAATGACTGTGAAGCTAACTCGTATGTTTCGCATGGATATGAAGGTAAACCTTCTACTCCGCATTGATTTGAAGCTAAATCACGTGTTTCGAATGACTGTGAAGCTAACTCGTTTGTTTCGCATGGATTTGAAGGTAAACCTTCTACCTCGCACTGATTTGAAGCTTTGTCATGTGTTTCGCATGGATTTGAAGCTAACTCGCATGTTTCGCTTCCAGTTGGAGCTAAATCATTTATATCGCTAGTACTTGAAGCTAAATCATTTGTTTCGCATGGATTTGAAGCTAAATCTTCTACTTCGCATTGCTTGGAAGATAAATCATGTGTTTCGCGTGGATTTGAATCTAACTCGATTGTTTCGCTTCCAGTTGATGCTAAATCATATACAGCGCAAGTATTTGAAGCTAAATCATTTGTTTCGCACGGATTTGAAGCTAAACCTTCTACCTCGCACTGATTTGAAGCTTTGTCATGTGTTTCGCGTGGATTTGAAGCTAAACCTTCTACTCCGCGTGGATTTGAAGTTAAATCATGTGTTTCGCATGAGTTAGAAACTAACTCGCTTGTTTCGCTTCCAGTTGAAGCTAAATCGTTTATGTCGCAAGTATTTCAAGCTAAATCATTTGTTTCGCATGGATTTGAAGATAAACCTTCTACTCCGCATTGATTTGAAGCTAAATCACGTGTTTCGAATGACTGTGAAGCTAACTCGTTTGTTTCGCATGGATTTCAAGGTAAACCTTCTACCTCGCACTGATTTGAAGCTTTGTCATGTGTTTCGCATGGATTTGAAGCTAAACCTTCTACTCCGCGAGGATTTGAAGTTAAATCATGTGTTTCGCATGAGTTAGAAACTAACTCGCTTGTTTCGCTTCCAGTTGAAGCTAAATCGTTTATGTCGCAAGTATTTCAAGCTAAATCATTTGTTTCGCATGGATTTGAAGATAAACCTTCTACTCCGCATTGATTTGAAGCTAAATCACGTGTTTCGAATGACTGTGAAGCTAACTCGTTTGTTTCGCATGGATTTGAAGGTAAACCTTCTACCTCGCACTGATTTGAAGCTTTGTCATGTGTTTCGCATGGATTTGAATCTAACTCGATTGTTTCGCATGCAGTTGAAGCTAAATCATTTATATCGCAAGTATTTGAAGCTAAATCATTTGTTTCGCATGGATTTGAAGCTAAATCTTCTACTTCGAGTAGATTTGAAGCTAAATCATGTGTTTCGAATGAATGTGAGCTAACTCGTTTGTTTCGCATGCATTTGAAGCTATATCGTTTATATCGCAAGTACTTGAAGCTAAATCATTTGTTTCGCATGGATTTGAAGATAAACCTTCTACTACGCATTGATTTGAAGCTAAATCACGTGTTTCGAATGACTGTGAAGCTAACTCGTTTGTTTCGCATGGATTTTAAGGTAAATCTTCTACCTCGCACTGATTTGAAGCTTTGTCATGTGTTTCGCATGGATTTGAATCTAACTCGATTGTTTCGCATGCAGTTGATGCTAAATAATTTATATCGCAAGTATTTGAAGCTAAATCATTTGTTTCGCATGGATTTGAAGCTACACCTTCTACTTCGCGTTGCTTTGAAGATAAATCATGTGTTTCGAATGAATGTGAAGCTAACTCGTTTGCTTCGCATGCTTTTGAAGCTATATCGTTTATATCGCAAGTATTTGATGCTAAATCATTTGTTTCGCATGGATTTGTAGCTAAAAATACTACTCCGCATTGATTTAAATCAAAATCTCGTTTTTCGCATGGATTTTAATCTAACTTGTTTGTTTCGCATGCAGTTGAATCTAAATCATTTATATCGCAAGTATTTGAAGTAAAATCATTTGTTTCGCTTGGATTTGAAGCTAAACCTTTTTCTTCGCATTGATTTGAAGCTAAATCATGTGTTTCGAATGAATGTGAAGCTAACTCGTTTGTTTCGCATGCATTTGAAACTATGTCGTTTATATCGCAAGTATTTGAAGCTAAATCATTCGTTTCGCATGGATTAGAAGCTAACTCGATTGTTTCTCTTCCAGTTGAAGCTATATCATTTATATCGCTAGTATTTGAAGTTAAATCATTTGTTTCGCATTGATTTGAAGCTAAATCATGTGTTTCGAATGAATGTGAAGCTAACTCGTTTGTATCGCATGCATTTGAAGCTATATCGTTTATATCGCAAGTATTTGAAGCTAAATCATTTGTTTCGCATGGATTTGTAGCTAAAAATACTACTCCGCATTGATTTAAATCAAAATCTCGTTTTTCGCATGGATTTTAATCTAACTTGTTTGTTTCGCATGCAGTTGAATCTAAATCATTTATATCGCAATTATTTTAAGTAAAATAATTTGTTTCGCTTGGATTTGAAGCTAAACCTTCTTCTTCGCATTGATTTGAAGCTAAATCATGTGTTACGAATTAATGTGAAGCTAACTCGTTTGTTCCGCATGCATTTGAAGATATATCGTTTATATCGCAAGTATTTGAAGCTAAATCATTCGTTTCGCATGGATTAGAAGCTAACTCGATTGTTTCGCTTCCAGTTGAAGCTATATCATTTATATCGCTAGTATTTGAAGTTAAATCATTTGTTTCGCATTGATTTGAAGCTAAATCATGTGTTTCGAATGAATGTGAAGCTAACTCGTTTGTTTGGCATGCATTTGAAGCTATATCGTTTATATCGCAAGTATTTGAAGCTAAATCTTTTTTTTCGCATGGATTTGAAGCTAAACCTTCTACTTCGCGTTGCTTTGTATATAAATCATGTGTTTCGCATGGATTTGAATATAACTCGAATGTTTCGCATGCAGTTGAAGCTAAATCATTTATAACGCAAGTATTTGAAGCTAAATCATTTATTTCGCATGCATTTGAAGCTAAATCTTCTACTTCGTATTGATTTGAAGATAAATCATGTGTTTCGCATGGATTTGAATCTAACTCGTTTGTATCGCATGCATTTGAAGCTATATCGTTTATATCGCAAGTATTTGAAGCTAAATCATTTGTTTCGCATGGATTTGTAGCTAAAAATACTACTCCGCATTGATTTAAATCAAAATCTCGTTTTTCGCATGGATTTGAATCTAACTTGTTTGTTTCGCATGCAGTTGAATCTAAATCATTTATATCGCAAGTATTTGAAGTAAAATCATTTGTTTCGCTTGGATTTGAAGCTAAACCTTTTTCTTCGCATTGATTTGAAGCTAAATCATGTGTTTCGAATGAATGTGAAGCTAACTCGTTTGTTTCGCATGCATTTGAAGCTATGTCGTTTATATCGCAAGTATTTGGAGCTAAATCATTCGTTTCGCATGGATTAGAAGCTAACTCGATTGTTTCGCTTCCAGTTGAAGCTATATCATTTATATCGCTAGTATTTGAAGTTAAATCATTTGTTTCGCATTGATTTGAAGCTAAATCATGTGTTTCGAATGAATGTGAAGCTAACTCGTTTTGTTTCGCATGCTTTTGAAGCTATATCGTTTATATCGCTAGTATTTGAAGCTAAATCATTTGCTTCGCATGGATTTGAAGGTAAACCTTATACTCCGCATTGATTTGAAGCTAAATCACGTGTTTCGAATGACTGTGAAGCTAACTCGTTTGTTTCGCATGGATTTGAAGGTAAACCTTCTACCTCGCACTGATTTGAAGCTTTGTCATGTGTTTCGCATGGATTTGAATCTAACTCGATTGTTTCGCATGCAGTTGAAGCTAAATCATTTATATCGCAAGTATTTGAAGCTAAATCATTTGTTTCGCATGGATTTGAAGCTAAATCTTCTACTTCGCATTGATTTGATACTAAGTCATGTGTTTCGAATGAATGTGAAGCTAACTCGTTTGTATCGCATGCATTTGAAGCTATATCGTTTATATCGCAAGTATTTGAAGCTAAATCATTTGTTTCGCATGGATTTGAAGCTAAACCTTCTACTTCGCAATGCATGGAAGATAAATAATGTGCTTTGCGTGGATTTGAAGCTATCTCGTTTGTGTCGCATGCAGTTGAATCTAAATCATTTATATCGCAAGTATTTGAAGCTATATTATTTGTTTCGTTTGGATTTGAAGCTAAAGCTTCTACTTCGCATTGAATTGAAGCTAAATCATGTGTTTCGAATGAATGTGAAGCTAACTCGTTTGTTTCGCATGCATTTGAAGCTATATCGTTTATATCGCAAGTACTTGAAGCTGAATCATTTGTTTCGCATGGATTTGAAGCTAACTCGCATGTTTCGCTTCCAGTTAAAGCTAAATCATTTATATCGCAAGTATTTGAAGCTAAATCATTTGTTTCGCATGGATTTGAAGCTAAACCATCTACTTCGCATTGATTAGAACCTAAGCCATATGTTTCGAATGAATGTGAAGCTAACTCGTTTGAATCGCATGCATTTGAAGCTATATCGTTTATATCGTAAGTATTTGAAGCTAAATCATTTGTCTCGCATGGATTTGTAGATAAAACTTTTACTCCGCATTGATTTAAATCTAAATCTCGTTTTTCGCATGGATTTGAATCTAACTTGTTTGTTTCGCATGCAGTTGAATCTAAATCATTTTTATCACAAGTATTTGAAGCTAAATCATTTGTTTCGCATGGATTTGAAGGTAAACCTTATACTCCGCATTGATTTGAAGCTAAATCACGTGTTTCGAATGACTGTGAAGCTAACTCGTTTGTTTCGCATGGATTTGAAGGTAAACCTTCTACCTCGCACTGATTTGAAGCTTTGTCATGTGTTTCGCATGGATTTGAATCTAACTCGATTGTTTCGCATGCAGTTGAAGCTAAATCATTTATATCGCAAGTATTTGAAGCTAAATCATTTGTTTCGCATGGATTTGAAGCTAAATCTTCTACTTCGAGGAGATTTGAAGCTAAATCATGTGTTTCGAATGAATGTGAGCTAACTCGTTTGTTTCGCATGCATTTGAAGCTATATCGTTTATATCGCAAGTACTTGAAGCTAAATCATTTGTTTCGCATGGATTTGATGCTAACTCGCTTGTTTCGCCTCCAGTTGAAGCTAAATCATTTATATCGCTGGTATTTGAAGCTAAATCATTTGTTTCGCATGTATTTGAAGCTAAACCTTCTACTTCTCATTGATTTGAAGCTAAATCATGTGTTTCGAATGAATGTGAATCTAACTAGTTTGTTTCGAATGCATTTGAAGCTATATCGTTTATACCGCAAGTATTTGAAGCTAAATCATTTGTTTCGCTTGGATTTGAAGCTAAACCTTCTACTCCGCGTGGATTTGAAGTTAAATCATGTGTTTCGCATGACTGTGAAGCTAACTCGTTTGTTTCGCATGGATTTGAAGGTAAACCTTCTACCTCGCACTGATTTGAAGCTTTGTCATGTGTTTCGCATGGATTTGAAGCTAAACCTTCTACTTCGCATTGATTTGAAGCTAAATCATGTGTTTCGAATGAATGTGAAGCTAACTCGTTTTGTTTCGCATGCTTTTGAAGCTATATCGTTTATATCGCTAGTATTTGAAACTAAATCATTCGTTTCGCATGGATTCGAAGCTAAACCTTCTACTTCGCATTGATTTGATACTAAGTCATGTGTTTCGAATGAATGTGAAGCTAACTCGTTTGTATCGCATGCATTTGAAGCTATATCGTTTATATCGCAAGTATTTGAAGCTAAATCATTTGTTTCGCATGGATTTGAAGCTAAACCTTCTACTTCGCAATGCATGGAAGACAAATAATGTGCTTTGCGTGGATTTGAAGCTATCTCGTTTGTGTCGCATGCAGTTGAATCTAAATCATTTATATCGCAAGTATTTGAAGCTATATTATTTGTTTCGTTTGGATTTGAAGCTAAACCTTCTACTTCGCATTGAATTGAAGCTAAATCATGTGTTTCGAATGAATGTGAAGCTAACTCGTTTGTTTCGCATGCATTTGAAGCTATATCGTTTATATCGCAAGTACTTGAAGCTAAATCATTTGTTTCGCATGGATTTGAAGGTAAACCTTGTACTCCGCATTGATTTGAAGCTAAATCACGTGTTTCGAATGACTGTGAAGCTAACTCGTTTGTTTCGCATGGATTTGAAGGTAAACCTTCTACCTCGCACTGATTTGAAGCTTTGTCATGTGTTTCGCATGGATTTGAATCTAACTCGATTGTTTCGCATGCAGTTGAAGCTAAATCATTTATATCGCAAGTATTTGAAGCTAAATCATTTGTTTCGCATGGATTTGAAGCTAAATCTTCTACTTCGAGTAGATTTGAAGCTAAATCATGTGTTTCGAATGAATGTGAGCTAACTCGTTTGTTTCGCATGCATTTGAAGCTATATCGTTTATATCGCAAGTACTTGAAGCTAAATCATTTGTTTCGCATGGATTTGATGCTAACTCGCTTGTTTCGCCTCCAGTTGAAGCTAAATCATTTATATCGCTGGTATTTGAAGCTAAATCATTTGTTTCGCATGTATTTGAAGCTAAACCTTCTACTTCTCATTGATTTGAAGCTAAATCATGTGTTTCGAATGAATGTGAATCTAACTAGTTTGTTTCGAATGCATTTGAAGCTATATCGTTTATACCGCAAGTATTTGAAGCTAAATCATTTGTTTCGCTTGGATTTGAAGCTAACCTTCTACTCCGCGTGGATTTGAAGTTAAATCATGTGTTTCGCATGAGTTAGAAACTAACTCGCTTGTTTCGCTTCCAGTTGAAGCTAAATCGTTTATGTCGCAAGTATTTCAAGCTAAATCATTTGTTTCGCATGGATTTGAAGATAAACCTTCTACGCCGCATTGATTTGCAGCTAAATCACGTGTTTCGAATGACTGTGAAGCTAACTCGTTTGTTTCGCATGGATTTGAAGGTAAATCTTCTACCTCGCACTGATTTGAAGCTTTGTCATGTGTTTCGCATGGATTTGAATCTAACTCGATTGTTTCGCATGCAGTTGAAGCTAAATAATTTATATCGCAAGTATTTGAAGCTAAATCATTTGTTTCGCATGGATTTGAAGCTAAACCTTCTACTTCGCGTTGCTTTGAAGATAAATCATGTGTTTCGCATGGATTTGATTCTAACTCGAATGTTTCGCATGCAGTTGAAGCTAAATCATTTATATCGCAAGTATTTGATCTAAATCTTTTTTTTCGCATGGATTAGAAACTAACTCGCTCGTTTCGCTTCCAGATGAAGCTAAATCATTTATATCGATAGTACTTGAAGGTAAATCATTTGTTTCGCATGGATTTGAAGCTAAACCTTCTACTTCGCATTGATTTGAAGCTAAATCATGTGTTTCGAATGAATGTGAAGCTAACTCGTTTGCTTCGCATGCATTTGAAGCTATATCGTTTATATCGCAAGTGTTTGAAGCTAAATCATTTGTTTCGCATGGATTAGAAGCTAACTCGATTGTTTCGCTTCCAGTTGAAGCTATATCATTTATATCGCTAGTATTTGAAGTTAAATCATTTGTTTCGCATTGATTTGAAGCTAAATCATGTGTTTCGAATGAATGTGAAGCTAACTCGTTTGTATCGCATGCATTTGAAGCTATTTCGTTTATATCGCAAGTATTTGAAGCTAAATCATTTGTTTCGCATGGATTTGTAGCTAAAAATACTACTCCACATTGATTTAAATCAAAATCTCGTTTTTCGCATGGATTTTAATCTAACTTGTTTGTTTCGCATGCAGTTGAATCTAAATCATTTATATCGCAAGTATTTGAAGTAAAATAATTTGTTTCGCTTGGATTTGAAGCTAAACCTTCTTCTTCGCATTGATTTGAAGCTAAATCATGTGTTACGAATGAATGTGAAGCTAACTCGTTTGTTCCGCATGCATTTGAAGCTATATCGTTTATATCGCAAGTATTTGAAGCTAAATCATTCGTTTCGCATGGATTAGAAGCTAACTCGATTGTTTCGCTTCCAGTTGAAGCTATATCATTTATTTCGCATGCATTTGAAGCTAAATCTTCTACTTCGTATTGATTTGAAGATAAATCATGTGTTTCGCATGGATTTGAATCTAACTCGTTTGTATCGCATGCATTTCAAGCTATATCGTTTATATCGCAAGTATTTGAAGCTAAATCATTTGTTTCGCATGGATTTGTAGCTAAAAATACTACTCCGCATTGATTTAAATCAAAATCTCGTTTTTCGCATGGATTTGAATCTAACTTGTTTGTTTCTCATGCAGTTGAATCTAAATCATTTATATCGCAAGTATTTGAAGTAAAATAATTTGTTTCGCTTGGATTTGAAGCTAAACCTTCTTCTTCGCATTGATTTGAAGCTAAATCATGTGTTACGAATGAATGTGAAGCTAACTCGTTTGTTCCGCATGCATTTGAAGCTATATCGTTTATATCGCAAGTATTTGAAGCTAAATCATTCGTTTCGCATGGATTAGAAGCTAACTCGCTTGTTTCGCTTCCAGTTGAAGCTTAATCATTTATATCGCTAGTATTTGAAGTTAAATCATTTGTTTTACATGGATTTGAAGCTAAACCTTCTACTTCGTATTCCTTTGAAGACAAATCATGTGTTTCGCATGGATTAGAAGCTAACTCGCTTGTATCGCTTCCAATTGAAGCTAAATCATTTATATCGCAAGTATTTGAAGCTAAATCATTTTTTCGCATGGATTTGAAGCTAAACCTTCTACTTCGCGTTGCTTTATAGATAAATCATGTGTTTCGCATGGATTTGAATCTAACTCGAATGTTTCGCATGCAGTTGAAGCTAAATCATTTATAACGCAAGTATTTGAATCTAAATCATTTATTTCGCATGCATTTGAAGCTAAATCTTCTACTTCGTAATGATTTGAAGATAAATCATGTGTTTCGCATGGATTTGAATCTAACCCGTTTGTATCGCATGCATTTGAAGCTATATCGTTTATATCGCAAGTATTTGAAGCTAAATCATTTGTTTCGCATGGATTTGTAGCTAAAAATACTACTCCGCATTGATTTAAATCAAAATCTCGTTTTTCGCATGGATTTGAATCTAACTTGTTTGTTTCGCATGCAGTTGAATCTAAATCATTTATATCGCAAGTATTTGAAGTAAAATAATTTGTTTCGCTTGGATTTGAAGCTAAACCTTCTTCTTCGCATTGATTTGAAGCTAAATCATGTGTTACGAATGAATGTGAAGCTAACTCGTTTGTTCCGCATGCATTTGAAGCTATATCGTTTATATCGCAAGTATTTGAAGCTAAATCATTCGTTTCGCATGGATTAGAAGCTAACTCGATTGTTTCGCTTCCAGTTGAAGCTATATCATTTATATCGCTAGTATTTGAAGTTAAATCATTTGTTTCGCATTGATTTGAAGCTAAATCATGTGTTTCGAATGAATGTGAAGCTAACTCGTTTGTTTGGCATGCATTTAAAGCTATATCGTTTATATCGCAAGTATTTCAAGCTAAATCTTTTCTTTCGCATGGATTAGGAGCTAACTCGCTTGTATCGCTTCCAATTGAAGCTAAATCGTTTATATCGCAAGTATTTGAAGCTAAATCATTTTTTCGCATGGATTTGAAGCTAAACCTTCTACTTCGCGTTGCTTTGTAGATAAATCATGTGTTTCGCATGGATTTGAATCTAACTCGAATGTTTCGCATGCAGTTGAAGCTAAATCATTTATAACGCAAGTATTTGTAGCTAAATCATTTATTTCGCATGCATTTGAAGCTAAATCTTCTACTTCGTATTGATTTGAAGATAAATCATGTGTTTCGCATAGATTTGAATCTAACTCGATTGTTTCGCATGCAGTTGATGCTAAATCATTTATATCGCAAGTATTTGAAGCTAAATCATTTGTTTCGCATGGATTTGTAGCTAAAAATACTACTCCGCATTGATTTAAATCAAAATCTCGTTTTTCGCATGGATTTTAATCTAACTTGTTTGTTTCTCATGCAGTTGAATCTAAATCATTTATATCGCAAGTATTTGAAGTAAAATAATTTGTTTCGCTTGGATTTGAAGCTAAACCTTCTTCTTCGCATTGATTTGAAGCTAAGTCATGTGTTACGAATGAATGTGAAGCTAACTCGTTTGTTCCGCATGCATTTGAAGCTATATCGTTTATATCGCAAGTATTTGAAGCTAAATCATTTGTCTCGCATGGATTTGTAGATAAAACTTTTACTCCGCTTTGATTTAAATCTAAATCTCGTTTTTCGCATGGATTTGAATCTAACTTGTTTGTTTCGCATGCAGTTGAATCTAAATCAATTTTATCACAAGTATTTGAAGCTAAATCATTTGTTTCGCATGGATTTGAAGGTAAACCTTATACTCCGCATTGATTTGAAGCTAAATCACGTGTTTCGAATGACTGTGAAGCTAACTCGTTTGTTTCGCATGGATTTGAAGGTAAACCTACTACCTCGCACTGATTTGAAGCTTTGTCATGTGTTTCGCATGGATTTGAATCTAACTCGATTGTTTCGCATGCAGTTGAAGCTAAATCATTTATATCGCAAGTATTTGAAGCTAAATCATTTGTTTCGCATGGATTTGAAGCTAAATCTTCTACTTCGAGTAGATTTGAAGCTAAATCATGTGTTTCGAATGAATGTGAGCTAACTCGTTTGTTTCGCATGCATTTGAAGCTATATCGTTTATATCGCAAGTACTTGAAGCTAAATCATTTGTTTCGCATGGATTTGATGCTAACTCGCTTGTTTCGCCTCCAGTTGAAGCTAAATCATTTATATCGCTGGTATTTGAAGCTAAATCATTTGTTTCGCATGTATTTGAAGCTAAACCTTCTACTTCTCATTGATTTGAAGCTAAATCATGTGTTTCGAATGAATGTGAATCTAACTAGTTTGTTTCGAATGCATTTGAAGCTATATCGTTTATACCGCAAGTATTTGAAGCTAAATCATTTGTTTCGCTTGGATTTGAAGCTAAACCTTTTTCTTCGCATTGATTTGAAGCTAAATCATGTGTTTCGAATGAATGTGAAGCTAACTCGTTTGTTTCGCATGCATTTGAAGCTATGTCGTTTATATCGCAAGTATTTGAAGCTGAATCATTCGTTTCGCATGGATTAGAAGCTAACTCGCTTGTTTCGCTTCCAGTTGAAGCTTAATCATTTATATCGATAGTACTTGAAGGTAAATCATTTGTTTCGCATGGATTTGAAGCTAAACCTTCTACTTCGCATTGATTTGAAGCTAAATCATGTGTTTCGAATGAATGTGAAGCTAACTCGTTTGCTTCGCATGCTGTTGAAGCTATATCGTTTATATCGCAAGTGTTTGAAGCTAAATCATTTGTTTCGCATGGATTAGTAGCTAAAAATACTACTCCGCATTGATTTAAATCAAAATCTCGTTTTTCGCATGGATTTTAATCTAACTTGTTTGTTTCGCATGCAGTTGAATCTAAATCATTTATATCGCAAGTATTTGAAGTAAAATCATTTGTTTCGCTTGGATTTGCAGCTAAACCTTTTTCATCGCATTGATTTGAAGCTAAATCATGTGTTTCGAATGAATGTGAAGCTAACTCGTTTGTATCGCATGCATTTGAAGCTATTTCGTTTATATCGCAAGTATTTGAAGCTAAATCATTTGTTTCGCATGGATTTGTAGCTAAAAATACTACTCCACATTGATTTAAATCAAAATCTCGTTTTTCGCATGGATTTTAATCTAACTTGTTTGTTTCGCATGCAGTTGAATCTAACTTGTTTGTTTCGCATGCAGTTGAATCTAAATCATTTATATCGCAAGTATTTGAAGTAAAATAATTTGTTTCGCTTGGATTTGAAGCTAAACATTCTTCTTCGCATTGATTTGAAGCTAAATCATGTGTTACGAATGAATGTGAAGCTAACTCGTTTGTTCCGCATGCATTTGAAGCTATATCGTTTATATCGCAAGTATTTGAAGCTAAATCATTCGTTTCGCATGGATTAGAAGCTAACTCGATTGTTTCGCTTCAGTTGAAGCTATATCATTTATTTCGCATGCATTTGAAGCTAAATCTTCTACTTCGTATTGATTTGAAGATAAATCATGTGTTTCGCATGGATTTGAATCTAACTCGTTTTTATCGCATGCATTTCAAGCTATATCGTTTATATCGCAAGTATTTGAAGCTAAATCATTTGTTTCGCATGGATTTGTAGCTAAAAATACTACTCCGCATTGATTTAAATCAAAATCTCGTTTTTCGCATGGATTGAATCTAACTTGTTTGTTTCTCATGCAGTTGAATCTAAATCATTTATATCGCAAGTATTTGAAGTAAAATAATTTGTTTCGCTTGGATTTGAAGCTAAACCTTCTTCTTCGCATTGATTTGAAGCTAAATCAATGTTGTTACGAATGAATGTGAAGCTAACTCGTTTTGTTCCGCATGCATTTGAAGCTATATCGTTTATATCGCAAGTATTTGAAATTAAATCATTTGTTTTACATGGATTTGAAGCTAAACCTTCTACTTCGTAATCCTTTGAAGACAAATCATGTGTTTCGCATGGATTAGAAGCTAACTCGCTTGTATCGCTTCAATTGAAGCTAAATCATTTATATCGCAAGTATTTGAAGCTAAATCATTTCTTCGCATGGATTTGAAGCTAAACCTTCTACTTCGCGTTGCTTTGTAGATAAATCATGTGTTTCGCATGGATTTGAATCTAACTCGAATGTTTCGCATGCAGTTGAAGCTAAATCATTTATAACGCAAGTATTTGAAGCTAAATCATTTATTTCGCATGCATTATGCATTTGAAGCTAAATCTTCTACTTCGTATTGATTTGAAGATAAATCATGTGTTTCGCATGGATTTGAATCTAACTCGAATGTTTCGCATGCAGTTGAAGCTAAATCATTTATAACGCAAGTATTTGTAGCTAAATCATTTATTTCGCATGCATTTGAAGCTAAATCTTCTACTTCGTATTGATTTGAAGATAAATCATGTGTTTCGCATAGATTTGAATCTAACTCGATTGTTTCGCATGCAGTTGATGCTAAATCATTTATATCGCAAGTATTTGAAGCTAAATCATTTGTTTCGCCATGGATTTGTAGCTAAAAATACTACTCCGCATTGATTTAAATCAAAATCTCGTTTTTCGCATGGATTTTAATCTAACTTGTTTGTTTCTCATGCAGGTTGAATTTAAATCATTTATATCGCAAGTATTTGAAGTAAAATAATTTGTTTCACTTGGATTTGAGCTAAACCTTCTTCTTCGCATCGATTTGAAGCTAAATCATGTGTTACGAATGAATGTGAAGCTAACTCGTTTGTTCCGCATGCATTTGAAGCTATATCGTTTATATCGCAATATTTGAAGCTAAATCATTCGTTTCGCATGGATTAGATGCTAACTCGATTGTTTCGCTTCCAGTTGAAGCTATATCATTTATATCGCTAGTATTTGAAGTTAAATCATTTGTTTCGCATTGATTTGAAGCTAAATCATGTGTTTCGAATGAATGTGAAGCTAACTCGTTTGTTTGGCATGCATTTAAAGCTATATCGTTTATATCGCAAGTATTTGAAGCTAAATCTTTTCTTTCGCATGGATTAGAAGCTAACTCGCTTGTATCGCTTCCAGGAGAAGCTTAATCATTTATATCGCTAGTATTTGAAGTTAAATCATTTGTTTTACATGGATTTGATGCTAAACCTTCTACTTCGTATTCCTTTGAAGACAAATCATGTGTTTCGCATGGATTAGAAGCTAACTCGCTTGTATCGCTTCCAATTGAAGCTAAATCATTTATATCGCAAGTATTTGAAGCTAAATCATTTTTTCGCATGGATTTGAAGCTAAACCTTCTACTTCGCGTTGCTTTGTAGATAAATCATGTGTTTCGCATGGATTTGAATCTAACTCGAATGTTTCGCATGCAGTTGAAGCTAAATCATTTATAACGCAAGTATTTGAAGCTAAATCATTTATTTCGCATGCATTTGAAGCTAAACCTTCTACTTCGTATTGATTTGAATATAAATCATGTGTTTCGCATGGATTTGAATCTAACTCGTTTGTATCGCATGCATTTGAAGCTATATCGTTTATATCGCAAGTATTTGAAGCTAAATCATTTGTTTCGCATGGATTTGTAGCTAAAAATACTACTCCGCATTGATTTAAATCAAAATCTCGTTTTTCGCATGGATTTGAATCTAACTTGTTTGTTTCGCATGCAGTTGAATCTAAATCATTTATATCGCAAGTATTTGAAGTAAAATCATTTGTTTCGCTTGGATTTGAAGCTAAACCTTTTTCTTCGCAATGATTTGAAGCTAAATCATGTGTTTCGAATGAATGTGAAGCTAACTCGTTTGTTTCGCATGCATTTGAAGCTATGTCGTTTATATCGCAAGTATTTGAAGCTGAATCATTCGTTTCGCATGGATTAGAAGCTAACTCGCTTGTTTCGCTTCCAGTTGAAGCTTAATCATTTATATCGCTAGTATTTGAAGTTAAATCATTTGTTTCGCATTGATTTGAAGCTAAATCATGTGTTTCGAATGAATGTGAAGCTAACTCGTTTGTTTGGCATGCATTTAAAGCTATATCGTTTATATCGCAAGTATTTGAAGCTAAATCTTTTCTTTCGCATGGATTAGAAGCTAACTCGCTTGTATCGCTTCCAATTGAAGCTAAATCATTTATATCGCAAGTATTTGAAGCTAAATCATTTTTTCGCATGGATTTGAAGCTAAACCTTCTACTTCGCGTTGCTTTGTAGATAAATCATGTGTTTCGCATGGATTTGAATCTAACTCGAATGTTTCGCATGCAGTTGAAGCTAAATCATTTATAACGCAAGTATTTGTAGCTAAATCATTTATAACGCAAGTATTTGTAGCTAAATCATTTATTTCGCATGCATTTGAAGCTAAATCTTCTACTTCGTATTGATTTGAAGATAAATCATGTGTTTCGCATAGATTTGAATCTAACTCGATTGTTTCGCATGCAGTTGATGCTAAATCATTTATATCGCAAGTATTTGAAGCTAAATCATTTGTTTCGCATGGATTTGTAGCTAAAAATACTACTCCGCATTGATTTAAATCAAAATCTCGTTTTTCGCATGGATTTTAATCTAACTTGTTTGTTTCTCATGCAGTTGAATCTAAATCATTAATATCGCAAGTATTTGAAGTTAAATAATTTGTTTCGCTTGGATTTGAAGCTAAACCTTCTTCTTCGCATTGATTTGAAGCTAAATCATGTGTTACGAATGAATGTGAAGCTAACTCGTTTGTTCCGCATGCATTTGAAGCTATATCGTTTATATCGCAAGTATTTGAAGCTAAATCATTCGTTTCGCATGGATTAGAAGCTAACTCGCTTGTTTCGCTTCCAGGAGAAGCTTAATCATTTATATCGCTAGTATTTGAAGTTAAATCATTTGTTTTACATGGATTGATGCTAAACCTTCTACTTCGTATTCCTTTGAAGACAAATCATGTGTTTCGCATGGATTTGAAGCTAACTCGCTTGTTTCGCTTCCAGTTAATGCTAAATCATTTATATCGCAAGTATTTGAAGCTGAATCATTTGGTTCGCATGGATTTGAAGCTAACTCGCATGTTTCGCTTCCAGTTGGAGCTAAATCATTTATATCGCTGGTATTTGAAGCTAAATCATTTGTTTCGCATTTATTTGAAGCTAATCTTTCTTCGCCGCATTGATTTGAAGCTAAATTATTGTTTCGCACGGATTTGAAGCTAACTCGCCTGTTTCGCTCCTAATTGGAGCTAAGTCACTTATATCGCAAGTATTTGAAGCTAAATCATTTGTTTCGCATGGATGAGAAGCTAACTCGCTTGATTCGCATCTAGTTGAAGTTAAATCATTTATATCGCAAGTATTTGAAACTAAATCTACTACTTCGTATTGATTTGAAGATAAATCATGTGTTTCGCATGGATTTGAATCTAACTCGATTGTTTCGCATGCAGTTGATGCTAAATCATTTATATCGCAAGTATTTGAAGCTAAATCATTTGTTTCGCATGGATTTGTAGCTATAAATACTACTCCGCATTGATTTAAATCAAAATCTCGTTTTCGCATGGATTTTAATCTAACTTGTTTGTTTCTCATGCAGTTGAATCTAAATCATTTATATCGCAAGTATTTGAAGTAAAATAATTTGTTTCGCTTGGATTTGAAGCTAAACCTTCTTCTTCGCATGATTTGAAGCTAAATCATGTGCTACGAATGAATGTGAAGCTAACTCGTTTGTGCCGCATGCATTTGAAGCTATATCGTTTATATCGCAAGTATTTGAAGCTAAATCATTCCTTTCGCTTGGATTAGAAGCTAACTCGCTTGTTTCGCTTCCAGTTGAAGCTTAATCATTATATCGCTAGTATTTGAAGTTAAATCATTTGTTTTACATGGATTTGAAGCTAAACCTTCTACTTCGTATTCCTTTGAAGACAAATCATGTGTTTCGCATGGATTGAAGCTAACTCGCTTGTTTCGCTTCCAGTTAATGCTAAATCATTTATATCGCAAGTATTTGAAGCTGAATCATTTGGTTCGCATGGATTTGAAGCTAACTCGCATGTTTCGCTTTCCAGTTGGAGCTAAATCATTTATATCGCTGGTATTTGAAGCTAAATCATTTGTTTCGCATTTATTTGAAGCTAATCTTTCTTCTCCGCATTGATTTGAAGCTAAATTATTTGTTTCGCACGGATTTGAAGCTAACTCGCCTGTTTCGCTCCCAATTGGAGCTAAGTCATTTATATCGCAAGTATTTGAAGCTAAATCATTGTTTCGCATGGATGAGAAGCTAACTCGCTTGATTCGCATCTAGTTGAAGTTAAATCATCTATATCGCAAGTATTTGAAGCTAAATCATTTGTTTCGCATGGATTTGAAGGTAAACATTCTACTTCGCATTGCTTTGAAGGTAAATCATGTGCTTCGCATGACATGAAGCTAACTCGCTTGTTTCCGCATCCAGTTGAAGATAAATCATTTATGTCGCAAGTATTTGTTGCTAAATCATTTGTTTCTTATGGATTTGAAGCTAAACCACCTACTTCGCATTGATTGGAAGCTATATGGTATGATTCGCATGCATTTGACGCTAAACCTTCTATTCTGCATTTATTTGAAGCTAAATCATGTGGTTTGCATGGATTCGAAGCTAACTCGTTTTGTTTCGCGTCCAGTTGAATATTAATTATTTATATCGCAAGTATTTGAAGCTAAATTATTTGGTTCGCATGGATATGAAGCTAAACGTTCTACTCGCATTGATTTGAAGCTATATCATGTGTTTCGTATGCAGTTAAAGCTAAACCTTCTACTCCGCATTGATTTGAAGCTAAATTATTTGTTTCGCACGGATTTGAAGCTAACTCGACTGTTTCGCTCCCAAGGGGAGCTAAGTCATTTATATCGCAAGTATTTGAAGCTAAATCATTTGTTTCGCATGGATTTTAAGCTAACTTTCTTCTCCGCATTGATTTGAAGCTAAATCATGCATTTCGCATGTATTTGAAGCTAACTCGATTGTTTCGCTTCCAGTTGAAGCTATATCATTCATATCGCTAGTATTTGAAGCTAAATCATTTGTTTCGCATGGATTTGAAGCTGAACCATCTACTAGGCATTGAGTTGAAGCTAAATCATGTGTTTCGAATGACTGTGAAGCTAACTCGTTTGTATCGCATGCTTTTGAAGCAATATCGTTTATATCGCAAGTATTTGAAACTAAATCATTTGTTTCGCATGGATTAGAATCTAACTCGCTTGTTTCGCTTCCAGTTGAAGCTATATCATTTATATCGCTAGTATTTGAAACTAAATCTTTTGTTTCGCATGGATTTGAAGCTAAACCTTCTACTTCGCATGGATTTGAAGATAAATCATGTGTTTCGAATGACTGTGAAGCTAACTCGTTTGTTTCGCATGCATTTGAAGCTATAACGTTTTATATCGCAAGTATTTGAAGCTAAATCATTAGTTTCGCATGGATTTGAAGCTAAACCTTCTACATCGCGTTGCTTTGAAGATAAATCATGTGTTTCGCATGGATTTGAATCTAACTCGATTGTTTCGCATGCAGTTGAAGCTAAATCATTTATATTGCAAGTATTTGAAGCTAAATCATTTGTTTCGCATCGTTTTGAAGTTAAACCTTCTACTTAGCATTGATTTGAACCTAAGTCATTTGTTTCGAATGAATGTGAAGCTAACTCGTTTGTATCGCATGCATTTGAAGCTATATCGTTTATATCGCAAGTATTTGATGCTAAATCATTTGTTTCGAATGGATTTGTAGATAAAACTTCTACTCCGCATTGATTTAAATCTAAATCTCGTTTTTCGCATGGATTTGAATCTAACTTGTTTGTTTCGCATGCAGTTGAATCTGAATCATTTATATCGCAATTATTTGAATCTAAATCATTTGTTTCGCATGGATTTGAAGCTAAAACTTCTACTCGGCATTGATTTGTATCTAAATCTCGTGTTTTGCATGGATTTGAATCTAACTTGTTTGTTTCCCATGCAGTTGAATCTAAATCATTTATATCGCAAGTATTTGAAGCAAAATCATTTGTTTCTCTTGGATTTGAACCAAACCTTCTTCTTCGCATTGATTTGAAGCTAAATCATGTGTTTCGAATGAATGTGAAGCTGACTCGTTTGTTTCTCATGGATTTGAAGCTAAACCTTCTTCTTCGCATGGATTTGAAGCTAAACCTTCTACTTCGCGTTGCTTTGAAGATAAATCATGTGTTTCGCATGGATTTGATTCTAACTCGAATGTTTCGCATGCAGTTGAAGGTAAATCATTTATATCGCAAGTATTTGATCTAAATCTTTTTTTTCGCCTGGATTAGATACTAACTCGCTCGTTTCGCTTCCAGATGAAGCTAAATCATTTATATCGATAGTACTTGAAGGTAAATCATTTGTTTCGCATGTATTTGAAGCTAAACCTTCTACTTCGCATGGATTTGAAGATAAATCATGTGTTTCGAATGATTGTGAAGCTAACTCGTTTGTTTCGCATGCATTTGAAGCTATAACGTTTATATCGCAAGTATTTGAAGCCAAATCATTTGTTTCGCATGGAATTGAAGTTAAAACATCTACTCGGCATTGATTTGAATCTAAATCTCGTGTTTTGCATGGATTTGAATCTAGCTTGTCTGTTTCGTATGCAGTTGAATCTAAATCAAATATATCGCAAGTATTTGAAGCAAAATCATTTGTTTCGCATGGGTTTGAAGCTAAACCTTCTACTTCGCATTGATTTGAAGCTAAATCATGTGTTTCGAATGAATGTGAATCTAACTCGTTTGTTTCGCATGCTTTTGAAGCTATATCGTTTATATCGCTAGTATTTGAAACTAAATCATTTGTTTCGCATGGATTCGAAGCTAAACCTTCTACTTCGCATTGATTTGTTCCTAAGTCATGTGTTTCGAATGAATATGAAGCTAACTCGTTTGTATCGCATGCATTTGAAGCTATATCGTTTATATCGCAAGTATTTGAAGCTAAATAATTTGTTTCGCATGGATTTGTAGCTAAAAATACTACTCCGCATTGATTTAAACAAAATCTCGTTTTTCGCATGGATTTGAATCTAACTTGTTTGTTTCGCATGCAGTTGAATGTAAATCATATATATCGCAAGTATTTGAAGCTAAATCATTTGTTTCGCATGGATTTGAAGCTAAACCTTCTACGTCGCATTGATTTGAAGCTAAATCATGTGTTTCGAATGGCTGTGAAGCTAACTCGTTTGTTTCGCATGCATTTGAATCAATATCGTTTATATCGCAAGTATTTGAAGCTAAATCATTTGTTTCGCATGGATTTGAAGCTAAAACTTCTACTCGGCAGTGATTTGAATCTAAATCTCGTGTCTTGCATGGATTTGAATCTAACTTGTTTGTTTCGCATGCAGTTGAATCTAAATCATTTATATCGCAAGTATTTGAAGCAAAATCATTTGTTTCTCTTGGATCTGCAGCTAAACCTTCTTTTTCGATTTGATTTGAAGCTAAATCATGTGTTTCGATTGAATGTGAAGCTAACTCGTTTGTATCGCATGCATTTGAAGCTATATCGTCTATATCGCAAGTATTTGTAAGCAAAATCATTTGTTTCGCTTGGATTTGAAGCACAATCTTCTACTTCGCATTGATTTGAAGCTAAATTATTTGTTTCGCACGGATTTGAAGCTAACTCGCCTGTTTCGCTCCCAATTGGAGCTAAGTCTTTTATATCCCATGTATTTGAAGCCAACTCATGTGTATCGCATGGATTTGAAGCTAACTCGCTTGTTTCAATTATTTGAATCTAAATCATTTGTTTCGCATGGATTTGAAGCTAAAACTTCTACTCGACATTGATTTGATTCTAAATCTCGTGTTTTGCATGGATTTGAATCTAACTTGTTTGTGTCGCATGCAGTTGAATCTAATCATTTATATCGCAAGTAATTGAAGCTAAATCATTTGTTTCGCTTGGATTTGAAGCTAAACCTTTTACTTCGCATTGATTTGAACTTAAATCATGTCTTTCCAATGAATGTGTAGCTTACTCGTTTGTTTCGCATGCATTTGAAGCTATATCATTTATATCGTAAGTATTGGAAGCTAAATCATTTGTTTCGCATGGATTTGAAGCTAAACCTTCTACTTCGCATTGCTTTGAAGACAAATCATGTGTTGCGCATGGATTTGAAGCTAACTCGTTTGTTTCGCATGGATTTGAAGCTAAGCCTTCTACTTCGCATTGCTTTGAAGACAAATCATGTGTTTCGCATGGATTTGAAGCTTACTCGTTTGTTTCGCATGCAGTTGAAGCTAAATCATTTATATCGCAAGTATTTGATGCTAAATCATTTGTTTCGCATGGATTTGAAGTTACACAATCTACTCCGCGTGGATTTGAAGTTAAATCATGTGTTTCGCATGGATTTGAAGCTAATCCTTCTACTTCGCGTTGCTTTGAAGATAAATCATGTGTTTCGCATGGATTTGAAGCTAACACGCTTGTTTCACTTCCAGTTGAAGCTAAATCTTTTATATCGCAAGTATTTGAAGCTAAATCATTTGTTTCGCGTGGATTTGAAGCTAACTCGTTTGTTTAGCATGCAGTTGAATCTAATCATTTATATCGCAAGTATTTGAAGCTAAATCATTTGTTTCGCTTGGATTTGAAGCTAAACATTCTACTCGGCGTGGATTTGAAGTTAAATCATGTGTTTCGCATGGATTTGAAGCTAACTCGCTTGTTTCACTTCCAGTTGAAGCTAAATCATTTATATCGCAAGTATTTGAAGCAAAATCTTTTTTTCGCATGAATTGGAATCTAATTCGCTTGTTTCGCTTTCAGTTGAAGCTAAATCATTTATATCGCTAGTATTTGAAGGTAAATCATTTGTTTCGCATGCATTTGAAGCTAAACCTTCTATTGCGCATTGAATTGAAGCTAAATCATGTGTTCCCCATGGATTTGAAGCTAAACCTTATACTTCGCATTGCTTGGAAGATAAATCATGTGTTTCGCGTGGATTTGAAGCTAACTCGTTTGTTTCGCATGCGTTTGAATCTATATCGATTATATCGCAAGTATTTGAATCTAAATCTTTTTTTTCGCATGGATTTGAAGCTAAAACTTCTACTCGGCATTGACTTGAATCTAAATCTCGTGTTTTGCATGGATTTGAATCTAACTTGTTTGTTTCGCATGCAGTTGAATCTAAATGATTTATATCGCAAGTATTTGAAGCAAAGTCATTTGTTTCTCTTGGATTTGAACCAAACCTTCTTCATCGCATTGATTTGAAGCTAAATCATGTGTTTCGAATGAATGTAAAGCTGACTCGTTTGTTTCGCATGGATTTGAAGCTATATCGTTTATATCGCAAGTATTTGAAGCTAAATCATTTGTTTCGCATGGATTTCAAGTTAAACCTTCTACTCCGCGTGGATTTGAAGTTAAATCATGTGTTTCGTATAGATTTGAACCTAAAACTTCTACTCGGCATTGATTTGAATCTAAATCTCGCGTTTTGCATGGATTTGAATCTAACTTCTTGTTTCGCATGCAGTTGAATCTAAATCATTTATATCGCAAGTATTTGAAGCTAAATCATTTGTTTCTCTTGGATTTGAAGCTAAACCTTCTTCTTCGCATTGATTTGAAGCAAAATCATGTGTTACGAATGAATGTGATGCTAACTCGTTTGTTTCGCATGCATTTGAAGCTATATCGTTTATATCGCAAGTATTTGAAGCTAAATCATTTGTTTCGCTTGGATTTGAAGCTAAACCTTTTACTTCGCATTGATTTGAACCTAAGTCATGTGTTTCGAATGAATGTGAAGATAACTCGTTTGTATCGCATGCATTTGAATCTATATCATTTATATCGCAAGTATTTGAAGCTAAATCATTTGTTTCGCATGGATTTGCAGCCAAGGCTTTTACCTCGTATTGATTTGATGCTAAATCATGTGTTTCGCATGAATGTCAAGCTAACTCTTTTGTCTCGCTTCCGGTTGAAGCTAAATCATTTATATCGCAAGTATTTGAAGCTAAATCATTTGTTTCGCATGGATTTGAAGCTGAACCTTCTACTTCGCAATACATGGAAGATAAATCATGTGTTTCGCGTGGATTTGAAGCTAACTCGTTTGTTTCGCATGCAGTAAAATCTAAATCATTTATATCGCAAGTATTTGAAGCTAAATCATTTGTTTCGCATGGATTTGATGCTAAAACGTCTACTCGGCATTGATTTGAATCTAAATCTCGTGTTTTGCATGGATTTGAATAAAACTTGTTTGTTTCGCATGCAGTTGAATCTAAATCATTTATATCCCAAGTATTTGAAGCAAAATTATTTGTTTCGCTTGGATTTGAAGCTAACCCTTCTACTTCGCATTGATTTGAACCTAAATCATTTGTTTCGCATGAATGTGAAGCTAACTCGTTTGTCTCGCTTCCAGTAGAAGCTAAATCATTTATATCGTAAGTATTTGATCTAAATCTTTTTTTTCGCATGGTTTAGATGCTAACTCGCATCTTTCACTTCCAGTTGAAGCTAAATCAATTATATCGATAGTATTTGAAGCTAAATCATTTGTTTCGCATGGATTTGAAGCTAAAACTTCTACTCGGCAGTGATTTGAATCTGAATCTCGTGTTTTGCATGGATTTGAATCTAACTTGTTTGTTTCGCATGCAGTTGAATCTAAATGATTTATATCGCAAGTATTTGAAGCAAAGTCATTTGTTTCTCTTGGATTTGAACCAAACCTTCTTCATCGCATTGATTTGAAGCTAAATCATGTGTTTCGAATGAATGTAAAGCTGACTCGTTTGTTTCGCATGGATTTGAAGCTATATCGTTTATATCGCAAGTATTTGAAGCTAAATCATTTGTTTCGCATGGATTTCAAGTTAAACCTTCTACTCCGCGTGGATTTGAAGTTAAATCATGTGTTTCGTATAGATTTGAACCTAAAACTTCTACTCGGCATTGATTTGAATCTAAATCTCGCGTTTTGCATGGATTTGAATCTAACTTCTTGTTTCGCATGCAGTTGAATCTAAATCATTTATATCGCAAGTATTTGAAGCTAAATCATTTGTTTCTCTTGGATTTGAAGCTAAACCTTCTTCTTCGCATTGATTTGAAGCAAAATCATGTGTTACGAATGAATGTGATGCTAACTCGTTTGTTTCGCATGCAGTTGAATCTAAATCATTTATATCCCAAGTATTTGAAGCAAAATCATTTGTTTCGCTTGGATTTGAAGCTAAACCTCCTACATCGCATTGATTTGAAGCTAAATCATGTGTTTCGCATGAATGTGAAGCTAAATCATGTGTTTCGCATGAATGTGAAGCTAACTCGTTTGTCTCGCTTCCAGTTGAAGCCAAATCATTTATATCGCTAGAATTTGAAGTTAAATCATTTGTTTTACATGGATTTGAAGCTATACCTTCTACTTCGCATTGATTTGAAGCTAAATCATGTGTTTCGCATGAATGTGAATCTAACTCGATTGTTTCGCATGCAGTTGAAGCTAAATCATTTATATCGCTAGTATTTGAAGGTAAATCATTTGTTTCGCATGGATTTGAAGCTAAACCTTCTACTTCGCCATGTTTTGGAGATAAATCATGTGTTTCGAATGACTGTGAAGCTAACTCGTTTGTTTCGCATGCATTTGAAGATATACCGTTTATATCGCAAGTATTTGAAGCTAAATCATATGTTTCGCATGGATTTGAAGCTGAAACTTCTACTCGGCATTGATTTGAATCTAAATCTCATGTTTTGCATGGATTTGAATCTAACTTGTTTGTTTCGCATGCAGTTGAATCTAAATCATTTATATCGCAAGTAATGAAGCGAAATCATTTGTTACTCTTGGATTTGAAGCTAAACCTTCTACTTCGTATTCCTTTGACGACTAATCATGTGTTTCGGATGGATTTGAAGCTAACTCGCTTGTTTCGCATGGAGTTGAATCTAAATCATTTATATCGCAAGTATTGGAAGCTAAATCATTTGTTTCTCTTGGATTTGAACCAAACCTTCTCCTTTGCATTGATTTGATGCTAAATCATGTGTTTCGAATGAATGTGAAGCTGACTCGTTTGTTTCGCATGGATTTGAAGCTATATCGTTTATATCGCAAGTATTTGAAGCTACATCATTTGTTTCGCATGGATTAGAAGCTAACTCGCTTGTTTCGCTTCCAGTTGAAGCTATATCATTTATATCGCTAGTATTTGAAGTTAAATCATTTGTTTCGCATGGATTTGAAGCTAAACCTTCTACTTCGTATTCCTGTCAAGACAAATCATGTGTTTCGCGTGGATTTGAAGCTAACTCGTTTGTTTCGCATGCATTTGAATCTATATCGTTCATATCACAAGTATTTGAAGCTAAATGTTTTTTTTCGAATGAATTAGAGGCTAACTGGCTTGTTTCGCTTCCAATTGAAGCTAAATCATTTATATCGCTAGTGTTCGAATGTAAAACATTTGTTTCGCATGGATTAGAAGAAAACTCGCTTGATTCGCTTCCAGTTGAAGCTATATCATTTATATCGCTAGTATTTGAAGTCAAATCATTTGTTTCGCATGGATTTGAAGCTAATCCTTCTACTTCGTATTCCTTTGAAGACAAATCATTTGTTTCGCATGTATTTGAAGCTAACTCGCTTGTTTCGCTTCCAGTTAAAGCTAAATCATTTATATCGCAAGTATTTGAAGCTAAATCATTTGTTTCGCATCGATTTGAAGCTAAACCTTCTACTTCGCATTGATTTGAACCTAAGTCATGTGTTTCGAATGAATGTGAAGCTAACCCGTTTGTATCGTTTGCATTTGAAGCTATATCGTTTATATCGCAAGTATTTGAAGCTAAATCATTTGTTTCGAATGGATTTGTAGCTAAAACGCCTACTCCGCATTGATTTAAATCTATATCTCGTTTTTCGCATGGATTTGAATCTAACTTGTTTGTTTCGCATGCAGTTGAAGCTAAATCATTTATATCGCTAGTATTTGAAGCTAAATCATTTGTTTCGCATGGATTTCAAGCTAAACCTTCTACTTCGCATTGATTTGAAGATAAATCATGTGTTTCGAATGACTGTGAAACTAACTCGTGTGTTTCGCGTGCATTTGAAGCTATATCGTTTATATCGCAAGTATTTGATGCTAAATCATATGTTTCGCATGGATTTGAAGCTGAAACTTCTACTCGGCATTGATTTGAATCTAAATCTCGTATTTTGCATGGATTTGAATCTAACTTGTTTGTTTCGCATGCAGTTGAATCTAAATCATTTATATCGCAAGTATTTGAAGCTAAATAATTTGTTACTCTTGGATTTGAAGCTAAACCTTCTTCTTCGCATTGATTTGAAGCTAAATCATGTGTTTCGAATGAATGTGAAGCTAACTCGCTTGTTTCGCATGCATTTGAAGCCTTATCGTTTATATCGCAAGTATTTGAAGCTAAATCATGTGCTTCTCATGGATTTGAAGCTAAACCTTCTACTTCGCATTAGTTTGGAGCTAAATCATGTTTTTCGAATGACTGTGAACCTGACTCGTTTGTTTCGCACGCATTTGAAGCTATATCGTTTATATCGCAAATACTTGAAGATAAATCATTTCTTTCGCATGGATTTGAAGCTAAACCTTCTACTTCGTATTCCTTTGAAGACAAATCATGTGTTTCGCGTGGATTTGAAGCTAACTCGTTTGTTTCGCATGCAGTTGAATCTAAATCATTTATATCGCAAGTATTTGAAGCTAAATCATTTGTTTCGCATGGATTAGAAGCTAACTCGCTTGTTTCGCTTCCAGTTGAAGCTATATCATTCATATCGCTAGTATTTGAAGCTAAATCATTTGTTTCGCATGGATTTGAAGCTAAACCTTCTACTTCGTATTCCTTTGAAGACAAATCATGTGTTTCGCGTGGATTTGAAGCTAACTCGTTTGTTTCGCATGCATTTGAATCTATATCGTTCATATCGCAAGTATTTGAAGCTAAATGTTTTTTTTCGCATGGATTAGAGGCTAACTCGCTTGTTTCGCTTCCAGCTGAAGCTAAGTCATTTTTATCGCTAGTATTTGAAGTTAAATCATTTGTTTCGCATGGATTTGAAGCTAAACCTTCTACTTCGTATTCGTTTGAAGAAAATTCATGTGTTTCGCGTGGATTTGAAGCTAACTCGTTTGTTTCGCATGCATTTGAATCTATATCGTTCATATCGCAAGTATTTGAAGCTAAATGTTTTTTTTCGCATGGATTAGTGGCTAACTCGCTTTTTTCTATTCCAGTTGAAGCTAAATCATTTATATCGCTAGTACTCGAATGTAAATCATTTGTTTCGCATGGATTAGAAGCTAACTAGCTTGTTTCGCTTCCAATTGAAGCTATATCATTTATATCGCTAGTATTTGAAGTTAAATCATTTGTTTCGCATGGATTTGAAGCTAAACCTTCTACTTCGTATTCCTTTGAAGACAAAACATGTGTTTCGCGTGGATTTGAAGCTAACTCGTTTGTTTCGCATGCAGTTGAATCTAAATCATTTATATCGCAAGTATTTGAAGCAAAATCATTTGTTTCTCTTGGATTTGAACCAAACCTTCTTCTTCGCATTGATTTGAAGCTAAATCATGTGTTTCGAATGAATGTGAAGCTGACTCGTTTGTTTCGCATGGATTTGAAGCTATATCGTTTATATCGCAAGTATTTGAAGCTAAATCATTTGTTTCACATGGATTTGAAGCTAAACCTTCTACTTCGTATTCCTTTGAAGTCAAATCATGTGTTTCGCGTGGATTTGAAGCTAACTCGTTTGTTTCGCGTGCATTTGAATCTATATCGTTCATATCGCTAGTATTTGAAGCTAAATGTTTTTTTTCGCATGGATTAGAGGCTAACTCGCTTGCTTCGCTTCCAGTTGAAGCTAAATCATTTATATCGCTAGTATTCGAATGTAAATCATTTGTTTCGCATGGATTAGAAGCTAACTCGCTTGTTTCGCTTCCAATTGAATGTATATCATTTATATCGCTAGTATTTGAAGTTAAATCATTTGTTTCGCATGGATTTGAAGCTAATCCTTCTACTTCGTATTCCTTTGAAGACAAATCATGTGTTTCGCATGGATTTGAAGCTAACTCGCTTGTTTCGCTTCCAGTTAATGCTAAATCATTTATATCGCAAGTATTTGAAGCTGAATCATTTGGTTCGCATGGATTTGAAGCTAACTCGCATGTTTCGCTTCCAGTTGGAGCTGAATCATTTATATCGCTGGTATTTGAAGCTAAATCATTTGTTTCGCATTTATTTGAAGCTAATCTTTCTTCTCCGCATTGATTTGAAGCTAAATTATTTGTTTCGCACGGATTTGAAGCTAACTCGCCTGTTTCGCTCCCAATTGGAGCTAAGTCTTTTATATCCCATGTATTTGAAGCCAACTCATGTGTATCGCATGGATTTGAAGCTAACTCGCTTGTTTCAATTATTTGAATCTAAATCATTTGTTTCGCATGGATTTGAAGCTAAAACTTCTACTCGACATTGATTTGATTCTAAATCTCGTGTTTTGCATGGATTTGAATCTAACTTGTTTGTGTCGCATGCAGTTGAATCTAATCATTTATATCGCAAGTAATTGAAGCTAAATCATTTGTTTCGCTTGGATTTGAAGCTAAACCTTTTACTTCGCATTGATTTGAAGTTAAATCATGTCTTTCCAATGAATGTGTAGCTTACTCGTTTGTTTCGCATGCATTTGAAGCTATATCATTTATATCGTAAGTATTGGAAGCTAAATCATTTGTTTCGCATGGATTTGAAGCTAAACCTTCTACTTCGCATTGCTTTGAAGACAAATCATGTGTTGCGCATGGATTTGAAGCTAACTCGTTTGTTTCGCATGGATTTGCAGCCAAGGCTTTTACCTCGTATTGATTTGATGCTAAATCATGTGTTTCGCATGAATGTCAAGCTAACTCTTTTGTCTCGCTTCCGGTTGAAGCTAAATCATTTATATCGCAAGTATTTGAAGCTAAATCATTTGTTTCGCATGGATTTGAAGCTGAACCTTCTACTTCGCAATACATGGAAGATAAATCATGTGTTTCGCGTGGATTTGAAGCTAACTCGTTTGTTTCGCATGCAGTAAAATCTAAATCATTTATATCGCAAGTATTTGAAGCTAAATCATTTGTTTCGCATGGATTTGATGCTAAAACGTCTACTCGGCATTGATTTGAATCTAAATCTCGTGTTTTGCATGGATTTGAATAAAACTTGTTTGTTTCGCATGCAGTTGAATCTAAATCATTTATATCCCAAGTATTTGAAGCAAAATCATTTGTTTCGCTTGGATTTGAAGCTAACCCTTCTACTTCGCATTGATTTGAACCTAAATCATTTGTTTCGCATGAATGTGAAGCTAACTCGTTTGTCTCGCTTCCAGTAGAAGCTAAATCATTTATATCGTAAGTATTTGATCTAAATCTTTTTTTTCGCATGGTTTAGATGCTAACTCGCATCTTTCACTTCCAGTTGAAGCTAAATCAATTATATCGATAGTATTTGAAGCTAAATCATTTGTTTCGCATGGATTTGAAGCTAAAACTTCTACTCGGCAGTGATTTGAATCTGAATCTCGTGTTTTGCATGGATTTGAATCTAACTTGTTTGTTTCGCATGCAGTTGAATCTAAATCATTTATATCGGAAGTATTTGAAGCTAAATCATTTGCTTCGCATGGATTTGAAGCTAAAACTTCTACTCGGCATTGATTTCAATCTAAATCTCGTGTTATGCATGTATTTGAATCTAACTTGTTTGTTTCGCATGCAGTTGAATCTAAATCATTTATATCCCAAGTATTTGAAGCAAAATCATTTGTTTCGCTTGGATTTGAAGCTAAACCTCCTACATCGCATTGATTTGAAGCTAAATCATGTGTTTCGCATGAATGTGAAGCTAAATCATGTGTTTCGCATGAATGTGAAGCTAACTCGTTTGTCTCGCTTCCAGTTGAAGCCAAATCATTTATATCGCTAGAATTCGAAGTTAAATCATTTGTTTTACATGGATTTGAAGCTATACCTTCTACTTCGCATTGATTTGAAGCTAAATCATGACTTTCGCATGAATGTGAAGCTAACTCGTTTGTCTCGCTTCCAGTTGAAGCTAAATCATTTATATCGCTAGTATTTGAAGATAAATCATTTGTTTCGCATGGATTTGAAGCTAAAACTTCAACCTGGCATTGATTTGAATCTAAATCTCGTGTTTTGCATGTATTTGAATCTAACTTGTTTGTTTCGCATGCAGTTGAATCTAAATCATTTATATCCCATGTATTTGCAGCAAAATCAGTTGTTTCGCTTGGATTTGAAGCTAAACCTTCTACTTCGCATTGATTTGAAGCTAAATCATGTGTTTCGCATGAATGTGAAGCTAACTCGTTTGTCTCGCTTCCAGTTGAAGCCAAATCATTTATATCGCTAGAATTTGAAGTTAAATCATTTGTTTTACATGGATTTGAAGCTATACCTTCTACTTCGCATTGATTTGAAGCTAAATCATGTGTTTCGCATGAATGTGAATCTAACTCGATTGTTTCGCATGCAGTTGAAGCTAAATCATTTATATCGCTAGTATTTGAAGGTAAATCATTTGTTTCGCATGGATTTGAAGCTAAACCTTCTACTTCGCAATGTTTTGAAGATAAATCATGTGTTTCGAATGACTGTGAAGCTAACTCGTTTGTTTCGCATGCATTTGAAGATATACCGTTTATATCGCAAGTATTTGAAGCTAAATCATATGTTTCGCATGGATTTGAAGCTGAAACTTCTACTCGGCATTGATTTGAATCTAAATCTCATGTTTTGCATGGATTTGAATCTAACTTGTTTGTTTCGCATGCAGTTGAATCTAAATCATTTATATCGCAAGTAATGAAGCAAAATCATTTGTTACTCTTGGATTTGAAGCTAAACCTCCTTCTTTGCATTGATTTGAAGCTAAATCATGTGTTTCGAATGAATGTGAAGCTAACTCGCTTGTTTCGCATCCATTTGAAGCTATATCATTTATATCGATAGTATTTGAAGCTAAATCATTTGTTTCGCATGGATTTGAAGCTAAACCTTCTACTTCGCATTGATTTGAAACTAAATCATGTGTTTCGAATGTCTGTGAACCTAACTCGATTGTATCGCATGCATTTGAAGCTATATCGTTTATATCGAAAAAACTTGAACATAAATCGTTTGTATCGCATGGATTAGAAGCTACCTCTCTTGTTTCGCTTCCAGTTGAAGCTAAATCATTTATATCGCTAGTATTCGAAGGTAAATTATTTGTTTCGCATGGATTTGTAGCTAAACCTTCTACGTCGCATTGATTTGCAGCTAAATCATGTGTTTCGAATGACTGTGAAGCTTACTCGTTTGTTTCGCATGCATTTGAATCAATATCGTTTATATCGCAAGTATTTGAAGCTAAATCATTTGTTTTGCATGGATTTGATGCTAAAACTTCTACTCGGCGGTGATTTGAATCTAAATCTCGTGTTTCGCATGAATGTGAAGCTAACTCGTTTGTCTCGCTTCCAGTTGAAGCTAAATCATTTATATCATAAGTATTTGAAGCTAAATCATTTGTTTCGCATGGATTTGAAGCCAAACCTTCTACCTCGCACTGATTAGAAGCTTTGTCATGTGTTTCGCGTGGATTTGAATCTAACTCGATTGTTTCGCATGCAGTTGATACTAAATCATTTATATCGCTAGTATTTGAAGGTAAATCATTTGTTTCGCATGGATTTGAAGCTAATCCTTCTACTTCGCAATGTTTTGAAGATAAATCATGTGTTTCGAATGACTGTGAAGCTAACTCGTTTGTTTCGCATGCATTTGAAGATATACCGTTTATATCGCAAGTATTTGAAGCTAAATCATGTGTTCGCGTGGATTTGAAGCTGAAACTTCTACTCGGCATTGATTTGAATCTAAATCTCATGTTTTGCATGGATTTGAATCTAACTTGTTTGTTTCGCATGCAGTTGAATCTAAATCATTTATATCGCAAGTAATGAAGCAAAATCATTTGTTACTCTTGGATTTGAAGCTAAACCTCCTTCTTTGCATTGATTTGAAGCTAAATCATGTGTTTCGAATGAATGTGAAGCTAACTCGCTTGTTTCGCATCCATTTGAAGCTATATCATTTATATCGATAGTATTTGAAGCTAAATCGTTTGTATCGCAAGGATTAGAAGCTACCTCTCTTGTTTCGCTTCCAGTTGAAGCTAAATCATTTATATCGCTAGTATTCGAAGGTAAATTATTTGTTTCGCATGGATTTGTAGCTATATCGTTTATATTCCAAGTACTTGAAGATAAATCATGTGTTTCGCATGGATTTGAAGCTAACTCGCTTGTTTCGCTTCCAGTTAATGCTAAATCATTTATATCGCAAGTATTTGAAGCTAAATCATTTGGTTTGCATGGATTTGAAGCTAAACCTTCTACTTCGCATTGCTTTGAACCTAAGTCATGTGTTTCGAATGAATGTGAAGCTAACTCGTTTGTATCGCATGCATTTGTAGCTATATCGTTTATATCGCAAGTATTTGAAGCTAAATCATTTGTTTCGCATGGATTTGAAGCTAAAACTTCTACTCGGCATTGATTTCAATCTAAATCTCGTGTTATGCATGTATTTGAATCTAACTTGTTTGTTTCGCATGCAGTTGAATCTAAATCATTTATATCGCAAGTATTTGAAGCAAAATCATTTGTTTCGCTTGGATTTGAAGCTAAACCTCCTACATCGCATTGATTTGAAGCTAAATCATGTGTTTCGCATGAATGTTAAGCTAAATCATGTGTTTCGCATGAATGTGGAGCTAACTCGTTTGCCTCGCTTCCAGTTGAAGCCAAATCATTTATATCGCTAGAATTTGAAGTTAAATCATTTGTTTTACATGAATTGGAAGCTATACCTTCTACTTCGCATTGATTTGAAGCTAATTCATGTGTTTCGAATGACTGTGAACCTAACTCGTTTGTATCGCATGCATTTGAAGCTATATCGTTCATATCGAAAAAACTTGAAGATAAATCGTTTGTTTCGCATGGATTAGAAGCTAACTCGCTTGTTTCGCTTCCAGTTGAAGCTAAATCATTTATATCGCCAGTATTCGAAGGTAAATTATTTGTTTCGCATGGATTTGAAGCTAAACCTTCTACGTCGCATTGATTTGAAGCTAAATCATGTGTTTCGAATGACTGTGTAGCTTACTCGTTTGTTTCGCATGCATTTGAATCAATATCGTTTATATCGCAAGTATTTTAAGCTAAATCATTTGTTTCGCATGGATTTGAAGCTAAAACTTCTACTCGGCAGTGATTTGAATCTAAATCTCGTGTTTTGCATGGATTTGAATCTAATTTGTTTGTTTCGCATGCAGTTGAATCTAAATCATTTATATCGCAAGTATTTGAAGCAAAATCATTTGTTTCTCTTGGATTTGAAACTAAACCTTCTTCTTCGCATTGATTTGAAGCTAAATCATGTGTTTCGAATGAATGTGCAGCTAACTCGTTTGTTTCGCATGCATTTGAAGCTATATCGTTTATATCCCAAGTACTTGAAGATAAATCTATTGTTTCGCATGGATTAGAAGCTAACTCGCTTGTTTCGCTTCCAGTTGAAGCTATATCATTTATATCGCTAGTATTTGAAGTTAAATCATTTTTTTCGCATGGATTTGAAGCTAAACCTTCTACTTAGTATTCCTTTGAAGACAAATCATGTGTTTCGCTTGGATTTAATGCTAAACCTTCTTCTTCGCATTGATTTGAAGCTAAATCATGTGTTTGGAGTGAATGTGAATCTAACTCGTTTGTTTCGCATGCATTTGGAGCTATACCGTTTATATCGCAAGTGTTTGAAGCTAAATCATTCGTTTCGCATGGATTAGAAGCTAACTCGCTTGTTTCGCTTCCAGTTGAAGTTAAATCATTTATATCGCTAGTATTTGAAGTTAAATCATTTGTTTTACATGGATTTGAAGCTAAACCCTCTACTTCGTATTCCTTTGAAGACAAATCATGTGTTTCCCATGGATTTGAAGCTATCTCGCTTGTTTCGCTTCCAGTTAATGCTAAATCATTTATATCGCAAGTATTTGAAGCTAAATCATTTGTTTCGCATGGATTTGAAGCTAAAACTTCTACTCGGCAGTGATTTGAATCTAAATCTCGTGTTTTGCATGGATTTGAATCTAATTTGTTTGTTTCGCATGCAGTTGAATCTAAATCATTTATATCGCAAGTATTTGAAGCAAAATCATTTGTTTCTCTTGGATTTGAAACTAAACCTTCTTCTTCGCATTGATTTGAAGCTAAATCATGTGTTTCGAATGAATGTGCAGCTAACTCGTTTGTTTCGCATGCATTTGAAGCTATATCGTTTATATCCCAAGTACTTGAAGATAAATCTATTGTTTCGCATGGATTAGAAGCTAACTCGCTTGTTTCGCTTCCAGTTGAAGCTATATCATTTATATCGCTAGTATTTGAAGTTAAATCATTTGTTTCGCATGGATTTGAAGCTAAACCTTCTACTTAGTATTCCTTTGAAGACAAATCATGTGTTTCGCTTGGATTTAATGCTAAACCTTCTTCTTCGCATTGATTTGAAGCTAAATCATGTGTTTGGAGTGAATGTGAAGCTAACTCGTTTGTTTCGCATGCATTTGGAGCTATACCGTTTATATCGCAAGTGTTTGAAGCTAAATCATTCGTTTCGCATGGATTAGAAGCTTACTCGCTTGTTTCGCTTCCAGTTGAAGTTAAATCATTTATATCGCTAGTATTTGAAGTTAAATCATTTGTTTTACATGGATTTGAAGCTAAACCCTCTACTTCGTATTCCTTTGAAGACAAATCATGTGTTTCCCATGGATTTGAAGCTATCTCGCTTGTTTCGCTTCCAGTTAATGCTAAATCATTTATATCGCAAGTATTTGAAGCTAAATCATTTGGTTCGCATGGATTTGAAGCAAAACCTTCTACTTCCCATTGCTTTGAACCTAAGTCATGTGTTTCGAATGAATGTGAAGCTAACTCGTTTTTATCGCATGCATTTGAAGCTATATCGTTTATGTCGCAAGTATTTGAAGCAAAATCATTTGTTTCGCTTGGATTTGAAGCTAAACCTCCTACATCGCATTGATTTGAAGCTAAATCATGTGGTTCGCATTGATTTGAAGCTAAAACATGTGTTTCGCATGAATGTTAAGCTAAATCATGTGTTTCGCATGAATGTGGAGCTAACTCGTTTGCCTCGCTTCCAGTTGAAGCCAAATCATTTATATCGCTAGAATTTGAAGTTAAATCATTTGTTTTACATGGATTTGAAGCTATACCTTCTACTTCGCATTGATTTGAAGCTAAATCATGTGTTTCGAATGACTGTGAACCTAACTCGTTTGTATCGCATGCATTTGAAGCTATATCGTTCATATCGAAAAAACTTGAAGATAAATCGTTTGTTTCGCATGGATTAGAAGCTAACTCGCTTGTTTCGCTTCCAGTTGAAGCTATATCATTTATATCGCTAGTATTTGAAGTTAAATCATTTGTTTCGCATGGATTTGAAGCTAAACCTTCTACTTAGTATTCCTTTGAAGACAAATCATGTGTTTCGCTTGGATTTAATGCTAAACCTTCTTCTTCGCATTGATTTGAAGCTAAATCATGTGTTTGGAGTGAATGTGAAGCTAACTCGTTTGTTTCGCATGCATTTGGAGCTATACCGTTTATATCGCAAGTGTTTGAAGCTAAATCATTCGTTTCGCATGGATTAGAAGCTAACTCGCTTGTTTCGCTTCCAGTTGAAGTTAAATCATTTATATCGCTAGTATTTGAAGTTAAATCATTTGTTTTACATGGATTTGAAGCTAAACCCTCTACTTCGTATTCCTTTGAAGACAAATCATGTGTTTCGCATGGATTTGAAGCTATCTCGCTTGTTTCGCTTCCAGTTAATGCTAAATCATTTATATCGCAAGTATTTGAAGCAAAATCATTTGTTTCGCTTGGATTTGAAGCTAAACCTCCTACATCGCATTGATTTGAAGCTAAATCATGTGTTTCGCATGAATGTTAAGCTAAATCATGTGTTTCGCATGAATGTGGAGCTAACTCGTTTGCCTCGCTTCCAGTTGAAGCCAAATCATTTATATCGCTAGAATTTGAAGTTAAATCATTTGTTTTACATGAATTGGAAGCTACACCTTCTACTTCGCATTGATTTGAAGCTAATTCATGTGTTCCGAATGACTGTGAACCTAACTCGTTTGTATCGCATGCATTTGAAGCTATATCGTTCATATCGAAAAAACTTGAAGATAAATCGTTTGTTTCGCATGGATTAGAAGCTAACTCGCTTGTTTCGCTTCCAGTTGAAGCTAAATCATTTATATCGCCAGTATTCGAAGGTAAATTATTTGTTTCGCATGGATTTGAAGCTAAAACTTCTACTCGGCAGTGATTTGAATCTAAATCTCGTGTTTTGCATGGATTTGAATCTAATTTGTTTGTTTCGCATGGATTAGAAGCTAACTCGCTTGTTTCGCTTCCAGTTGAAGCTAAATCATTTATATCGCCAGTATTCGAAGGTAAATTATTTGTTTCGCATGGATTTGAAGCTAAACCTTCTACGTCGCATTGATTTGAAGCTAAATCATGTGTTTCGAATGACTGTGTAGCTTACTCGTTTGTTTCGCATGCATTTGAATCAATATCGTTTATATCGCAAGTATTTTAAGCTAAATCATTTGTTTCGCATGGATTTGAAGCTAAAACTTCTACTCGGCAGTGATTTGAATCTAAATCTCGTGTTTTGCATGGATTTGAATCTAATTTGTTTGTTTCGCGTGCAGTTGAATCTAAATCATTTATATCGCAAGTATTTGAAGCAAAATCATTTGTTTCTCTTGGATTTGAAACTAAACCTTCTTCTTCGCATTGATTTGAAGCTAAATCATGTGTTTCGAATGTCTGTGAACCTAACTCGTTTGTATCGCATGCATTTGAAGCTATATCGTTTATATCGAAAAAACTTGAAGATAAATCGTTTGTTTCGCATGGATTAGAAGCTAACTCGCTTGTTTCACTTCCAGTTGAAGCTAAATCATTTATATCGCCAGTATTCGAAGGTAAATTATTTGTTTCGCATGGATTTGAAGCTAAACCTTCTACGTCGCATTGATTTGAAGCTAAATCATGTGTTTGGAATGACTGTGTAGCTTACTCGTTTGTTTCGCATGCATTTGAATCAATATCGTTTATATCGCAAGTATTTTAAGCTAAATCATTTGTTTCGCATGGATTTGAAGCTAAAACTTCTACTCGGCATTGATTTCAATCTAAATCTCGTGTTATGCATGTATTTGAATCTAATTTGTTTGTTTCGCATGCAGTTGAATCTAACTCATTTATATCTCAAGTATTTGAAGCTAAATCATTTGTTTTGCATGGATTTGAAGCCAAAGCGTCTACATCGCTTTGATTTGAAGATAAGTCATGTGTTCCGCGTGGATTTGAAGCTAACTCGTTTGTTTCGCATGCATTTGAATCTATATCGTTCATATCACAAGTATTTGAAGCTAAATGTTTTTTTTCGAATGAATTAGAGGCTAACTGGCTTGTTTCGCTTCCAATTGAAGCTAAATCATTTATATCGCTAGTGTTCGAATGTAAAACATTTGTTTCGCATGGATTAGAAGATAACTCGCTTGATTCGCTTCCAGTTGAAGCTATATCATTTATATCGCTAGTATTTGAAGTCAAATCATTTGTTTCGCATGGATTTGAAGCTAATCCTTCTACTTCGTATTCCTTTGAAGACAAATCATTTGTTTCGCATGTATTTGAAGCTAACTCACTTGTTTCGCTTCCAGTTAAAGCTAAATCATTTATATCGCAAGTATTTGAAGCTAAATCATTTGTTTCGCATCGATTTGAAGCTAAACCTTCTACTTCGCATTGATTTGAACCTAAGTCATGTGTTTCGAATGAATGTGAAGCTAACCCGTTTGTATCGTTTGCATTTGAAGCTATATCGTTTATATCGCAAGTATTTGAAGCTAAATCATTTGTTTCGAATGGATTTGTAGCTAAAACGCCTACTCCGCATTGATTTAAATCTATATCTCGTTTTTCGCATGGATTTGAATCTAACTTGTTTGTTTCGCATGCAGTTGAATCTAAATCATTTATATCGCAAGTATTTGAAGCTAAATCATTCGTTTCGCATGGATTAGAAGCTAACTCGCTTGTTTCGTTTCCAGTTGAAGCTTAATCATTTATATCGCTAGTATTTGAAGTTAAATCATTTGTTTTACATGGATTTGAAGCTAAACCTTCTACTTCGTATTCCTTTGAAGACAAATCATGTGTTTCGCATGAATGTGAAGTTAACTCGTTTGTCTCGCTTCCAGTTGAAGATAAATCATTTATGTCGCAAGTATTTGAAGCTAAATCATTTGTTTCGCATGGATTTGAAGCTAACTCGCTTGTTTCACTTCCAGTTGAAGCTAAATCATTTATATCGCAAGTATTTGATCTAAATCTTTTTTTTCGCATGGATTAGATGCTAACTCGCATGTTTCGCTTCCAGTTGAAGCTAAATCATTTATATCGCTAGTATTTGAAGCTAAATCATTTGTTTCGCATGGATTTCAAGCTAAACCTTCTACTTCGCATTGATTTGAAGATAAATCATGTGTTTCGAATGACTGTGAAACTAACTCATGTGTTTCGCGTGCATTTGAAGCTATATCGTTTATATCGCAAGTATTTGATGCTAAATCATATGTTTCGCATGGATTTGAAGCTGAAACTTCTACTCGGCATTGATTTGAATCTAAATCTCGTATTTTGCATGGATTTGAATCTAACTTGTTTGTTTCGCATGCAGTTGAATCTAAATCATTTATATCGCAAGTATTTGAAGCTAAATAATTTGTTACTCTTGGATTTGAAGCTAAACCTTCTTCTTCGCATTGATTTGAAGCTAAATCATGTGTTTCGAATGAATGTGAAGCTAACTCGCTTGTTTCGCATGCATTTGAAGCCTTATCGTTTATATCGCAAGTATTTGAAGCTAAATCATGTGCTTCGCATGGATTTGAAGCTAAACCTTCTACTTCGCATTAGTTTGGAGCTAAATCATGTTTTTCGAATGACTGTGAACCTGACTCGTTTGTTTCGCACGCATTTGAAGCTATATCGTTTATATCGCAAATACTTGAAGATAAATCATTTCTTTCGCATGGATTTGAAGCTAAACCTTCTACTTCGTATTCCTTTGAAGACAAATCATGTGTTTCGCGTGGATTTGAAGCTAACTCGTTTGTTTCGCATGCAGTTGAATCTAAATCATTTATATCGCAAGTATTTGAAGCTAAATCATTTGTTTCGCATGGATTAGAAGCTAACTCGCTTGTTTCGCTTCCAGTTGAAGCTATATCATTCATATCGCTAGTATTTGAAGCTAAATCATTTGTTTCGCATGGATTTGAAGCTAAACCTTCTACTTCGTATTCCTTTGAAGACAAATCATGTGTTTCGCGTGGATTTGAAGCTAACTCGTTTGTTTCGCATGCATTTGAATCTATATCGTTCATATCGCAAGTATTTGAAGCTAAATGTTTTTTTTCGCATGGATTAGAGGCTAACTCGCTTGTTTCGCTTCCAGCTGAAGCTAAGTCATTTTTATCGCTAGTATTTGAAGTTAAATCATTTGTTTCGCATGGATTTGAAGCTAAACCTTCTACTTCGTATTCGTTTGAAGAAAAATCATGTGTTTCGCGTGGATTTGAAGCTAACTCGTTTGTTTCGCATGCATTTGAATCTATATCGTTCATATCGCAAGTATTTGAAGCTAAATGTTTTTTTTCGCATGGATTAGTGGCTAACTCGCTTTTTTCTATTCCAGTTGAAGCTAAATCATTTATATCGCTAGTACTCGAATGTAAATCATTTGTTTCGCATGGATTAGAAGCTAACTAGCTTGTTTCGCTTCCAATTGAAGCTATATCATTTATATCGCTAGTATTTGAAGTTAAATCATTTGTTTCGCATGGATTTGAAGCTAAACCTTCTACTTCGTATTCCTTTGAAGACAAAACATGTGTTTCGCGTGGATTTGAAGCTAACTCGTTTGTTTCGCATGCAGTTGAATCTAAATCATTTATATCGCAAGTATTTGAAGCAAAATCATTTGTTTCTCTTGGATTTGAACCAAACCTTCTTCTTCGCATTGATTTGAAGCTAAATCATGTGTTTCGAATGAATGTGAAGCTGACTCGTTTGTTTCGCATGGATTTGAAGCTATATCGTTTATATCGCAAGTATTTGAAGCTAAATCATTTGTTTCACATGGATTTGAAGCTAAACCTTCTACTTCGTATTCCTTTGAAGTCAAATCATGTGTTTCGCGTGGATTTGAAGCTAACTCGTTTGTTTCGCGTGCATTTGAATCTATATCGTTCATATCGCTAGTATTTGAAGCTAAATGTTTTTTTTCGCATGGATTAGAGGCTAACTCGCTTGCTTCGCTTCCAGTTGAAGCTAAATCATTTATATCGCTAGTATTCGAATGTAAATCATTTGTTTCGCATGGATTAGAAGCTAACTCGCTTGTTTCGCTTCCAATTGAATGTATATCATTTATATCGCTAGTATTTGAAGTTAAATCATTTGTTTCGCATGGATTTGAAGCTAATCCTTCTACTTCGTATTCCTTTGAAGACAAATCATGTGTTTCGCATGGATTTGAAGCTAACTCGCTTGTTTCGCTTCCAGTTAATGCTAAATCATTTATATCGCAAGTATTTGAAGCTGAATCATTTGGTTCGCATGGATTTGAAGCTAACTCGCATGTTTCGCTTCCATTTGGAGCTGAATCATTTATATCGCTGGTATTTGAAGCTAAATCATTTGTTTCGCATTTATTTGAAGCTAATCTTTCTTCTCCGCATTGATTTGAAGCTAAATTATTTGTTTCGCACGGATTTGAAGCTAACTCGCCTGTTTCGCTCCCAATTGGAGCTAAGTCTTTTATATCCCATGTATTTGAAGCCAACTCATGTGTATCGCATGGATTTGAAGCTAACTCGCTTGTTTCAATTATTTGAATCTAAATCATTTGTTTCGCATGGATTTGAAGCTAAAACTTCTACTCGACATTGATTTGATTCTAAATCTCGTGTTTTGCATGGATTTGAATCTAACTTGTTTGTGTCGCATGCAGTTGAATCTAATCATTTATATCGCAAGTAATTGAAGCTAAATCATTTGTTTCGCTTGGATTTGAAGCTAAACCTTTTACTTCGCATTGATTTGAAGTTAAATCATGTCTTTCCAATGAATGTGTAGCTTACTCGTTTGTTTCGCATGCATTTGAAGCTATATCATTTATATCGTAAGTATTGGAAGCTAAATCATTTGTTTCGCATGTATTTGAAGCTAAACCTTCTACTTCGCATTGCTTTGAAGACAAATCATGTGTTGCGCATGGATTTGAAGCTAACTCGTTTGTTTCGCATGGATTTGCAGCCAAGGCTTTTACCTCGTATTGATTTGATGCTAAATCATGTGTTTCGCATGAATGTCAAGCTAACTCTTTTGTCTCGCTTCCGGTTGAAGCTAAATCATTTATATCGCAAGTATTTGAAGCTAAATCATTTGTTTCGCATGGATTTGAAGCTGAACCTTCTACTTCGCAATACATGGAAGATAAATCATGTGTTTCGCGTGGATTTGAAGCTAACTCGTTTGTTTCGCATGCAGTAAAATCTAAATCATTTATATCGCAAGTATTTGAAGCTAAATCATTTGTTTCGCATGGATTTGATGCTAAAACGTCTACTCGGCATTGATTTGAATCTAAATCTCGTGTTTTGCATGGATTTGAATAAAACTTGTTTGTTTCGCATGCAGTTGAATCTAAATCATTTATATCCCAAGTATTTGAAGCAAAATCATTTGTTTCGCTTGGATTTGAAGCTAACCCTTCTACTTCGCATTGATTTGAACCTAAATCATTTGTTTCGCATGAATGTGAAGCTAACTCGTTTGTCTCGCTTCCAGTAGAAGCTAAATCATTTATATCGTAAGTATTTGATCTAAATCTTTTTTTTCGCATGGTTTAGATGCTAACTCGCATCTTTCACTTCCAGTTGAAGCTAAATCAATTATATCGATAGTATTTGAAGCTAAATCATTTGTTTCGCATGGATTTGAAGCTAAAACTTCTACTCGGCAGTGATTTGAATCTGAATCTCGTGTTTTGCATGGATTTGAATCTAACTTGTTTGTTTCGCATGCAGTTGAATCTAAATCATTTATATCGGAAGTATTTGAAGCTAAATCATTTGCTTCGCATGGATTTGAAGCTAAAACTTCTACTCGGCATTGATTTCAATCTAAATCTCGTGTTATGCATGTATTTGAATCTAACTTGTTTGTTTCGCATGCAGTTGAATCTAAATCATTCATATCCCAAGTATTTGAAGCAAAATCATTTGTTTCGCTTGGATTTGAAGCTAAACCTCCTACATCGCATTGATTTGAAGCTAAATCATGTGTTTCGCATGAATGTGAAGCTAAATCATGTGTTTCGCATGAATGTGAAGCTAACTCGTTTGTCTCGCTTCCAGTTGAAGCCAAATCATTTATATCGCTAGAATTCGAAGTTAAATCATTTGTTTTACATGGATTTGAAGCTATACCTTCTACTTCGCATTGATTTGAAGCTAAATCATGACTTTCGCATGAATGTGAAGCTAACTCGTTTGTCTCGCTTCCAGTTGAAGCTAAATCATTTATATCGCTAGTATTTGAAGATAAATCATTTGTTTCGCATGGATTTGAAGCTAAAACTTCAACCTGGCATTGATTTGAATCTAAATCTCGTGTTTTGCATGTATTTGAATCTAACTTGTTTGTTTCGCATGCAGTTGAATCTAAATCATTTATATCCCATGTATTTGCAGCAAAATCAGTTGTTTCGCTTGGATTTGAAGCTAAACCTTCTACTTCGCATTGATTTGAAGCTAAATCATGTGTTTCGCATGAATGTGAAGCTAACTCGTTTGTCTCGCTTCCAGTTGAAGCCAAATCATTTATATCGCTAGAATTTGAAGTTAAATCATTTGTTTTACATGGATTTGAAGCTATACCTTCTACTTCGCATTGATTTGAAGCTAAATCATGTGTTTCGCATGAATGTGAATCTAACTCGATTGTTTCGCATGCAGTTGAAGCTAAATCATTTATATCGCTAGTATTTGAAGGTAAATCATTTGTTTCGCATGGATTTGAAGCTAAACCTTCTACTTCGCAATGTTTTGAAGATAAATCATGTGTTTCGAATGACTGTGAAGCTAACTCGTTTGTTTCGCATGCATTTGAAGATATACCGTTTATATCGCAAGTATTTGAAGCTAAATCATATGTTTCGCATGGATTTGAAGCTGAAACTTCTACTCGGCATTGATTTGAATCTAAATCTCATGTTTTGCATGGATTTGAATCTAACTTGTTTGTTTCGCATGCAGTTGAATCTAAATCATTTATATCGCAAGTAATGAAGCAAAATCATTTGTTACTCTTGGATTTGAAGCTAAACCTCCTTCTTTGCATTGATTTGAAGCTAAATCATGTGTTTCGAATGAATGTGAAGCTAACTCGCTTGTTTCGCATCCATTTGAAGCTATATCATTTATATCGATAGTATTTGAAGCTAAATCATTTGTTTCGCATGGATTTGAAGCTAAACCTTCTACTTCGCATTGATTTGAAACTAAATCATGTGTTTCGAATGTCTGTGAACCTAACTCGATTGTATCGCATGCATTTGAAGCTATATCGTTTATATCGAAAAAACTTGAAGATAAATCGTTTGTATCGCATGGATTAGAAGCTACCTCTCTTGTTTCGCTTCCAGTTGAAGCTAAATCATTTATATCGCTAGTATTCGAAGGTAAATTATTTGTTTCGCATGGATTTGTAGCTAAACCTTCTACGTCGCATTGATTTGCAGCTAAATCATGTGTTTCGAATGACTGTGAAGCTTACTCGTTTGTTTCGCATGCATTTGAATCAATATCGTTTATATCGCAAGTATTTGAAGCTAAATCATTTGTTTTGCATGGATTTGATGCTAAAACTTCTACTCGGCGGTGATTTGAATCTAAATCTCGTGTTTCGCATGAATGTGAAGCTAACTCGTTTGTCTCGCTTCCAGTTGAAGCTAAATCATTTATATCATAAGTATTTGAAGCTAAATCATTTGTTTCGCATGGATTTGAAGCCAAACCTTCTACCTCGCACTGATTAGAAGCTTTGTCATGTGTTTCGCGTGGATTTGAATCTAACTCGATTGTTTCGCATGCAGTTGATACTAAATCATTTATATCGCTAGTATTTGAAGGTAAATCATTTGTTTCGCATGGATTTGAAGCTAATCCTTCTACTTCGCAATGTTTTGAAGATAAATCATGTGTTTCGAATGACTGTGAAGCTAACTCGTTTGTTTCGCATGCATTTGAAGATATACCGTTTATATCGCAAGTATTTGAAGCTAAATCATGTGTTCGCGTGGATTTGAAGCTGAAACTTCTACTCGGCATTGATTTGAATCTAAATCTCATGTTTTGCATGGATTTGAATCTAACTTGTTTGTTTCGCATGCAGTTGAATCTAAATCATTTATATCGCAAGTAATGAAGCAAAATCATTTGTTACTCTTGGATTTGAAGCTAAACCTCCTTCTTTGCATTGATTTGAAGCTAAATCATGTGTTTCGAATGAATGTGAAGCTAACTCGCTTGTTTCGCATCCATTTGAAGCTATATCATTTATATCGATAGTATTTGAAGCTAAATCATTTGTTTCGCATGGATTTGAAGCTAAACCTTCTACTTCGCATTGATTTGAAACTAAATCATGTGTTTCGAATGTCTGTGAACCTAACTCGATTGTATCGCATGCATTTGAAGCTATATCGTTTATATCGAAAAAACTTGAAGATAAATCGTTTGTATCGCAAGGATTAGAAGCTACCTCTCTTGTTTCGCTTCCAGTTGAAGCTAAATCATTTATATCGCTAGTATTCGAAGGTAAATTATTTGTTTCGCATGGATTTGTAGCTATATCGTTTATATTCCAAGTACTTGAAGATAAATCATGTGTTTCGCATGGATTTGAAGCTAACTCGCTTGTTTCGCTTCCAGTTAATGCTAAATCATTTATATCGCAAGTATTTGAAGCTAAATCATTTGGTTTGCATGGATTTGAAGCTAAACCTTCTACTTCGCATTGCTTTGAACCTAAGTCATGTGTTTCGAATGAATGTGAAGCTAACTCGTTTGTATCGCATGCATTTGTAGCTATATCGTTTATATCGCAAGTATTTGAAGCTAAATCATTTGTTTCGCATGGATTTGAAGCTAAAACTTCTACTCGGCATTGATTTCAATCTAAATCTCGTGTTATGCATGTATTTGAATCTAACTTGTTTGTTTCGCATGCAGTTGAATCTAAATCATTTATATCCCAAGTATTTGAAGCAAAATCATTTGTTTCTCTTGGATTTGAAACTAAACCTTCTTCTTCGCATTGATTTGAAGCTAAATCATGTGTTTCGAATGAATGTGCAGCTAACTCGTTTGTTTCGCATGCATTTGAAGCTATATCGTTTATATCCCAAGTACTTGAAGATAAATCTATTGTTTCGCATGGATTAGAAGCTAACTCGCTTGTTTCGCTTCCAGTTGAAGCTATATCATTTATATCGCTAGTATTTGAAGTTAAATCATTTGTTTCGCATGGATTTGAAGCTAAACCTTCTACGTCGCATTGATTTGAAGCTAAATCATGTGTTTCGAATGACTGTGTAGCTTACTCGTTTCTTTCGCATGCATTTGAATCAATATCGTTTATATCGCAAGTATTTTAATCTAAATCATTTGTTTCGCATGGATTTGAAGCTAAAACTTCTACTCGGCAGTGATTTGAATCTAAATCTCGTGTTTTGCATGGATTTGAATCTAATTTGTTTGTTTCGCGTGCAGTTGAATCTAAATCATTTATATCGCAAGTATTTGAAGCAAAATCATTTGTTTCTCTTGGATTTGAAGCTAAACCTTCTTCTTCGCATTGATTTGAAGCTAAATCATGTGTTTCGAATGAATGTGCAGCTAACTCGTTTGTTTCGCATGCATTTGAAGCTATATCGTTTATATCCCAAGTACTTGAAGATAAATCTATTGTTTCGCATGGATTAGAAGCTAACTCGCTTGTTTCGCTTCCAGTTGAAGCTATATCATTTATATCGCTAGTATTTGAAGTTAAATCATTTGTTTCGCATGGATTTGAAGCTAAACCTTCTACTTAGTATTCCTTTGAAGACAAATCATGTGTTTCGCTTGGATTTAATGCTAAACCTTCTACTTCGCATTGCTTTGAACCTAAGTCATGTGTTTCGAATGAATGTGAAGCTAACTCGTTTGTATCGCATGCATTTGAAGTTATATCGTTTATATCGCAAGTATTTGAAGCTAAATCATTTGTTTCGCATGGATTTGAAGCTAAAACTTCTACTCGGCATTGATTTCAATCTAAATCTCGTGTTATGCATGTATTTGAATCTAACTTGTATGTTTCGCATGCAGCTGAATCTAAATCATTTATATCCCAAGTATTTGAAGCAAAATCATTTGTTTCGCTTGGATTTGAAGCTAAACCTCCTACATCGCATTGATTTGAAGCTAAATCATGTGTTTCGCATGAATGTTAAGCTAAATCATGTGTTTCGCATGAATGTGGAGCTAACTCGTTTGCCACGCTTCCAGTTGAAGCCAAATCATTTATATCGCTAGAATTTGAAGTTAAATCATTTGTTTTACATGAATTGGAAGCTATACCTTCTACTTCGCATTGATTTGAAGCTAAATCATGTGTTTCGAATGACTGTGAACCTAACTCGTTTGTATCGCATGCATTTGAAGCTATATCGTTCATATCGAAAAAACTTGAAGATAAATCGTTTGTTTCGCATGGATTAGAAGCTAACTCGCTTGTTTCGCTTCCAGTTGAAGCTAAATCATTTATATCGCCAGTATTCGAAGGTAAATTATTTGTTTCGCATGGATTTGAAGCTAAACCTTCTACGTCGCATTGATTTGAAGCTAAATCATGTGTTTCGAATGACTGTGTAGCTTACTCGTTTGTTTCGCATGCATTTGAATCAATATCGTTTATATCGCAAGTATTTTAAGCTAAATCATTTGTTTTGCATGGATTTGAATCTAATTTGTTTGTTTCGCATGCAGTTGAATCTAAATCATTTATATCGCAAGTATTTGAAGCAAAATCATTTGTTTCTCTTGGATTTGAAACTAAACCTTCTTCTTCGCATTGATTTGAAGCTAAATCATGTGTTTCGAATGAATGTGCAGCTAACTCGTTTGTTTCGCATGCATTTGAAGCTATATCGTTTATATCCCAAGTACTTGAAGATAAATCTATTGTTTCGCATGGATTAGAAGCTAACTCGCTTGTTTCGCTTCCAGTTGAAGCTATATCATTTATATCGCTAGTATTTGAAGTTAAATCATTTTTTTCGCATGGATTTGAAGCTAAACCTTCTACTTAGTATTCCTTTGAAGACAAATCATGTGTTTCGCTTGGATTTAATGCTAAACCTTCTTCTTCGCATTGATTTGAAGCTAAATCATGTGTTTGGAGTGAATGTGAAGCTAACTCGTTTGTTTCGCATGCATTTGGAGCTATACCGTTTATGTCGCAAGTGTTTGAAGCTAAATCATTCGTTTCGCATGGATTAGAAGCTAACTCGCTTGTTTCGCTTCCAGTTGAAGTTAAATCATTTATATCGCTAGTATTTGAAGTTAAATCATTTGTTTTACATGGATTTGAAGCTAAACCCTCTACTTCGTATTCCTTTGAAGACAAATCATGTGTTTCCCATGGATTTGAAGCTATCTCGCTTGTTTCGCTTCCAGTTAATGCTAAATCATTTATATCGCAAGTATTTGAAGCTAAATCATTTGTTTCGCATGGATTTGAAGCTAAAACTTCTACTCGGCAGTGATTTGAATCTAAATCTCGTGTTTTGCATGGATTTGAATCTAATTTGTTTGTTTCGCATGCAGTTGAATCTAAATCATTTATATCGCAAGTATTTGAAGCAAAATCATTTGTTTCTCTTGGATTTGAAACTAAACCTTCTTCTTCGCATTGATTTGAAGCTAAATCATGTGTTTCGAATGAATGTGCAGCTAACTCGTTTGTTTCGCATGCATTTGAAGCTATATCGTTTATATCCCAAGTACTTGAAGATAAATCTATTGTTTCGCATGGATTAGAAGCTAACTCGCTTGTTTCGCTTCCAGTTGAAGCTATATCATTTATATCGCTAGTATTTGAAGTTAAATCATTTGTTTCGCATGGATTTGAAGCTAAACCTTCTACGTCGCATTGATTTGAAGCTAAATCATGTGTTTCGAATGACTGTGTAGCTTACTCGTTTCTTTCGCATGCATTTGAATCAATATCGTTTATATCGCAAGTATTTTAATCTAAATCATTTGTTTCGCATGGATTTGAAGCTAAAACTTCTACTCGGCAGTGATTTGAATCTAAATCTCGTGTTTTGCATGGATTTGAATCTAATTTGTTTGTTTCGCGTGCAGTTGAATCTAAATCATTTATATCGCAAGTATTTGAAGCAAAATCATTTGTTTCTCTTGGATTTGAAGCTAAACCTTCTTCTTCGCATTGATTTGAAGCTAAATCATGTGTTTCGAATGAATGTGCAGCTAACTCGTTTGTTTCGCATGCATTTGAAGCTATATCGTTTATATCCCAAGTACTTGAAGATAAATCTATTGTTTCGCATGGATTAGAAGCTAACTCGCTTGTTTCGCTTCCAGTTGAAGCTATATCATTTATATCGCTAGTATTTGAAGTTAAATCATTTGTTTCGCATGGATTTGAAGCTAAACCTTCTACTTAGTATTCCTTTGAAGACAAATCATGTGTTTCGCTTGGATTTAATGCTAAACCTTCTACTTCGCATTGCTTTGAACCTAAGTCATGTGTTTCGAATGAATGTGAAGCTAACTCGTTTGTATCGCATGCATTTGAAGTTATATCGTTTATATCGCAAGTATTTGAAGCTAAATCATTTGTTTCGCATGGATTTGAAGCTAAAACTTCTACTCGGCATTGATTTCAATCTAAATCTCGTGTTATGCATGTATTTGAATCTAACTTGTATGTTTCGCATGCAGCTGAATCTAAATCATTTATATCCCAAGTATTTGAAGCAAAATCATTTGTTTCGCTTGGATTTGAAGCTAAACCTCCTACATCGCATTGATTTGAAGCTAAATCATGTGTTTCGCATGAATGTTAAGCTAAATCATGTGTTTCGCATGAATGTGGAGCTAACTCGTTTGCCACGCTTCCAGTTGAAGCCAAATCATTTATATCGCTAGAATTTGAAGTTAAATCATTTGTTTTACATGAATTGGAAGCTATACCTTCTACTTCGCATTGATTTGAAGCTAAATCATGTGTTTCGAATGACTGTGAACCTAACTCGTTTGTATCGCATGCATTTGAAGCTATATCGTTCATATCGAAAAAACTTGAAGATAAATCGTTTGTTTCGCATGGATTAGAAGCTAACTCGCTTGTTTCGCTTCCAGTTGAAGCTAAATCATTTATATCGCCAGTATTCGAAGGTAAATTATTTGTTTCGCATGGATTTGAAGCTAAACCTTCTACGTCGCATTGATTTGAAGCTAAATCATGTGTTTCGAATGACTGTGTAGCTTACTCGTTTGTTTCGCATGCATTTGAATCAATATCGTTTATATCGCAAGTATTTTAAGCTAAATCATTTGTTTTGCATGGATTTGAATCTAATTTGTTTGTTTCGCATGCAGTTGAATCTAAATCATTTATATCGCAAGTATTTGAAGCAAAATCATTTGTTTCTCTTGGATTTGAAACTAAACCTTCTTCTTCGCATTGATTTGAAGCTAAATCATGTGTTTCGAATGAATGTGCAGCTAACTCGTTTGTTTCGCATGCATTTGAAGCTATATCGTTTATATCCCAAGTACTTGAAGATAAATCTATTGTTTCGCATGGATTAGAAGCTAACTCGCTTGTTTCGCTTCCAGTTGAAGCTATATCATTTATATCGCTAGTATTTGAAGTTAAATCATTTTTTTCGCATGGATTTGAAGCTAAACCTTCTACTTAGTATTCCTTTGAAGACAAATCATGTGTTTCGCTTGGATTTAATGCTAAACCTTCTTCTTCGCATTGATTTGAAGCTAAATCATGTGTTTGGAGTGAATGTGAAGCTAACTCGTTTGTTTCGCATGCATTTGGAGCTATACCGTTTATGTCGCAAGTGTTTGAAGCTAAATCATTCGTTTCGCATGGATTAGAAGCTAACTCGCTTGTTTCGCTTCCAGTTGAAGTTAAATCATTTATATCGCTAGTATTTGAAGTTAAATCATTTGTTTTACATGGATTTGAAGCTAAACCCTCTACTTCGTATTCCTTTGAAGACAAATCATGTGTTTCCCATGGATTTGAAGCTATCTCGCTTGTTTCGCTTCCAGTTAATGCTAAATCATTTATATCGCAAGTATTTGAAGCTAAATCATTTGTTTCGCATGGATTTGAAGCTAAAACTTCTACTCGGCAGTGATTTGAATCTAAATCTCGTGTTTTGCATGGATTTGAATCTAATTTGTTTGTTTCGCATGCAGTTGAATCTAAATCATTTATATCGCAAGTATTTGAAGCAAAATCATTTGTTTCTCTTGGATTTGAAACTAAACCTTCTTCTTCGCATTGATTTGAAGCTAAATCATGTGTTTCGAATGAATGTGCAGCTAACTCGTTTGTTTCGCATGCATTTGAAGCTATATCGTTTATATCCCAAGTACTTGAAGATAAATCTATTGTTTCGCATGGATTAGAAGCTAACTCGCTTGTTTCGCTTCCAGTTGAAGCTATATCATTTATATCGCTAGTATTTGAAGTTAAATCATTTGTTTCGCATGGATTTGAAGCTAAACCTTCTACTTAGTATTCCTTTGAAGACAAATCATGTGTTTCGCTTGGATTTAATGCTAAACCTTCTTCTTCGCATTGATTTGAAGCTAAATCATGTGTTTGGAGTGAATGTGAAGCTAACTCGTTTGTTTCGCATGCATTTGGAGCTATACCGTTTATATCGCAAGTGTTTGAAGCTAAATCATTCGTTTCGCATGGATTAGAAGCTTACTCGCTTGTTTCGCTTCCAGTTGAAGTTAAATCATTTATATCGCTAGTATTTGAAGTTAAATCATTTGTTTTACATGGATTTGAAGCTAAACCCTCTACTTCGTATTCCTTTGAAGACAAATCATGTGTTTCCCATGGATTTGAAGCTATCTCGCTTGTTTCGCTTCCAGTTAATGCTAAATCATTTATATCGCAAGTATTTGAAGCTAAATCATTTGGTTCGCATGGATTTGAAGCTAAACCTTCTACTTCCCATTGCTTTGAACCTAAGTCATGTGTTTCGAATGAATGTGAAGCTAACTCGTTTTTATCGCATGCATTTGAAGCTATATCGTTTATGTCGCAAGTATTTGAAGCAAAATCATTTGTTTCGCTTGGATTTGAAGCTAAACCTCCTACATCGCATTGATTTGAAGCTAAATCATGTGGTTCGCATTGATTTGAAGCTAAAACATGTGTTTCGCATGAATGTTAAGCTAAATCATGTGTTTCGCATGAATGTGGAGCTAACTCGTTTGCCTCGCTTCCAGTTGAAGCCAAATCATTTATATCGCTAGAATTTGAAGTTAAATCATTTGTTTTACATGGATTTGAAGCTATACCTTCTACTTCGCATTGATTTGAAGCTAAATCATGTGTTTCGAATGACTGTGAACCTAACTCGTTTGTATCGCATGCATTTGAAGCTATATCGTTCATATCGAAAAAACTTGAAGATAAATCGTTTGTTTCGCATGGATTAGAAGCTAACTCGCTTGTTTCGCTTCCAGTTGAAGCTATATCATTTATATCGCTAGTATTTGAAGTTAAATCATTTGTTTCGCATGGATTTGAAGCTAAACCTTCTACTTAGTATTCCTTTGAAGACAAATCATGTGTTTCGCTTGGATTTAATGCTAAACCTTCTTCTTCGCATTGATTTGAAGCTAAATCATGTGGTTCGCATTGATTTGAAGCTAAAACATGTGTTTCGCATGAATGTTAAGCTAAATCATGTGTTTCGCATGAATGTGGAGCTAACTCGTTTGCCTCGCTTCCAGTTGAAGCCAAATCATTTATATCGCTAGAATTTGAAGTTAAATCATTTGTTTTACATGGATTTGAAGCTAAACCCTCTACTTCGTATTCCTTTGAAGACAAATCATGTGTTTCGCATGGATTTGAAGCTATCTCGCTTGTTTCGCTTCCAGTTAATGCTAAATCATTTATATCGCAAGTATTTGAAGCAAAATCATTTGTTTCGCTTGGATTTGAAGCTAAACCTCCTACATCGCATTGGTTTGAAGCTAAATCATGTGTTTCGCATGAATGTTAAGCTAAATCATGTGTTTCGCATGAATGTGGAGCTAACTCGTTTGCCTCGCTTCCAGTTGAAGCCAAATCATTTATATCGCTAGAATTTGAAGTTAAATCATTTGTTTTACATGAATTGGAAGCTATACCTTCTACTTCGCATTGATTTGAAGCTAATTCATGTGTTCCGAATGACTGTGAACCTAACTCGTTTGTATCGCATGCATTTGAAGCTATATCGTTCATATCGAAAAAACTTGAAGATAAATCGTTTGTTTCGCATGGATTAGAAGCTAACTCGCTTGTTTCGCTTCCAGTTGAAGCTAAATCATTTATATCGCCAGTATTCGAAGGTAAATTATTTGTTTCGCATGGATTTGAAGCTAAAACTTCTACTCGGCAGTGATTTGAATCTAAATCTCGTGTTTTGCATGGATTTGATTCTAATTTGTTTGTTTCGCATGGATTAGAAGCTAACTCGCTTGTTTCGCTTCCAGTTGAAGCTAAATCATTTATATCGCCAGTATTCGAAGGTAAATTATTTGTTTCGCATGGATTTGAAGCTAAACCTTCTACGTCGCATTGATTTGAAGCTAAATCATGTGTTTCGAATGACTGTGTAGCTTACTCGTTTGTTTCGCATGCATTTGAATCAATATCGTTTATATCGCAAGTATTTTAAGCTAAATCTTTTGTTTCGCATGGATTTGAAGCTAAAACTTCTACTCGGCAGTGATTTGAATCTAAATCTCGTGTTTTGCATGGATTTGAATCTAATTTGTTTGTTTCGCGTGCAGTTGAATCTAAATCATTTATATCGCAAGTATTTGAAGCAAAATCATTTGTTTCTCTTGGATTTGAAACTAAACCTTCTTCTTCGCATTGATTTGAAGCTAAATCATGTGTTTCGAATGTCTGTGAACCTAACTCGTTTGTATCGCATGCATTTGAAGCTATATCGTTTATATCGAAAAAACTTGAAGATAAATCGTTTGTTTCGCATGGATTAGAAGCTAACTCGCTTGTTTCACTTCCAGTTGAAGCTAAATCATTTATATCGCCAGTATTCGAAGGTAAATTATTTGTTTCGCATGGATTTGAAGCTAAACCTTCTACGTCGCATTGATTTGAAGCTAAATCATGTGTTTGGAATGACTGTGTAGCTTACTCGTTTGTTTCGCATGCATTTGAATCAATATCGTTTATATCGCAAGTATTTTAAGCTAAATCATTTGTTTCGCATGGATTTGAAGCTAAAACTTCTACTAGGCAGTGATTTGAATCTAAATCTCGTGTTTTACATGGATTTGAATCTAATTTGTTTGCTTCGCATGCAGTTGAATCTAAATCATTTATATCGCAAGTATTTGAAGCAAAATCATTTGTTTCTCTTGGATTTGAAACTAAACCTTCTTCTTCGCATTGATTTGAAGCTAAATCATGTGTTTCGAATGAATGTGCAGCTAACTCGTTTGTTTCGCATGCATTTGAAGCTATATCGTTTATATTCCAAGTACTTGAAGATAAATCATTTGTTTCGCATGGATTTGAAGCTAAAACTTCTACTCGGCATTGATTTCAATCTAAATCTCGTGTTATGCATGTATTTGAATCTAATTTGTTTGTTTCGCATGCAGTTGAATCTAACTCATTTATATCTCAAGTATTTGAAGCTAAATAATTTGTTTTGCATGGATTTGAAGCCAAAGCTTCTACGTCGCTTTGATTTGAAGATAAGTCATGTGTTTCGCATGGCTTTGAAGCTAACTCGTTTGTTTCGCATTCAGTTGAAGCTAAATCATTTATATCGCTAGAATTTGAAGTTAAATCATTTGTTTTACATGGATTTGAAGCTATACCTTCTACTTCGCATTGATTTGAAGCTAAATCAATTGTTTCGCATGGTTTTGAAGCTAATCCTTCTATTTCGCGTTGCTTTGAAGATAAATCATGTGTTTCGCATGATTTTGAAGCTAACTCGCTTGTTTCACTTCCAGTGGAAGCTAAATCATTTATATCGCAAGTATTTGATCTAAATCTTTTTTTTCGCATGAATAAGAAGCTAATTCGCTTGTTTCGCTTTCAGTTGATGCTAAATCATTTATATCGCTAGTATTTGCAGGTAAATCATTTGTTGCGCATGGATTTGAAGCTAAACCTTCTACTTCGCATTGCTTTGAACCTAAGTCATGTGTGTCGAATGAATGTGAAGCTAACTCGTTTGTATCGCATGCATTTGAAGCTGTATCGTTTATATCGCAAGTATTTGAAGCTAAATCATTTGTTTCGCATGGATTTGAAGCTAAAACTTCTACTCGGCATTGATTTCAATCTAAATCTCGTGTTATGCATGTATTTGAATCTAATTTGTTTGTTTCGCATGCAGTTGAATCTAACTCATTTATATCTCAAGTATTTGAAGCTAAATCATTTGTTTTGCATGGATTTGAAGCCAAAGCGTCTACATCGCTTTGATTTGAAGATAAGTCATGTGTTCCGCATGGATTTGAAGCTAACTCGTTTGTTTCGCATTCAGTTGAAGCTAAATCATTTATATCGCTAGAATTTGAAGTTAAATCATTTGTTTTACATGGATTTGAAGCTATTCCTTCTACTTCGCATTGATTTGAAGCTAAATCAATTGTTTCGCATGGTTTTGAAGCTAATCCTTCTATTTCGCGTTGCTTTGAAGATAAATCATGTGTTTCGCATGATTTTGAAGCTAACTCGCTTGTTTCACTTCCAGTGGAAGCTAAATCATTTATATCGCAAGTATTTGATCTAAATCTTTTTTTTCGCATGAATAAGAAGCTAATTCGCTTGCTTCGCTTTCAGTTGATGCTAAATCATTTATATCGCTAGTATTTGCAGGTAAATCATTTGTTTCGCATGGATTTGAAGCTAAACCTTCTACTTCGCATTGATTTGAAGATAAATCATGTGTTTCGAATGACTGTGAAGCTAACTCGTTTGTTTGGCATGCATTTGAAGCTATATCGTTTATATCGCAAGTATTTGAAGCTAAATCATTTGTTTCGCATGGATTTGAAGCTAAAACTTGTACTCGGCATTGATTTGAATCTAAATCTCGTGTTTTGCATGGATTTGAATCTAACTTGTTTGTTTCGCATGCAGTTGAATCTAAATCATTTATATCGCAAGTATTTGAAGCAAAACCATTTGTTTCGCTTGGATTTGAAGCAAAACCTTCTACTTCGCATTGATTTGAAGCTAATTCATGTGTTTCGCACGAATGTGAAGCTAACTCGTTTGTCTCGCTTCCAGTTGAAGCTAAATCATTTATATCGGAAGTATTTGAAGCTAAATCATTTGTTTCGCATGGTTTTGAAGTTAATCCTCCTATTTCGCGTTGCTTTGAAGATAAATCATGTGTTTCGCATGCATTTGGATATAACTCGCATGTTCCACTTCCAGTTGAAGCTAAATCATTTATATCGCAAGTATTTGATCTAAATCTTTTTTTTTCGCATGGATTAGAAGCTAACTCGCTTGTTTCGCTTCCAGTTGAAGTTAAATCATTTATATCGCTAGTATTTGAAGTTAAATCATTTGTTTTACATGGATTTGAAGTTAAACCCTCTACTTCGTATTCCTTTGAAGACAAATCATGTGTTTCGCATGGATTTGAAGCTAACTCGCTTGTTTCGCTTCCAGTTAATGCGAAAATCATTTATATCGCAAGTATTTGAAGCTAAATCATTTGGTTCGCATGGATTTGAAGCTAAACCTTCTACTTCGCATTGCTTTGAACCTAAGTCATGTGTTTCGAATGAATGTGAAGCTAACTCGTTTGTATCGCATGCATTTGAAGCTATATCGTTTATATCGCAAGTATTTGAAGCTAAATCATTTGTTTCGCATGGATTTGAAGCTACACCTTCTACTTCGCATTGATTTGAAGCTAAATCATGTGTTTCGAATGACTGTGAAGCTAAATCATTTGTGTCGCTTGGATTTGAAGCTAAACCTTCTACTGCGCAATGCAAGGAAGATAAATCACGTGTTTCGCGTGGATTTGAAGCTAACTCGTTTGTTTCGCATGCAGTTAAATATAAATCATTTATATCGCAAGTATTTGAAGCTAAATCTTTCTTTTCGCATGAATTAGAAGCTAATTCGCTTGTATCGCTTTCAGTTGGTGCTAAATCATTTATATCGCCAGTATTTGAAGGCAAATCATTTGTTTTGCTTGGATTTGAAGCTACACCTTCTACTTCGCATTGATTTGAAGCTAAATCATGTGTTTCGAATGACTGTGAAGCTAAATCATTTGTGTCGCATGGATTTGAAGCTAAACCTTCTACTGCGCAATGCAAGGAAGATAAATCACGTGTTTCGCGTGGATTTGAAGCTAACTCGTTTGTTTCGCATGCAGTTAAATCTAAATCATTTATATCGCAAGTATTTGAAGCTAGATTATTTGTTTCGCTTGGATATGAATCTAAACCTTCTACTTCGCATTGATTTGAAGCTAAATCATGTGTTTCGAATGAATGTGATGCTAACTCGTTTGTTTCGCATGCATTTGAAGCTATATCGTTAATATCGCAAGTATTTGAAGCAAAATCATTTGTTTCGCTTGGATTTGAAGCTAAAACTTCTACTCGGCATTGATTTGAATCTAAATCATGTGTTTCAAATGAACGTGAAGCTAACTTGTTTGTTTCGCATGCAGTTGAATCTAAATCATTTATATCGCAGTATTTGAAGCAAAATCATTTGTTTCTCTTGGATTTGAAGCTAAACCTTCTTCTTCGCATTGATTTGAAGCTAAATCATGTGCTTCGAATGAATGTGAAGCTAACTCGATTGTTTCGCATGGAGTTGAAGCTAAGCCTTCTACTTCGCATTGCTTTGAAGATAAATCATGTGTTTCGCATGGATTTGAAGCTAACTCGTTTGTTTCGCATTCAGTTGAAGCTAAATCATTTATATCGCAAGTATGTGAAGCTAAATCATTTGTTTCGCGTGGAGTTGAAGCTAAACCTTCCACTTCGCATTGACTCGAAGCCAAATCATGTGTTTGGTATGCATTTGAAGCTTAATCATGTTTTTCGCGTGGATTTGAATCTAACTCCCTTGTTTCGAATCCAGTTGAAGCTAAATCATTTATGTCGCAAGTATTTGGACCTAAATCATTTGTTTCGCGTCGATTTGAAGGTAAACTTTCTACTTCGCTTTGATTTGAAGATAAGTAACGTTTTTCGCATGTATTTCAAGCTTGCTCGTTTGTTTCGCATGCAGTTGTAACTAAATCATTTCTACCGCAAGTATTTGAAGCTAAATCTTTTGTTTCGCACGGATTTTAAGCTAAACCTTCTAATCCGCATGGATTTGAATCTAAATAATGTGTTTCGCATGGATGTGAAGCTAACTCGTTTGTTTCGCATGCATTTGAAGCTATATCGTTTATATCTCAAGTACTTGAAGATAAATCTATTGTTTCGCATGGATTAGAAGCTAACTCGCTTGTTTCGCTTCCAGTTGAAGCTATATCATTTATATCGCTAGTATTTGAAGTTGAATCATTTGTTTCGCATGGAGTTGAAGCTAAACCTTCTACTTGGTATTCCTTTGAAGACAAATCATGTGTTTCGCTTGGATTTGATGCTAAACCTTCTTCTTCGCATTAATTTGAAGCTAAATCAAGTGTTTCGAATGAATGTAAAGCTAACTCGTTTGTTTCGCATGCATTTGAGGCTATATCGTTTATATCGCAAGTATTTGAAGCTAAATCATTCGTTTCGCATGGATTAGAAGCTAACTCGCTTGTTTCGCTTCCAGTTGAAGCTAAATCATTTATATCGCTAGTATTTGAAGTTAAATCATTTGTTTTACATGTATTTGTAGCTAAACCTTCTACTTCGTATTCCTTTGAAGACAAATCATGTGTTTCGCATGTATTTGAAGCTAACTCGCTTGTTTCGCTTCCAGTTAATGCTAAATCATTTATATCGCAAGTATTTGAATCTAAATCATTTGGTTCGCATGGATTTGAAGCTAAACCTTCACCTTCGCATTGCTTTGAACCTAAGTCATGTGTTTCGAATGAATGTGAACCTAACTCGTTTGTTTCGCACGCATTTGAAGCTATATCGTTTATATCGCAAATACTTGAAGATAAATCATTTGTTTCGCATGGATTACAAGCTAACTCGCTTGTTTCGCTTCGAGTTGAAGCTAAATCATTTATATCGCTAGTATTCGAAGGTAAATAATTTGTTTCGCATGGATTTGAAGCTAAACCTTCTAGGTCGCATTGATGTGAAGCTAAATCACGTGTTTCGAATGAACGTGAAGCTAACTCGTTTGTTTCGCATGCATTTGAAGCTATATCGTTTATATCGCAAGTATTTGAAGCTAAATCATTTGTTTCGCATCGATTTGAAGCTAAAACTTGTACTCGGCATTGATTTGAATCTAAATCTCGTGTTTTGCATGGATTTGAATCTAACTTGTTTGTTTCGCATGCAGTTGAATCTAAATCATTTGTATCGCAAGTATTTGAAGCAAAATCATTTGTTTCTCTTGGACTTGAAGATAAACCTTCTTCTTCGCATTGATTTGAAGCTAAATCATGTGTTTCGAATGAATGTGAAGCTAACTCGTTTGTTTCGCATGCATTTGAAGCTATATCGTTTATATCTCAAGTACTTGAAGATAAATCTATTGTTTCGCATGGATTAGAAGCTAACTCGCTTGTTTCGCTTCCAGTTGAAGCTATATCATTTATATCGCTAGTATTTGAAGTTGAATCATTTGTTTCGCATGGATTTGAAGCTAAACCTTCTACTTGGTATTCCTTTGAAGACAAATCATGTGTTTCGCTTGGATTTGATGCTAAACCTTCTTCTTCGCATTAATTTGAAGCTAAATCAAGTGTTTCGAATGAATGTAAAGCTAACTCGTTTGTTTCGCATGCATTTGAGGCTATATCGTTTATATCGCAAGTATTTGAAGCTAAATCATTCGTTTCGCATGGATTAGAAGCTAACTCGCTTGTTTCGCTTCCAGTTGAAGCTAAATCATTTATATCGCTAGTATTTGAATCTAAATCATTTGGTTCGCATGGATTTGAAGCTAAACCTTCACCTTCGCATTGCTTTGAACCTAAGTCATGTGTTTCGAATGAATGTGAACCTAACTCGTTTGTTTCGCACGCATTTGAAGCTATATCGTTTATATCGCAAATACTTGAAGATAAATCATTTGTTTCGCATGGATTACAAGCTAACTCGCTTGTTTCGCTTCGAGTTGAAGCTAAATCATTTATATCGCTAGTATTCGAAGGTAAATAATTTGTTTCGCATGGATTTGAAGCTAAACCTTCTAGGTCGCATTGATGTGAAGCTAAATCACGTGTTTCGAATGAACGTGAAGCTAACTCGTTTGTTTCGCATGCATTTGAAGCTATATCGTTTATATCGCAAGTATTTGAAGCTAAATCATTTGTTTCGCATCGATTTGAAGCTAAAACTTGTACTCGGCATTGATTTGAATCTAAATCTCGTGTTTTGCATGGATTTGAATCTAACTTGTTTGTTTCGCATGCAGTTGAATCTTAATCATTTATATCGCAGTATTTGAAGCAAAATCATTTGTTTCTCTTGGATTTGAAGCTAAACCTTCTTCTTCGCATTGATTTGAAGCTAAATCATGTGTTTCGAATGAATGTGAAGCTAACTCGATTGTTTCGCATGCATTTGAAGCTATATCGTTTATGTCCCAAGTATTTGAAGCTAAATCTTTTTTTTCGCATGAATTAGAAGCTACTTCGCATGTATCGATTTCAGTTGATGCTAAATCATTTATATCGGCAGTATTTGAAAGTAAATCATTTGTTTCGCATGGATTTGAAGCTAAATCTTCTACTTCGCATTGATTTGAAGCTAAATCATGTGTTTCGAATGACTGTGAAGCTAACTCGTTTGTTTCGCATGCTTTTGAAGCTATATCGTTTATATCGCAAGTATTTGTAGCTAAATCAATTATTTCGCATGGATTTGAAGCTAAACCTTCTACTTCCCATTGATTTGAAGCTAAATCATGTGTTTTGAATGAACGTGAAGCTAACTCGTTTGTATCGCATGCATTTGAAGCTATATCGTTTTTATCGCAAGTATTTGAAGCTAAATCATTTGTTTCGCATGCATTTGAAGCTAAAACTTGTACTCGGCATTGATTTGAATCTAAATCCCGTGTTTTGCATGGATTTGAATCTAAACCTTCTACTTCGCATTGATTTGAAGGTAAATCATGTGTTTGGAATGACTGTGAAGCTAACTCGTTTGTTTCGCATGCAGTTGAATCTAAATCATTTATATCGCAAGTATTTGAAGCAAAATCATTTGTTTCGCTTGGATTTGAAGCTAAACCTTCTACTTCGAATTGATTTGGAGGTAAATCATGTGTTTCGCATGAATGTGAAGCTAACTCCTTTATCTCGCTTCCACTTGAAGCTAAATCATTTATATCGCTAGTATTTGAAGGTAAATCATTTGTTTCGCATGGATTTGAAGCTACACCTTCTACTTCGCATTGATTTGAAGCTAAATCATGTGTTTCGAATGACTGTGAAGCTAAATCATTTGTGTCGCATGGATTTGAAGCTAAACCTTCTACTGCGCAATGCAAGGAAGATAAATCACGTGTTTCGCGTGGATTTGAAGCTAACTCGTTTGTTTCGCATGCAGTTAAATCTAAATCATTTATATCGCAAGTATTTGAAGCTAAATCTTTCTTTTCGCATGAATTAGAAGCTAATTCGCTTGTATCGCTTTCAGTTGGTGCTAAATCATTTATATCGCCAGTATTTGAAGGCAAATCATTTGTTTTGCATGGATTTGAAGCTACACCTTCTACTTCGCATTGATTTGAAGCTAAATCATGTGTTTCGAATGAATGTGAAGCTAACTCGATTGTTTCGCATGCATTTGAAGCTATATCGTTTATATCGCAAGTATTTGATGCTAAATCTTTCTTTTCGCATGAATTAGAAGCTAATTCGCTTGTATCGCTTTCAGTTGGTGCTAAATCATTTATATCGCCAGTATTTGAAGGCAAATCATTTGTTTTGCATGGATTTGAAGCTACACCTTCTACTTCGCATTGATTTGAAGCTAAATCATGTGTTTCGAATGACTGTGAAGCTAAATCATTTGTGTCGCATGGATTTGAAGCTAAACCTTCTACTTCGAATTGATTTGGAGGTAAATCATGTGTTTCGCATGAATGTGAAGCTAACTCCTTTATCTCGCTTCCAGTTAATGCTAAATCATTTATATCGCAAGTATTTGAATCTAAATCATTTGGTTCGCATGGATTTGAAGCTAAACCTTCACCTTCGCATTGCTTTGAACCTAAGTCATGTGTTTCGAATGAATGTGAACCTAACTCGTTTGTTTCGCACGCATTTGAAGCTATATCGTTTATATCGCAAATACTTGAAGATAAATCATTTGTTTCGCATGGATTACAAGCTAACTCGCTTGTTTCGCTTCGAGTTGAAGCTAAATCATTTATATCGCTAGTATTCGAAGGTAAATAATTTGTTTCGCATGGATTTGAAGCTAAACCTTCTAGGTCGCATTGATGTGAAGCTAAATCACGTGTTTCGAATGAACGTGAAGCTAACTCGTTTGTTTCGCATGCATTTGAAGCTATATCGTTTATATCGCAAGTATTTGAAGCTAAATCATTTGTTTCGCATCGATTTGAAGCTAAAACTTGTACTCGGCATTGATTTGAATCTAAATCTCGTGTTTTGCATGGATTTGAATCTAACTTGTTTGTTTCGCATGCAGTTGAATCTTAATCATTTATATCGCAGTATTTGAAGCAAAATCATTTGTTTCTCTTGGATTTGAAGCTAAACCTTCTTCTTCGCATTGATTTGAAGCTAAATCATGTGTTTCGAATGAATGTTAAGCTAACTCGATTGTTTCGCATGCATTTGAAGCTATATCGTTTATGTCCCAAGTATTTGAAGCTAAATCTTTTTTTTCGCATGAATTAGAAGCTACTTCGCATGTATCGATTTCAGTTGATGCTAAATCATTTATATCGGCAGTATTTGAAAGTAAATCATTTGTTTCGCATGGATTTGAAGCTAAATCTTCTACTTCGCATTGATTTGAAGCTAAATCATGTGTTTCGAATGACTGTGAAGCTAACTCGTTTGTTTCGCATGCTTTTGAAGCTATATCGTTTATATCGCAAGTATTTGTAGCTAAATCAATTATTTCGCATGGATTTGAAGCTAAACCTTCTACTTCCCATTGATTTGAAGCTAAATCATGTGTTTTGAATGAACGTGAAGCTAACTCGTTTGTATCGCATGCATTTGAAGCTATATCGTTTTTATCGCAAGTATTTGAAGCTAAATCATTTGTTTCGCATGCATTTGAAGCTAAAACTTGTACTCGGCATTGATTTGAATCTAAATCCCGTGTTTTGCATGGATTTGAATCTAAACCTTCTACTTCGCATTGATTTGAAGGTAAATCATGTGTTTGGAATGACTGTGAAGCTAACTCGTTTGTTTCGCATGCAGTTGAATCTAAATCATTTATATCGCAAGTATTTGAAGCAAAATCATTTGTTTCGCTTGGATTTGAAGCTAAACCTTCTACTTCGAATTGATTTGGAGGTAAATCATGTGTTTCGCATGAATGTGAAGCTAACTCCTTTATCTCGCTTCCACTTGAAGCTAAATCATTTATATCGCTAGTATTTGAAGGTAAATCATTTGTTTCGCATGGATTTGATGCTAACTCGCTTGTTTCGCTTCCAGTTAATGTTAAATAATTTATATCGCAAGTATTTGAATCTAAATCATTTGGTTCGCATGGATTTGAAGCTAATCCTTCTACTTCGCATTGATTTGAAGATAAATCATGTGTTTCGAATGACTGTGAAGCTAACTCATTTGTTTCGCATGCATTTGAATCTATATCGTTTATATCGCAAGTATTTGAAGCTAAATCTTTCTTTTCGCATGAATTAGAAGCTAATTCGCTTGTATCGCTTTCAGTTGGTGCTAAATCATTTATATCGCCAGTATTTGAAGGCAAATCATTTGTTTTGCATGGATTTGAAGCTACACCTTCTACTTCGCATTGATTTGAAGCTAAATCATGTGTTTCGAATGAATGTGAAGCTAACTCGTTTGTTTCGCATGCATTTGAAGCTATATCGTTTATATCGCAAGTATTTGAATCTAAATCTTCCGTTTCGCATGAATTAGAAGCTAATTCGCTTCTATCGCTTTCAGTTGGTGCTAAATCATTTATATCGCCAGTATTTGAAGGCAAATCATTTGTTTTGCATGGATTTGAAGCTACACCTTCTACTTCGCATTGATTTGAAGCTAAATCATGTGTTTCGAATGACTGAGAAGCTAAATCATTTGTGTCGCATGGATTTGAAGCTAAACCTTCTACTTCGAATTGATTTGGAGGTAAATCATGTGTTTCGCATGAATGTGAAGCTAACTCCTTTATCTCGCTTCCAGTTGAAGCTAAATCATTTATATCGAAAGTATTTGAAGCTAAATCATTTGTTTCGCATGGATTTGAAGCAACTCGCTTGTTTCACTTCCAGTTGAAGCTAAATCATTTATATCGCAAGTATTTGAAGTTAAATCATTTGTCTCGCATGGATTTGAAGCTACACCTTCTACTTCGCATTGATTTGAAGCTAAATCATGTGTATCGAATTAATGTGAAGCTAACTCGTTTGTTTCGCATGCATTTGAAGCTAAATCATTTATATCGCTAGTATTTGAAGGTAAATCATTTGTTTCGCATGGATTTGAAGCTAAACCTTCTACTTCGCATTGATTTGAAGATAAATCATGTGTTTCGAATGACTGTGAAGCTAACTCGTTTGTTTCGCATGCATTTGAATCTATATCGTTTATATCGCAAGTATTTGTAGCTAAATCAATTATTTCGCATGGATTTGAAGCTAAACCTTCTACTTCCCATTGATTTGAAGCTAAATCATGTGTTTTGAATGAACGTGAAGCTAACTCGTTTGTATCGCATGCATTTGAAGCTATATCGTTTTTATCGCAAGTATTTGAAGCTAAATCATTTGTTTCGCATGCATTTGAAGCTAAAACTTGTACTCGGCATTGATTTGAATCTAAATCCCGTGTTTTGCATGGATTTGAATCTAAACCTTCTACTTCGCATTGATTTGAAGGTAAATCATGTGTTTGGAATGACTGTGAAGCTAACTCGTTTGTTTCGCATGCAGTTGAATCTAAATCATTTATATCGCAAGTATTTGAAGCAAAATCATTTGTTTCGCTTGGATTTGAAGCTAAACCTTCTACTTCGAATTGATTTGGAGGTAAATCATGTGTTTCGCATGAATGTGAAGCTAACTCCTTTATCTCGCTTCCACTTGAAGCTAAATCATTTATATCGCTAGTATTTGAAGGTAAATCATTTGTTTCGCATGGATTTGAAGCTACACCTTCTACTTCGCATTGATTTGAAGCTAAATCATGTGTTTCGAATGACTGTGAAGCTAAATCATTTGTGTCGCATGGATTTGAAGCTAAACCTTCTACTGCGCAATGCAAGGAAGATAAATCACGTGTTTCGCGTGGATTTGAAGCTAACTCGTTTGTTTCGCATGCAGTTAAATCTAAATCATTTATATCGCAAGTATTTGAAGCTAAATCTTTCTTTTCGCATGAATTAGAAGCTAATTCGCTTGTATCGCTTTCAGTTGGTGCTAAATCATTTATATCGCCAGTATTTGAAGGCAAATCATTTGTTTTGCATGGATGTGAAGCTACACCTTCTACTTCGCATTGATTTGAAGCTAAATCATGTGTTTCGAATGAATGTGAAGCTAACTCGATTGTTTCGCATGCATTTGAAGCTATATCGTTTATATCGCAAGTATTTGATGCTAAATCTTTCTTTTCGCATGAATTAGATGCTAATTCGCTTGTATCGCTTTCAGTTGGTGCTAAATCATTTATATCGCCAGTATTTGAAGGCAAATCATTTGTTTTGCATGGATTTGAAGCTACACCTTCTACTTCGCATTGATTTGAAGCTAAATCATGTGTTTCGAATGACTGTGAAGCTAAATCATTTGTGTCGCATGGATTTGAAGCTAAACCTTCTACTTCGAATTGATTTGGAGGTAAATCATGTGTTTCGCATGAATGTGAAGCTAACTCCTTTATCTCGCTTCCAGTTGAAGCTAAATCATTTATATCGAAAGTATTTGAAGCTAAATCATTTGTTTCGCATGGATTTGATGCTAACTCGCTTGTTTCGCTTCCAGTTAATGTTAAATAATTTATATCGCAAGTATTTGAATCTAAATCATTTGGTTCGCATGGATTTGAAGGTAATCCTTCTACTTCGCATTGATTTGAAGATAAATCATGTGTTTCGAATGACTGTGAAGCTAACTCATTTGTTTCGCATGCATTTGAACCTATATCGTTTATATCGCAAGTATTTGAAGCTAAATCTTTCTTTTCGCATGAATTAGAAGCTAATTCGCTTGTATCGCTTTCAGTTGGTGCTAAATCATTTATATCGCCAGTATTTGAAGGCAAATCATTTGTTTTGCATGGATTTGAAGCTACACCTTCTACTTCGCATTGATTTGAAGCTAAATCATGTGTTTCGAATGAATGTGAAGCTAACTCGTTTGTTTCGCATGCATTTGAAGCTATATCGTTTATATCGCAAGTATTTGAATCTAAATCTTCCTTTTCGCATGAATTAGAAGCTAATTCGCTTCTATCGCTTTCAGTTGGTGCTAAATCATTTATATCGCCAGTATTTGAAGGCAAATCATTTGTTTTGCATGGATTTGAAGCTACACCTTCTACTTCGCATTGATTTGAAGCTAAATCATGTGTTTCGAATGACTGAGAAGCTAAATCATTTGTGTCGCATGGATTTGAAGCTAAACCTTCTACTTCGAATTGATTGGGAGGTAAATCATGTGTTTCGCATGAATGTGAAGCTAACTCCTTTATCTCGCTTCCAGTTGAAGCTAAATCATTTATATCGAAAGTATTTGAAGCTAAATCATTTGTTTCGCATGGATTTGAAGCAACTCGCTTGTTTCACTTCCAGTTGAAGCTAAATCATTTATATCGCAAGTATTTGAAGTTAAATCATTTGTTTCGCATGGATTTGAAGCTAAAACTTCTACTTCGCATGGATTTGAAGCTAAATCATGTGTATCGAATTAATGTGAAGCTAACTCGTTTGTTTCGCATGCATTTGAAGCTAAATCATTTATATCGCTAGTATTTGAAGGTTAATCATTTGTTTCGCATGGATTTGAAGCTAAACCTTCTACTTCGCATTGATTTGAAGATAAATCATGTGTTTCGAATGACTGTGAAGCTAACTCGTTTGTTTCGCATGCATTTGAATCTATATCGTTTATATCGCAAGTATTTGAAGCTAAATCTTTCTTTTCGCATGAATTAGAAGCTAATTCGCTTGTATCGCTTTCAGTTGGTGCTAAATCATTTATATCGCCAGTATTTGAAGGCAAATCATTTGTTTTGCATGGATTTGAAGCTACACCTTCTACTTCGCATTGATTTGAAGCTAAATCATGTGTTTCGAATGACTGTGAAGCTAAATCATTTGTGTCGCATGGATTTGAAGCTAAACCTTCTACTTGGTATTCCTTTGAAGACAAAACATGTGTTTCGCTTGGATTTGATGCTAAACCTTCTTCTTCGCATTAATTTGAAGCTAAATCAAGTGTTTCGAATGAATGTAAAGCTAACTCGTTTGTTTCGCATGCATTTGAGGCTATATCGTTTATATCGCAAGTATTTGAAGCTAAATCATTCGTTTCGCATGGATTAGAAGCTAACTCGCTTGTTTCGCTTCCAGTTGAAGCTAAATCATTTATATCGCTAGTATTTGAAGTTAAATCATTTGTTTTACATGTATTTGTAGCTAAACCTTCTACTTCGTATTCCTTTGAAGACAAATCATGTGTTTCGCATGTATTTGAAGCTAACTCGCTTGTTTCGCTTCCAGTTAATGCTAAATCATTTATATCGCAAGTATTTGAATCTAAATCATTTGGTTCGCATGGATTTGAAGCTAATCCTTCTACTTCGCATTGATTTGAAGATAAATCATGTGTTTCGAATGACTGTGAAGCTAACTCATTTGTTTCGCATGCATTTGAATCTATATCGTTTATATCGCAAGTATTTGAAGCGAAATCTTTCTTTTCGCATGAATTAGAAGCTAATTCGCTTGTATCGCTTTCAGTTGGTGCTAAATCATTTATATCGCCAGTATTTGAAGGCAAATCATTTGTTTTGCATGGATTTGAAGCTACACCTTCTACTTCGCATTGATTTGAAGCTAAATCATGTGTTTCGAATGAATGTGAAGCTAAATCATTTGTGTCGCATGGATTTGAAGCTAAACCTTCTACTTCGAATTGATTTGGAGGTAAATCATGTGTTTCGCATGAATGTGAAGCTAACTCCTTTATCTCGCTTCCAGTTGAAGCTAAATCATTTATATCGAAAGTATTTGAAGCTAAATCATTTGTTTCGCATGGATTTGAAGCTAACTCGCTTGTTTCACTTCCAGTTGAAGCTAAATCATTTATATCGCAAGTATTTGAAGTTAAATCATTTGTTTCGCATGGATTTGAAGCTAAAACTTCTACTTCGCATGGATTTGAAGCTAAATCATTTGTATCGAATTAATGTGAAGCTAACTCGTTTGATTCGCATGCATTTGAAGCTATATCGATTATATCGCAAGTACATGAAGCTAAATCTTTTTTTCGCATGGATTAGAAGCTAACTCGCTTGTTTCGTTTCCACTTGAAGCTAAATCATTTATATCGCTAGTATTTGAAGGTAAATCATTTGTTTCGCATGGATTTGAAGCTAAACCTTCTACTTCGCATTGATTTAAAGATAAATCATGTGTTTCGAATGACTGTGAAGCTAACTCGTTTGTTTCGCATGCATTTGAATCTATATCGTTTATATCGCAAGTATTTGAAGCTAAATCTTTCTTTTCGCATGAATTAGAAGCTAATTCGCTTGTATCGCTTTCAGTTGGTGCTAAATCATTTATATCGCCAGTATTTGAAGGCAAATCATTTGTTTTGCATGGATTTGAAGCTACACTTTCTACTTCGCATTGATTTGAAGCTAAATCATGTGTTTCGAATGACTGTGAAGCTAAATCATTTGTGTCGCATGGATTTGAAGCTAAACCTTCTACCGCTCAATGCAAGGACGATAAATCACGTGTTTCGCGTGGATTTGGAGCTAACTCGTTTGTTTCGCATGCTGTTAAATCTAAATCATTTATATCGCAAGTATTTGAAGCTAAATTATTTGTTTCGCTTGGATATGAGGCTAAACCTTCCACTTCGCATTGATTTGAAGGAAAATCATGTGTTTCGAATGAATGTGAAGCTAACTCGTTTGTTTCGCATGCATTTGAAGCTATATCGTTTATATCGCAAGTATTTGAAGCAAAATCATTTTTTCGCTTGGATTTGAAGCTAAAACTTCTACTCGGCATTGATTTGAATCTAAATCATGTGTTTCAAATGAACGTGAAGCTAACTCGTTTGTTTCGCATGCAGTTGAATCTAAATCATTTATAACGCAAGTATTTGAAGCTAAATTATTTGTTTCGCTTGGATTTGAAGCTAAACCTTCTACTTCGCATTGATTTGAAGCTAAATCATGTGTTTCGAATGACTGTGAAGCTAACTCGTTTGTTTCGCATGCAATTTGAAGCTATATCGTTTATATCGCAAGTATTTGATGCTAAATCATTTGTTTCGCATGGATTTGAAGCTAAATCTTCTACCTCGCATTGATTTGAGGCTAAATCATGTGTTTCGAATTAATATGAAGCTAACTCGTTTGTTTCGCATGGATTAGAAGCTAACTCGCTTGTTTCGATTCCAGTTAAAGCTAAATCATTTATATCGCAAGTATTTGAAGGTAAATCATTTGTTTCGCATGGATTTGAAGCTAAACCTTCTACTTCGCATTGATTTGAAGCTAAATCATGTGTTTCGAATGACTGTGAAGCTAACTCGTTTGTTTCGCATGAATTTGAAGCTATATCGTTTATATCGCAAGTACTTGAAGCTAAATCATTTGTTTCGCATGGATTTGAAGCTAAACCTTCTACTTCGCATTGATTTGAAGCTAAATCATGTGTTTCGAATGACTGTGAAGCTAACTCGTTTGTTTCGCATGCATTTGAAGATATATCGTTTATATCGCAAGTATTTGAAGCTAAATCATTTGTTTCGCATGGATTTGAAGCTAAATCTTCTACTTCGCATTGATTTGAAGCTAAATCATGTGTTTCGAATGACTGTGAAGCTAACTCGTTTGTTTCGCATGCATTTGAAGATATATCGTTTATATCGCAAGTATTTGAAGCTAAATCATTTGTGTCGCATGGATTTGAAGCTAAATCTTCTACCTCGCATTGATTTGAGGCTAAATCATGCGTTTCGAATTAATGTGAAGCTAACTCGTTTGTTTCGCATGGATTAGAAGCTAACTCGCATGTCTCGCTTCCAGTTAAAGCTAAATCATTTATATCGCTAGTACTTGAAGCTAAACCATTTGTTTCGCATGGATTTGAAGCAAACTCGTTTGTCTCGCTTCCAGTTGAAGCTATATCACTTATATCGCAAGTACTTGAAGCTAAATCATTTGTTTCGCATGGATTTGAAGCTAAAACTGCTACTTCGCATTGATTTGAAGCTAAATCATGTGTATCGAATTAATGTGAAGCTAACTCGTTTGTTTCGCATGCATTTGAAGATATATCGTTTATATCGCAAGTATTTGAAGCTAAATCATTTGTTTCGCATGGATTTGAAGCTAAATCTTCTACTTCGCATTGATTTGAAGCTAAATCATGTGTTTCGAATGACTGTGAAGCTAACTCGTTTGTTTCGCATGCATTTGAAGATATATCGTTTATATCGCAAGTATTTGAAGCTAAATCATTTGTGTCGCATGGATTTGAAGCTAAATCTTCTACCTCGCATTGATTTGAGGCTAAATCATGCGTTTCGAATTAATGTGAAGCTAACTCGTTTGTTTCGCATGGATTAGAAGCTAACTCGCATGTCTCGCTTCCAGTTAAAGCTAATTCATTTATATCGCTAGTACTTGAAGCTAAACCATTTGTTTCGCATGGATTTGAAGCTAATCCTTCTACTTCGCGTTGCTTTGAAGATAAATCACGTGTTTTCGCATGAATGTGAAGCTAACTCGTTTGTCTCGCTTCCAGTTGAAGCTAAATCATTTGTTTCGCATGGATTTGAAGCTAACTCGCTTGTTTCACTTCCAGTTGAAGCTAAATCATTTATATCGCAAGTATTTGAAGTTAAATCATTTGTTTCGCATGGATTTGAAGCTAAAACTTCTACTTCGCATGGATTTGAAGCTAAATCATTTGTATCGAATTAATGTGAAGCTAACTCGTTTGTTTCGCATGCATTTGAAGCTATATCGATTATATCGCAAGTACATGAAGCTAAATCTTTTTTTCGCATGGATTAGAAGCTAACTCGCTTGTTTCGTTTCCACTTGAAGCTAAATCATTTATATCGCTAGTATTTGAAGGTAAATCATTTGTTTCGCATGGATTTGAAGCTAAACCTTCTACTTCGCATTGATTTGAAGATAAATCATGTGTTTCGAATGACTGTGAAGCTAACTCGTTTGTTTCGCATGCATTTGAATCTATATCGTTTATATCGCAAGTATTTGAAGCTAAATCTTTCTTTTCGCATGAATTAGAAGCTAATTCGCTTGTATCACTTTCAGTTGGTGCTAAATCATTTATATCGCCAGTATTTGAAGGCAAATCATTTGTTTTGCATGGATTTGAAGCTACACCTTCTACTTCGCATTGATTTGAAGCTAAATCATGTGTTTCGAATGACTGTGAAGCTAAATCATTTGTGTCGCATGGATTTGAAGCTAAACCTTCTACTGCTCAATGCAAGGACGATAAATCACGTGTTTCGCGTGGATTTGGAGCTAACTCGTTTGTTTCGCATGCTGTTAAATCTAAATCATTTATATCGCAAGTATTTGAAGCTAAATTATTTGTTTCGCTTGGATATGAGGCTAAACCTTCCACTTCGCATTGATTTGAAGGAAAATCATGTGTTTCGAATGAATGTGAAGCTAACTCGTTTGTTTCGCATGCATTTGAAGCTATATCGTTTATATCGCAAGTATTTGAAGCAAAATCATTTTTTCGCTTGGATTTGAAGCTAAAACTTCTACTCGGCATTGATTTGAATCTAAATCATGTGTTTCAAATGAACGTGAAGCTAACTCGTTTGTTTCGCATGCAGTTGAATCTAAATCATTTATAACGCAAGTATTTGAAGCTAAATTATTTGTTTCGCTTGGATTTGAAGCTAAACCTTCTACTTCGCATTGATTTGAAGCTAAATCATGTGTTTCGAATGACTGTGAAGCTAACTCGTTTGTTTCGCATGCAATTTGAAGCTATATCGTTTATATCGCAAGTATTTGATGCTAAATCATTTGTTTCGCATGGATTTGAAGCTAAATCTTCTACCTCGCATTGATTTGAGGCTAAATCATGTGTTTCGAATTAATATGAAGCTAACTCGTTTGTTTCGCATGGATTAGAAGCTAACTCGCTTGTTTCGATTCCAGTTAAAGCTAAATCATTTATATCGCAAGTATTTGAAGGTAAATCATTTGTTTCGCATGGATTTGAAGCTAAACCTTCTACTTCGCATTGATTTGAAGCTAAATCATGTGTTTCGAATGACTGTGAAGCTAACTCGTTTGTTTCGCATGAATTTGAAGCTATATCGTTTATATCGCAAGTACTTGAAGCTAAATCATTTGTTTCGCATGGATTTGAAGCTAAACCTTCTACTTCGCATTGATTTGAAGCTAAATCATGTGTTTCGAATGACTGTGAAGCTAACTCGTTTGTTTCGCATGCATTTGAAGATATATCGTTTATATCGCAAGTATTTGAAGCTAAATCATTTGTTTCGCATGGATTTGAAGCTAAATCTTCTACTTCGCATTGATTTGAAGCTAAATCATGTGTTTCGAATGACTGTGAAGCTAACTCGTTTGTTTCGCATGCATTTGAAGATATATCGTTTATATCGCAAGTATTTGAAGCTAAATCATTTGTGTCGCATGGATTTGAAGCTAAATCTTCTACCTCGCATTGATTTGAGGCTAAATCATGCGTTTCGAATTAATGTGAAGCTAACTCGTTTGTTTCGCATGGATTAGAAGCTAACTCGCATGTCTCGCTTCCAGTTAAAGCTAAATCATTTATATCGCTAGTACTTGAAGCTAAACCATTTGTTTCGCATGGATTTGAAGCAAACTCGTTTGTCTCGCTTCCAGTTGAAGCTATATCACTTATATCGCAAGTACTTGAAGCTAAATCATTTGTTTCGCATGGATTTGAAGCTAAAACTGCTACTTCGCATTGATTTGAAGCTAAATCATGTGTATCGAATTAATGTGAAGCTAACTCGTTTGTTTCGCATGCATTTGAAGATATATCGTTTATATCGCAAGTATTTGAAGCTAAATCATTTGTTTCGCATGGATTTGAAGCTAAATCTTCTACTTCGCATTGATTTGAAGCTAAATCATGTGTTTCGAATGACTGTGAAGCTAACTCGTTTGTTTCGCATGCATTTGAAGATATATCGTTTATATCGCAAGTATTTGAAGCTAAATCATTTGTGTCGCATGGATTTGAAGCTAAATCTTCTACCTCGCATTGATTTGAGGCTAAATCATGCGTTTCGAATTAATGTGAAGCTAACTCGTTTGTTTCGCATGGATTAGAAGCTAACTCGCATGTCTCGCTTCCAGTTAAAGCTAAATCATTTATATCGCTAGTACTTGAAGCTAAACCATTTGTTTCGCATGGATTTGAAGCTAATCCATCTACTTCGCGTTGCTTTGAAGATAAATCACGTGTTTTCGCATGAATGTGAAGCTAACTCGTTTGTCTCGCTTCCAGTTGAAGCTAAATCATTTGTTTCGCATGGATTTGAAGCTAAATCTTCTACTTCGCATTGATTTGAAGCTAAATCATGTGTTTCGAATTAATGTGAAGCTAACTCGTTTGTTTCGCTTGGATTAGAAGCTAACTCGCTTGTTTCGCTTCCAGTTAAAGCTAAATCATTTATATCGCAAGTATTTGAAGGTAAATCATTTGTTTCGCATGGATTTGAAGCTAAAACTTCTACTCGGCATTGATTTGAATATAAATCTCGTGTTTTGCATGGATTTGAATCTCACTTGTTTGTTTCGCATTCAGTTGAGTCTAAATCATTTATATCGCAAGTATTTGAAGCAAAATCATTTGTTTCTCTTGGATTTGAAGCTAAACCTTCTTCTTCGCATTGATTTGAAGCTAAGTCATGTGTTTCGAATGAATGTGAATCTAACTAGTTTGTTTCGCTTGGATTTGAAGCTAAACCTTCTATTTCGCATTGATTTGAAGCTAAATCATGTGTTTCGAATGAATGTGAAGCTAACTCGTTTGTTTCGCATGCATTTGAAGCTATATCGTTTATATCGCAAGTACTTGAAGCCGAATCATTTGTTTCGCATGGATTTGTAGCTAACTAGCATGTTTCGCTTCCAGTTGGTGCTAAATCATTTATAGCGCTAGTATTTGAAACTAAATCTTTTGTTTCGCATGGATTTGAAGCTAAACCTTCTACTACGCATTGATTTGAAGATAAATCATGTGTTTCGAATGACTGTGAACCTAACTCGTTTATTTCGCATGCATTTGGATCTATATCGTTTATATCGCAAGTATTTGAAGCTAAATCTTTCTTTTCGCATGAATTAGAAGCTAATTCGCTTGTATCGCTTTCAGTTGGTGCTAAATCATTTATATCGCCAGTATTTGAAGGCAAATCATTTGTTTTGCATGGATTTGAAGCTACACCTTCTACTTCGCATTGATTTGAAGCTAAATCATGTGTTTCGAATGACTGTGAAGCTAAATCATTTGTGTCGCATGGATTTCAAGCTGAACCTTCTACTGCGCAATGCAAGGAAGATAAATCACGTGTTTTGCGTGGATTTGAAGCTAACTCGTTTGTTTCGCATGGATTAGAAGCTAACTCGTTTGTCTCGCTTCCAGTTGAAGCTAAATCATTTATATCGCAAGTACTTGAAGTTAAATCATTTGTTTCGCATGGATTTGAAGCTAACTCGCATGTCTCGCTTCCAGTTGAAGCTAAGTCATTTATATCGCTAGTACTTGAAGCTAAACCATTTGTTTCACATGGATTTGAAGCTAATCCTTCTACTTCGCGTTGCTTTGAAGATAAACCTTCTACATCGCATTGATTTGAAGTTAAATCATGTGTTTCGAATGACTGTGAAGCTAACTCGTTTGTTTCGCATGCATTTGAAGATATATCGATTATATCGCAAGTATTTGAAGCTAAATCATTTGTGTCGCATGGATTTGAAGCTAAATCTTCTACCTCGCATTGATTTGAGGCTAAATCATGTGTTTCGAATTAATGAGAAGCTAACTTGTTTGTTTCGCATGGATTAGAAGATAACTCGCTTGTTTCGCTTCCAGTTAAAGCTAAATCATTTATATCGCAAGTATTTGAAGGTAAATCATTTGTTTCCCATGGATTTGAAGCTAACTCGCTTGTTTCACTTCCAGTTGAAGCTAAATCATTTATATCGCAAGTATTTGAAGTTAAATCATTTGTTTCGCATGGATTTGAAGCTAAACCTTCTACTTCGCATTGATTTGAAGCTAAATCATGTGTTTCGAATGACTGTGAAGCTAACTCGTTTGTTTCGCATGAATTTGAAGCTATATCGTTTATATCGCAAGTATTTGAAGCAAAATCATTTGTTTCGCAAGGATTTGAAGCTAAAACTTCTACTCCGCATTGATTTTAAATCTAAATCTCTTTTTTCGCATGGATTTGAATCTAACTCGTTTGTTTCGCATGCAGTTGAATCTAAATCATTTATATCGCAAGTATTTGAAGCAAAATCATTTGTTTCGATTGGATTTGAAGCTAAATCTTCTCCTTCGCATTGATTTGAAGCTAAATCATGTGTTTCGAATGAATGTGAATCTAAGTTGTCTGTTTCGCATGCAGTTGAATCTAAATCATTTATATCGCAAGGTTTTGAAGCTAAATCATTTGTTTCGCATGGATTTGAAGCTAATCCTTCTACTTCGCGTTGCTTTGAAGATAAACCTTCTACATCGCATTGATTTGAAGTTAAATCATGTGTTTCGAATGACTGTGAAGCTAACTCGTTTGTTTCGCATGAATTTGAAGCTATATCGTTTATATTGCAAGTATTTGAAGCTAAATCATTTGTTTCGCAAGGATTTGAAGCTAAAACTTCTACTCCGCATTGATTTTAAATCTAAATCTCTTTTTTCGCATGGATGTGAATCTAACGTGTTTGTTTCGCATGCAGTTGAATCTAAATCATTTATATCGCAAGTATTTGAAGCAAAATCATTTGTTTCGCATGGATTTGAAGCCAAAGATTTTACCTCGCATTGATTTGAAGCTAAATCATGTGTTTTCGCATGAATGTGAAGCTATCTCGTTTGTCTCGCTTCCAGTTGAAGATAAATCATTTATATCGCAAGTACTTGAAGCTAAATCATTTGTTTCTCTTGGATTTGAAGCTAAACCTTTTACTTCGCGTTGCTTTGATGATAAATCATCTGTTTCGCATAGATTAGAACCTAACTCGCTTGTTTCGCTTCCAGTTGAAGCTAAAGCATTTATATCGATAGTATTTGAAGGTAAATCATTTGTTTCGCATGGATTTGAAGCTAAACCTTCTACTTCGCATTGATTTGAAGCTAAATCATGTGTTTCGAATGACTGTGAAGCTAAATCATTTGTTTCGCATGGATTTGAAGCTAAACCTTCTACTGCGCAATACAAGGAAGATAAATCACGTGTTTCACGTGGATTTGAAGCTAACTCGCATGTCTCGCTTCCAGTTGGAGCTAAGTCATTTATATCGCTAGTACTTGAAGCTAAACCATTTGTTTCACATGGATTTGAAGCTAATCCTTCTACTTCGTGTTGCTTTGAAGATAAATCATGTGTTTTCGCATGAATGTGAAGCTAAGTCGTTTGTCTCGCTTCCAGTTGAAGCTAAATCATTTGTATCGCAAGTACTTGAAGCTAAATCATTTGTTTCGCATGGATTTGAAGCTAAACCTTCTACTTCGCATTGATTTGAAGCTAAACCTTCTACTTCGCATTGATTTGAAGTTAAATCATGTGTTTCGAATGACTGTGAAGCTAACTCGTTTGTTTCGCATGAATTTGAAGCTATATCGTTTATATTGCAAGTATTTCAAGCTAAATCATTTGTTTCGCAAGGATTTGAGGCTAAAACTTCTACTCCGCATTGATTTTAAATCTAAATCTCTTTTTTCGCATGGATGTGAATCTAACTTGTTTGTTTCGCATGCAGATGAATCTGAATCATTTATATCGCAAGTGTTTGAAGCAAAATCATTTGTTTCGCATGGATTTGAAGCCAAAGATTTTACCTCGCATTGATTTGAAGCTAAATCATGTGTTTTCGCATGAATGTGAAGCTAACTCGTTTGTCTCGCTTCCAGTTGAAGCTAAATCATTTATATCGCAAGTACTTGAAGCTAAATCATTTGTTTCGCATGGATTTGAAGCTAAATCTTCTACTTCGCATGGATTTGAAGCTAAATCATGTGTTTCGAATGAACGTGAAGCTAACTCGTTTGTTTCGCATGCAGTTGAATCTAAATCATTTATATCGCAAGTATTTGAAGCTATATTATTTGTTTCGCTTGGATTTGAAGCTAAACCTGCTACTTCGAATTGATTTGAAGCTAAATCATGTGTTTCAAATGACTGAGAAGCTAACTCGTTTGTTTCGCATGCATTTGAAGATTTATCGATTATATCGCAAGTATTTGAAGCTAAATCATTTGTGTCGCATAGATTTGAAGCTAAATCTTCTACCTCGCATTGATTTGAGGCTAAATCGTGTGTTTCGAATTAATGTGAAGCTAACTTGTTTGTTTCGCATGGATTAGAAGCTAACTCGCTTGTTTCGCTTCCAGTTAAAGCTAAATCATTTATATCGCAAGTATTTGAAGGTAAATCATTTGTTTCCCATGGATTTGAAGCTAACTCGCTTGTTTCACTTCCAGTTGAAGCTAAATCATTTATTTCGCAAGTATTTGAAGTTAAATCATTTGTTTCGCATGGATTTGAAGCTAAACCTTCTACTTCGCATTGATTTGAAGCTAAATCATGTGTTTCGAATGACTGTGAAGCTAACTCGTTTGTTTCGCATGAATTTGAAGCTATATCGTTTATATCGCAAGTATTTGAAGCTAAATCATTTGTTTCGCAAGGATTTGGAGCTAAAACTTCTACTCCGCATTGATTTTAAATCTAAATCTCTTTTTTCGCATGGATTTGAATCTAACTCGTTTGTTTCGCATGCAGTTGAATCTAAATCATTTATATCGCAAGTATTTGAAGCAGAATCATTTGTTTCGATTGGATTTGAAGCTAAATCTTCTCCTTCGCATTGATTTGAAGTTAAATCATGTGTTTCGAATGACTGTGAAGCTAACTCGTTTGTTTCGCATGAATTTGAAGCTATATCGTTTATATTGCAAGTATTTGAAGCTAAATCATTTGTTTCGCAAGGATTTGAAGCTAAAACTTCTACTCCGCATTGATTTTAAATCTAAATCTCTTTTTTCGCATGGATGTGAATCTAACGTGTTTGTTTCGCATGCAGTTGAATCTAAATCATTTATATCGCAAGTATTTGAAGCAAAATCATTTGTTTCGCATGGATTTGAAGCCAAAGATTTTACCTCGCATTGATTTGAAGCTAAATCATGTGTTTTCGCATGAATGTGAAGCTATCTCGTTTGTCTCGCTTCCAGTTGAAGATAAATCATTTATATCGCAAGTACTTGAAGCTAAATCATTTGTTTCTCTTGGATTTGAAGCTAAACCTTTTACTTCGCGTTGCTTTGATGATAAATCATGTGTTTCGCACAGATTAGAACCTAACTCGCTTGTTTCGCTTCCAGTTGAAGCTAAAGCATTTATATCGATAGTATTTGAAGGTAAATCATTTGTTTCGCATGGATTTGAAGCTAAACCTTCTACTTCGCATTGAGTTGAATTTAAATCATGTGTTTCGTATGACTGTGAAGCTAAATCATTTGTTTCGAATGGTTTTGAAGCTAAACCTTCTCCTGCGCAATGCATGGAAGATAAATCATGTGTTTCGTGTGGATTTGAAACCAACTCATTTGTTTCGCATGCAGTTGAAACTAAATCACTTATATCGCATGTATTTGAAGCTAAATCATATGTTTCGCTTGGATTTGAAGCTAAACCTTCTATTTCACATTGATTTGAAGCTAAATCATGTGTTTCGAATGAATGTGAAGCTAACTCGTTTGTTTAGCATGCATTTGCAGCTATATCGTTTATATCGCAAGTTCTTGAAGCTAAATCATTAGTTTCGCATGGATTAGAAGCTAACTCGCTTGTTTCGCTTCTAGTTGAAGCTAAATCATTTATATCGCTAGTATTTGAAGGCAAATCATTTGTTTCGTATGGATTTGAAGCTACACCTTCTACTTCGCATTGATTTGAAGCTAAATCATGTGTTTCGAATGTCTGTGAAGCTAAATCATTTGTTTCGCATGGATTTGAAGCTAAACCTTCTACTGCGCAATACAAGGAAGATAAATCACGTGTTTCGCGTGGATTTGAAGCTAACTCGCATGTCTCGCTTCCAGTTGGAGCTAAGTCATTTATATCGCTAGTACTTGAAGCTGAACCATTTGTTTCACATGGATTTGAAGCTAATCCTTCTACTTCGCGGTGCTTTGAAGATAAATCATGTGTTTTCGCATGAATGTGAAGCTAAGTCGTTTGTCTCGCTTCCAGTTGAAGCTAAATCATTTGTATCGCAAGTACTTGAAGCTAAATCATTTGTTTCGCATGGATTTGAAGCTAAACCTTCTACTTCGCATTGATTTGAAGCTAAACCTTCTACTTCGCATTGATTTGAAGTTAAATCATGTGTTTCGAATGACTGTGAAGCTAACTCGTTTGTTTCGCATGAATTTGAAGCTATATCGTTTATATTGCAAGTATTTCAAGCTAAATCATTTGTTTCGCAAGGATTTGAGGCTAAAACTTCTACTCCGCATTGATTTTAAATCTAAATCTCTTTTTTCGCATGGATGTGAATCTAACTTGTTTGTTTCGCATGCAGTTGAATCTGAATCATTTATATCGCAAGTGTTTGAAGCAAAATCATTTGTTTCGCATGGATTTGAAGCCAAAGATTTTACCTCGCATTGATTTGAAGCTAAATCATGTGTTTTCGCATGAATGTGAAGCTAACTCGTTTGTCTCGCTTCCAGTTGAAGCTAAATCATTTATATCGCAAGTACTTGAAGCTAAATCATTTGTTTCGCATGGATTTGAAGCTAAATCTTCTACTTCGCATGGATTTGAAGCTAAATCATGTGTTTCGAATGAACGTGAAGCTAACTCGTTTGTTTCGCATGCAGTTGAATCTAAATCATTTATATCGCAAGTATTTGAAGCTATATTATTTGTTTCGCTTGGATTTGAAGCTAAACCCTCTACTTCGAATTGATTTGAAGCAAAATCATGTGTTTCGAATGACTGTGAAGCTAACTCGTTTGTTTCGCATGCATTTGAAGATTTATCGATTATATCGCAAGTATTTGAAGCTAAATCATTTGTGTCGCATAGATTTGAAGCAAAATCTTCTACCTCGCATTGATTTGAGGCTAAATCATGTGTTTCGAATTAATGTGAAGCTAACTTGTTTGTTTCGCATGGATTAGAAGCTAACTCGCTTGTTTCGCTTCCAGTTAAAGCTAAATCATTTATATCGCAAGTATTTGAAGGTAAATCATTTGTTTCGCATGGATTTGAAGCTAACTCGTTGGTTTCACTTCCAGTTGAAGCTAAATCATTTATATCGCAAGTATTTGAAGTTAAATCATTTGTTTCGCATGGATTTGAAGCTAAATCTACTACTTCGCATGGATTTGAAGCTAAATCATGTGTTTCGAATTAATGTGAAGCTAACTCGTTTGTTTCGCATGGATTAGAAGCTAACTCGTTTGTCTCGCTTCCAGTTGAAGCTAAATCATTTATATCGCAAGTACTTGAAGTTAAATCATTTGTTTCGCATGGATTTGAAGCTAACTCGCATGTCTCGCTTCCAGTTGGAGCTAAGTCATTTATATCGCTAGTACTTGAAGCTAAACCATTTGTTTCACATGGATTTGAAGCTAATCCTTCTACTTCGCGTTGCTTTGAAGATAAACCTTCTACATCGCATTGATTTGAAGTTAAATCATGTGTTTCGAATGACTGTGAAGCTAACTCGTTTGTTTCGCATGCATTTGAAGATATATCGATTATATCGCAAGTATTTGAAGCTAAATCATTTGTGTCGCATGGATTTGAAGCTAAATCTTCTACCTCGCATTGATTTGAGGCTAAATCATGTGTTTCGAATTAATGTGAAGCTAACTTGTTTGTTTCGCATGGATTAGAAGCTAACTCGCTTGTTTCGCTTCCAGTTAAAGCTAAATCATTTATATCGCAAGTATTTGAAGGTAAATCATTTGTTTCCCATGGATTTGAAGCTAACTCGCTTGTTTCACTTCCAGTTGAAGCTAAATCATTTATATCGCAAGTATTTGAAGTTAAATCATTTGTTTCGCATGGATTTGAAGCTAAACCTTCTACTTCGCATTGATTTGAAGCTAAATCATGTGTTTCGAATGACTGTGAAGCTAACTCGTTTGTTTCGCATGAATTTGAAGCTATATCGTTTATATCGCAAGTATTTGAAGCAAAATCATTTGTTTCGCCAGGATTTGAAGCTAAAACTTCTACTCCGCATTGATTTTAAATCTAAATCTCTTTTTTCGCATGGATTTGAATCTAACTCGTTTGTTTCGCATGCAGTTGAATCTAAATCATTTATATCGCAAGTATTTGAAGCAAAATCATTTGTTTCGATTGGATTTGAAGCTAAATCTTCTCCTTCGCATTGATTAGAAGCTAAATCATGTGTTTCGAATGAATGTGAATCTAAGTTGTCTGTTTCGCATGCAGTTGAATCTAAATCATTTATATCGCAAGGTTTTGAAGCTAAATCATTTCTTTCGCATGGATTTGAAGCTAATCCTTCTACTTCGCGTTGCTTTGAAGATAAACCTTCTACATCGCATTGATTTGAAGTTATATCATGTGTTTCGAATGACTGTGAAGCTAACTCGTTTGTTTCGCATGAATTTGAAGCTATATCGTTTATATTGCAAGTATTTGAAGCTAAATCATTTGTTTCGCAAGGATTTGAAGCCAAAGATTTTACCTCGCATTGATTTGAAGCTAAATCATGTGTTTTCGCATGAATGTGAAGCTATCTCGTTTGTCTCGCTTCCAGTTGAAGATAAATCATTTATATCGCAAGTACTTGAAGCTAAATCATTTGTTTCTCTTGGATTTGAAGCTAAACCTTTTACTTCGCGTTGCTTTGATGATAAATCATCTGTTTCGCATAGATTAGAACCTAACTCGCTTGTTTCGCTTCCAGTTGAAGCTAAAGCATTTATATCGATAGTATTTGAAGGTAAATCATTTGTTTCGCATGGATTTGATGCTAAACCTTCTACTTCGCATTGATTTGAAGCTAAATCATGTGTTTCGAATGACTTTGAAGCTAACTCGTTTGTTTCGCATGCATTTGATGCTATATCGATTATATCGCAAGTACTTGAAGCTAAATCTTTTTTTCGCATGGATTAAAATCTAACTCGCTTGCTTCGCTTCCACTTGAAGCTAAATCATTTATATCGCTAGTATTTGAAGGTAAATCATTTGTTTCGCATGGATTTGAAGCTAATCCTTCTACTTCGTGTTGCTTTGAAGATAAATCATGTGTTTTCGCATGAATGTGAAGCTAAGTCGTTTGTCTCGCTTCCAGTTGAAGCTAAATCATTTATATCGCAAGTACTTGAAGTTAAATCATTTGTTTCGCATGGATTTGAAGCTAACTCGCATGTCTCGCTTCCAGTTGGAGCTATGTCATTTATATCGCTAGTACTTGAAGCTAAACCATTTGTTTCACATGGATTTGAAGCTAATCCTTCTACTTCGCGTTGCTTTGAAGATAAACCTTCTACATCGCATTGATTTGAAGTTAAATCATGTGTTTGGAATGACTGTGAAGCTAACTCGTTTGTTTCGCATGAATTTGAAGCTATATCGTTTATATTGCAAGTATTTGAAGCTAAATCATTTGTTTCGCATGGATTTGAAGCTAAATCTTTTACTTCGCATGGATTTGAAGCTAAATCATGTGTTTCGAATGAACGTGAAGCTAACTCGTTTGTTTCGCATGCAGTTGAATCTAAATCATTTATATCGCAAGTATTTGAAGCTAAATCATTTGTGTCGCATGGATTTGAAGCTAAATCTTCTACCTCGCATTGATTTGAGGCTAAATCATGTGTTTCGAATTAATGTGAAGCTAACTTGTTTGTTTCGCATGGATTAGAAGCTAACTCGCTTGTTTCGCTTCCAGTTAGAGCTAAATCATTTATATCGCAAGTATTTGAAGGTAAATCATTTGTTTCCCATGGATTTGAAGCTAACTCGCTTGTATCACTTCCAGTTGAAGCTAAATCATTTATATCGCAAGTATTTGAAGTTAAATCATTTGTTTCGCATGGATTTGAAGCTAAACCTTCTACTTCGCATTGATTTGAAGCTAAATCATGTGTTTCGAATGACTGTGAAGCTAACTCGTTTGTTTCGCATGAATTTGAAGCTATATCGTTTATATCGCAAGTATTTGAAGCTAAATCATTTGTTTCGCAAGGATTTGAAGCTAAAACTTCTACTCCGCATTGATTTTAAATCTAAATCTCTTTTTTCGCATGGACTTGAATCTAACTCGTTTGTTTCGCATGCAGTTGAATCTAAATCATTTATATCGCAATGTTTTGAAGCTAAATCATTTGTTTCGCATGGATTTGAAGCTAATCCTTCTACTTCGCGTTGCTTTGAAGATAAACCTTCTACATCGCATTGATTTGAAGTTAAATCATGTGTTTCGAATGACTGTGAAGCTAACTCGTTTGTTTCGCATGAATTTGAAGCTATATCGTTTATATTGCAAGTATTTGAAGCTAAATCATTTGTTTCGCAAGGATTTGAAGCTAAAACTTCTACTCCGCATTGATTTTAAATCTAAATCTCTTTTTTCGCATGGATGTGAATCTAACGTGTTTGTTTCGCATGCAGTTGAATCTAAATCATTTATATCGCAAGTATTTGAAGCAAAATCATTTGTTTCGCATGGATTTGAAGCCAAAGATTTTACCTCGCATTGATTTGAAGCTAAATCATGTGTTTTCGCATGAATGTGAAGCTATCTCGTTTGTCTCGCTTCCAGTTGAAGATAAATCATTTATATCGCAAGTACTTGAAGCTAAATCATTTGTTTCTCTTGGATTTGAAGCTAAACCTTTTACTTCGCGTTGCTTTGATGATAAATCATGTGTTTCGCATAGATTAGAACCTAACTCGCTTGTTTCGCTTCCAGTTGAAGCTAAATCATTTGTATCGCAAGTACTTGAAGCTAAATCATTTGTTTCGCATGGATTTGAAGCTAAACCTTCTACTTCGCGTTGATTTGAAGCTAAACCTTCTACTTCGCATTGATTTGAAGTTAAATCATGTGTTTCGAATGACTGTGAAGCTAACTCGTTTGTTTCGCATGAATTTGAAGCTATATCGTTTATATTGCAAGTATTTCAAGCTAAATCATTTGTTTCGCAAGGATTTGAGGCTAAAACTTCTACTCCGCATTGATTTTAAATCTAAATCTCTTTTTTCGCATGGATGTGAATCTAACTTGTTTGTTTCGCATGCAGTTGAATCTGAATCATTTATATCGCAAGTGTTTGAAGCAAAATCATTTGTTTCGCATGGATTTGAAGCCAAAGATTTTACCTCGCATTGATTTGAAGCTAAATCATGTGTTTTCGCATGAATGTGAAGCTAACTCGTTTGTCTCGCTTCCAGTTGAAGCTAAATCATTTATATCGCAAGTACTTGAAGCTAAATCATTTGTTTCGTATGGATTTGAAGCTAAATCTTCTACTTCGCATGGATTTGAAGCTAAATCATGTGTTTCGAATGAACGTGAAGCTAACTCGTTTGTTTCGCATGCAGTTGAATCTAAATCATTTATATCGCAAGTATTTGAAGCTATATTATTTGTTTCGCTTGGATTTGAAGCTAAACCTTCTACTTCGAATTGATTTGAAGCTAAATCATGTGTTTCGAATGACTGTGAAGCTAACTCGTTTGTTTCGCATGCATTTGAAGATTTATCGATTATATCGCAAGTATTTGAAGCTAAATCATTTGTGTCGCATAGATTTGAAGCTAAATCTTCTACCTCGCATTGATTTGAGGCTAAATCATGTGTTTCGAGTTAATGTGAAGCTAACTTGTTTGTTTCGCATGGATTAGAAGCTAACTCGTTTGTCTAGCTTCCAGTTGAAGCTAAATCATTTATATCGCAAGTACTTGAAGTTAAATCATTTGTTTCGCATGGATTTGAAGCTAACTCGCATATCTCGCTTCCAGTTGGAGCTAAGTCATTTATATCGCTAGTACTTGAAGCTAAACCATTTGTTTCACATGGATTTGAAGCTAATCCTTCTACTTCGCGTTGCTTTGAAGATAAACCTTCTACATCGCATTGATTCGAAGTTAAATCATGTGTTTCGAATGACTGTGAAGCTAACTCGTTTGTTTCGCATGAATTTGAAGCTATATCGTTTATATTGCAAGTATTTGAAGCTAAATCATTTGTTTCGCATGGATTTGAAGCTAAATCTTCTACTTCGCATGGATTTGAAGCTAAATCATGTGTTTCGAATGAACGTGAAGCTAACTCGTTTGTTTCGCATGCAGTTGAATCTAAATCATTTATATCGCAAGTATTTGAAGCTAAATTATTTGTTTCGCTTGGATTTGAAGCTAAACCTACTACTTCGAATTGATTTGAAGCTAAATCATGTGTTTCGAATGACTGTGAAGCTAACTCGTTTGTTTCGCATGCATTTGAAGATATATCGATTATATCGCAAGTATTTGAAGCTAAATCATTTGTGTCGCATGGATTTGAAGCTAAATCTTCTACCTCGCATTGATTTGAGGCTAAATCATGTGTTTCGAATTAATGTGAAGCTAACTTGTTTGTTTCGCATGGATTAGAAGCTAACTCGCTTGTTTCGCTTCCAGTTAAAGCTAAATCATTTATATCGCAAGTATTTGAAGGTAAATCATTTGTTTCCCATGGATTTGAAGCTAACTCGCTTGTTTCACTTCCAGTTGAAGCTAAATCATTTATATCGCAAGTATTTGAAGTTAAATCATTTGTTTCGCATGGATTTGAAGCTAAACCTTCTACTTCGCATTGATTTGAAGCTAAATCATGTGTTTCGAATGACTATGAAGCTAACTCGTTTGTTTCGCATGAATTTGAAGCTATATCGTTTATATCGCAAGTATTTGAAGCTAAATCATTTGTTTCGCAAGGATTTGAAGCTAAAACTTCTACTCCGCATTGATTTTAAATCTAAATCTCTTTTTTCGCATGGACTTGAATCTAACTCGTTTATTTCGCATGCAGTTGAATCTAAATCATTTATATCGCAAGTATTGGAAGCAAAATCATTTGTTTCGATTGGATTTGAAGCTAAATCTTCTCCTTCGCATTGATTTGAAGCTAAATCATGTGTTTCGAATGAATGTGAATCTAAGTTGTCTGTTTCGCATGCAGTTGAATCTAAATCATTTATATCGCAAGTTTTTGAAGCTAAATCATTTGTTTCGCATGGATTTGAAGCTAATCCTTCTACTTCGCGTTGCTTTGAAGATAAACCTTCTACATCGCATTGATTTGAAGTTAAATCATGTGTTTCGAATGACTGTGAAGCTAACTCGTTTGTTTCGCATGAATTTGAAGCTATATCGTTTGTCTCGCTTCCAGTTGAAGATAAATCATTTATATCGCAAGTACTTGAAGCTAAATCATTTGTTTCTCTTGGATTTGAAGCTAAACCTTTTACTTCGCGTTGCTTTGATGATAAATCATGTGTTTCGCATAGATTAGAACCTAACTCGCTTGTTTCGCTTCCAGTTGAAGCTAAAGCATTTATATCGATAGTATTTGAAGGTAAATCATTTGTTTCGCATGGATTTGAAGCTAAACCTTCTACTTCGCATTGAGTTGAATTTAAATCATGTGTTTCGTATGACTGTGAAGGTAAATCATTTGTTTCGAATGGTTTTGAAGCTAAACCTTCTACTGCGCAATGCATGGAAGATAAATCATGTGTTTCGTGTGGATTTGAAACCAAATCGTTTGTTTCGCATGCAGTTGAATCTAAATCACTTATATCGCATGTATTTGAAGCTAAATCATTTGTTTCGCTTGGATTTGAAGCTAAACCTTCTATTTCACATTGATTTGAAGCTAAATCATGTGTTTCGATTGAATGTGAAGCTAACTCGTTTGTTTAGCATGCATTTGCAGCTATATCGTTTATATCGCAAGTTCTTGAAGCTAAATCATTAGTTTCGCATGGATTAGAAGCTAACTCGCTTGTTTCGCTTCTAGTTGAAGCTAAATCATTTATATCGCTAGTATTTGAAGGCAAATCATTTGTTTCGCATGGATTTGAAGCTACAACTTCTACTTCGCATTGATTTGAAGCTAAATCATGTGTTTCGAATGACTGTGAAGCTAAATCATTTGTTTCGCATGGATTTGAAGCTATACCTTCTACTGCGCAATACAAGGAAGATAAATCACGTGTTTCGCGTGGATTTGAAGCTAACTCGCATGTCTCGCTTCCAGTTGGAGCTAAGTCATTTATATCGCTAGTAGTTGAAGCTAAACCATTTGTTTCACATGGATTTGAAGCTAATCCTTCTACTTCGCGGTGCTTTGAAGATAACTCATGTGTTTTCGCATGAATGTGAAGCTAAGTCGTTTGTCTCGCTTCCAGTTGAAGCTAAATCATTTGTATCGCAAATACTTGAAGCTAAATCATTTGTTTCGCATGGATTTGAAGCTAAACCTTCTACTTCGCATTGATTTGAAGCTAAACCTTCTACTTCGCATTGATTTGAAGTTAAATCATGTGTTTCGAATGACTGTGAAGCTAACTCGTTTGTTTCGCATGAATTTGAAGCTATATCGTTTATATTGCAAGTATTTCAAGCTAAATCATTTGTTTCGCAAGGATTTGAGGCTAAAACTTCTACTCCGCATTGATTTTAAATCTAAATCTCTTTTTTCGCATGGATGTGAATCTAACTTGTTTGTTTCGCATGCAGTTGAATCTGAATCATTTATATCGCAAGTGTTTGAAGCAAAATCATTTGTTTCGCATGGATTTGAAGCCAAAGATTTTACCTCGCATTGATTTGAAGCTAAATCATGTGTTTTCGCATGAATGTGAAGCTAACTCGTTTGTCTCGCTTCCAGTTGAAGCTAAATCATTTATATCGCAAGTACTTGAAGCTAAATCATTTGTTTCGCATGGATTTGAAGCTAAATCTTCTACTTCGCATGGATTTGAAGCTAAATCATGTGTTTCGAATGAACGTGAAGCTAACTCGTTTGTTTCGCATGCAGTTGAATCTAAATCATTTATATCGCAAGTATTTGAAGCTATATTATTTGTTTCGCTTGGATTTGAAGCTAAACCTTCTACTTCGAATTGATTTGAAGCTAAATCATGTGTTTCGAATGACTGTGAAGCTAACTCGTTTGTTTCGCATGCATTTGAAGATTTATCGATTATATCGCAAGTATTTGAAGCTAAATCATTTGTGTCGCATAGATTTGAAGCAAAATCTTCTACCTCGCTTTGATTTGAGGCTAAATCATGTGTTTCGAATTAATGTGAAGCTAACTCGTTTGTTTCGCATGGATTAGAAGCTAACTCGATTGTCTCGCTTCCAGTTGAAGCTAAATCATTTATATCGCAAGTACTTGAAGTTAAATCATTTGTTTCGCATGGATTTGAAGCTAACTCGCATATCTCGCTTCCAGTTGGAGCTAAGTCATTTATATCGCTAGTACTTGAAGCTAAACCATTTGTTTCACATGGATTTGAAGCTAATCCTTCTACTTCGCGTTGCTTTGAAGATAAACCTTCTACATCGCATTGATTCGAAGTTAAATCATGTGTTTCGAATGACTGTGAAGCTAACTCGTTTGTTTCGCATGAATTTGAAGCTATATCGTTTATATTGCAAGTATTTGAAGCTAAATCATTTGTTTCGCATGGATTTGAAGCTAAATCTTCTACTTCGCATGGATTTGAAGCTAAATCATGTGTTTCGAATGAACGTGAAGCTAACTCGTTTGTTTCGCATGCAGTTGAATCTAAATCATTTATATCGCAAGTATTTGAAGCTAAATTATTTGTTTCGCTTGGATTTGAAGCTAAACCTACTACTTCGAATTGATTTGAAGCTAAATCATGTGTTTCGAATGACTGTGAAGCTAACTCGTTTGTTTCGCATGCATTTGAAGATATATCGATTATATCGCAAGTATTTGAAGCTAAATCATTTGTGTCGCATGGATTTGAAGCTAAATCTTCTACCTCGCATTGATTTGAGGCTAAATCATGTGTTTCGAATTAATGTGAAGCTAACTTGTTTGTTTCGCATGGATTAGAAGCTAACTCGCTTGTTTCGCTTCCAGTTAAAGCTAAATCATTTATATCGCAAGTATTTGAAGGTAAATCATTTGTTTCCCATGGATTTGAAGCTAACTCGCTTGTTTCACTTCCAGTTGAAGCTAAATCATTTATATCGCAAGTATTTGAAGTTAAATCATTTGTTTCGCATGGATTTGAAGCTAAACCTTCTACTTCGCATTGATTTGAAGCTAAATCATGTGCTTCGAATGACTGTGAAGCTAACTCGTTTGTTTCGCATGAATTTGAAGCTATATCGTTTATATCGCAAGTATTTGAAGCTAAATCATTTGTTTCGCATGGATTTGAAGCTAATCCTTCTACTTCGCGTTGCTTTGAAGATAAACCTTCTACATCGCATTGATTTGAAGTTAAATCATGTGTTTCGAATGACTGTGAAGCTAACTCGTTTGTTTCGCATGAATTTGAAGCTATATCGTTTGTCTCGCTTCCAGTTGAAGATAAATCATTTATATCGCAAGTACTTGAAGCTAAATCATTTGTTTCTCTTGGATTTGAAGCTAAACCTTTTACTTCGCGTTGCTTTGATGATAAATCATGTGTTTCGCATAGATTAGAACCTAACTCGCTTGTTTCGCTTCCAGTTGAAGCTAAAGCATTTATATCGATAGTATTTGAAGGTAAATCATTTGTTTCGCATGGATTTGAAGCTAAACCTTCTACTTCGCATTGAGTTGAATTTAAATCATGTGTTTCGTATGACTGTGAAGGTAAATCATTTGTTTCGAATGGTTTTGAAGCTAAACCTTCTACTCCGCAATGCATGGAAGATAAATCATGTGTTTCGTGTGGATTTGAAACCAACTCGTTTGTTTCGCATGCAGTTGAATCTAAATCACTTATATCGCATGTATATGAAGCTAAATCATTTGTTTCGCTTGGATTTGAAGCTAAACCTTCTATTTCACATTGATTTGAAGCTAAATCATGTGTTTCGATTGAATGTGAAGCTAACTCGTTTGTTTAGCATGCATTTGCAGCTATATCGTTTATATCGCAAGTTCTTGAAGCTAGATCATTAGTTTCGCATGGATTAGAAGCTAACTCGCTTGTTTCGCTTCTAGTTGAAGCTAAATCATTTATATCGCTAGTATTTGAAGGCAAATCATTTGTTTCGCATGGATTTGAAGCTACAACTTCTACTTCGCATTGATTTGAAGCTAAATCATGTGTTTCGAATGACTGTGAAGCTAAATCATTTGTTTCGCATGGATTTGAAGCTATACCTTCTACTGCGCAATACAAGGAAGATAAATCACGTGTTTCGCGTGGATTTGAAGCTAACTCGCATGTCTCGCTTCCAGTTGGAGCTAAGTCATTTATATCGCAAATACTTGAAGCTAAATCATTTGTTTCGCATGGATTTGAAGCTAAACCTTCTACTTCGCATTGATTTGAAGCTAAACATTCTACTTCGCATTGATTTGAAGTTAAATCATGTGTTTCGAATGACTGTGAAGCTAACTCGTTTGTTTCGCATGAATTTGAAGCTATATCGTTTATATTGCAAGTATTTCAAGCTAAATCATTTGTTTCGCAAGGATTTGAGGCTAAAACTTCTACTCCGCATTGATTTTAAATCTAAATCTCTTTTTTCGCATGGATGTGAATCTAACTTGTTTGTTTTGCATGCAGTTGAATCTGAATCATTTATATCGCAAGTGTTTGAAGCAAAATCATTTGTTTCGCATGGATTTGAAGCCAAAGATTTTACCTCGCATTGATTTGAAGCTAAATCATGTGTTTTCGCATGAATGTGAAGCTAACTCGTTTGTCTCGCTTCCAGTTGAAGCTAAATCATTTATATCGCAAGTACTTGAAGCTAAATCATTTGTTTCGCATGGATTTGAAGCTAAATCTTCTACTTCGCATGGATTTGAAGCTAAATCATGTGTTTCGAATGAACGTGAAGCTAACTCGTTTGTTTCGCATGCAGTTGAATCTAAATCATTTATATCGCAAGTATTTGAAGCTATATTATTTGTTTCGCTTGGATTTGAAGCTAAACCTTCTACTTCGAATTGATTTGAAGCTAAATCATGTGTTTCGAATGACTGTGAAGCTAACTCGTTTGTTTCGCATGCATTTGAAGATTTATCGATTATATCGCAAGTATTTGAAGCTAAATCATTTGTGTCGCATAGATTTGAAGCAAAATCTTCTACCTCGCTTTGATTTGAGGCTAAATCATGTGTTTCGAATTAATGTGAAGCTAACTCGTTTGTTTCGCATGGATTAGAAGCTAACTCGATTGTCTCGCTTCCAGTTGAAGCTAAATCATTTATATCGCAAGTACTTGAAGTTAAATCATTTGTTTCGCATGGATTTGAAGCTAACTCGCATATCTCGCTTCCAGTTGGAGCTAAGTCATTTATATCGCTAGTACTTGAAGCTAAACCATTTGTTTCACATGGATTTGAAGCTAATCCTTCTACTTCGCGTTGCTTTGAAGATAAACCTTCTACATCGCATTGATTCGAAGTTAAATCATGTGTTTCGAATGACTGTGAAGCTAACCCGTTTGTTTCGCATGAATTTGAAGCTATATCGTTTATATTGCAAGTATTTGAAGCTAAATCATTTGTTTCGCATGGATTTGAAGCTAAATCTTCTACTTCGCATGGATTTGAAGCTAAATCATGTGTTTCGAATGAACGTGAAGCTAACTCGTTTGTTTCGCATGCAGTTGAATCTAAATCATTTATATCGCAAGTATTTGAAGCTAAATCATTTGTTTCGCATGGATTTGAAGCTAAACCTTCTACTTCGCATTGATTTGAAGCTAAATCATGTGTTTCGAATGACTGTGAAGCTAACTCGTTTGTTTCGCATGAATTTGAAGCTATATCGTTTATATCGCAAGTATTTGAAGCTAAATCATTTGTTTCGCAAGGATTTGAAGCTAAAACTTCTACTCCGCATTGATTTGAAGCTAAATCATGTGTTTCGAATGAATGTGAATCTAAGTTGTCTGTTTCGCATGCAGTTGAATCTAAATCATTTATATCGCAAGTTTTTGAAGCTAAATCATTTGTTTCGCATGGATTTGAAGCTAATCCTTCTACTTCGCGTTGCTTTGAAGATAAACCTTCTACATCGCATTGATTTGAAGTTAAATCATGTGTTTCGAATGACTGTGAAGCTAACTCGTTTGTTTCGCATGAATTTGAAGCTATATCGTTTGTCTCGCTTCCAGTTGAAGATAAATCATTTATATCGCAAGTACTTGAAGCTAAATCATTTGTTTCTCTTGGATTTGAAGCTAAACCTTTTACTTCGCGTTGCTTTGATGATAAATCATGTGTTTCGCATAGATTAGAACCTAACTCGCTTGTTTCGCTTCCAGTTGAAGCTAAAGCATTTATATCGATAGTATTTGAAGGTAAATCATTTGTTTCGCATGGATTTGAAGCTAAACCTTCTACTTCGCATTGAGTTGAATTTAAATCATGTGTTTCGTATGACTGTGAAGGTAAATCATTTGTTTCGAATGGTTTTGAAGCTAAACCTTCTACTGCGCAATGCATGGAAGATAAATCATGTGTTTCGTGTGGATTTGAAACCAACTCGTTTGTTTCGCATGCAGTTGAATCTAAATCACTTATATCGCATGTATTTGAAGCTAAATCATTTGTTTCGCTTGGATTTGAAGCTAAACCTTCTATTTCACATTGATTTGAAGCTAAATCATGTGTTTCGATTGAATGTGAAGCTAACTCGTTTGTTTAGCATGCATTTGCAGCTATATCGTTTATATCGCAAGTTCTTGAAGCTAAATCATTAGTTTCGCATGGATTAGAAGCTAACTCGCTTGTTTCGCTTCTAGTTGAAGCTAAATCATTTATATCGCTAGTATTTGAAGTCAAATCATTTGTTTCGCATGGATTTGAAGCTACAACTTCTACTTCGCATCGATTTGAAGCTAAATCATGTGTTTCGAATGACTGTGAAGCTAACTCGTTTGTTTCGCATGAATTTGAAGCTATATCGTTTATATTGCAAGTATTTGAAGCTAAATCATTTGTTTCGCATGGATTTGAAGCTAAATCTTCTACTTCGCATGGATTTGAAGCTAAATCATGTGTTTCGAATGAACGTGAAGCTAACTCGTTTGTTTCGCATGCAGTTGAATCTAAATCATTTATATCGCAAGTATTTGAAGCTAAATTATTTGTTTCGCTTGGATTTGAAGCTAAACCTACTACTTCGAATTGATTTGAAGCTAAATCATGTGTTTCGAATGACTGTGAAGCTAACTCGTTTGTTTCGCATGCATTTGAAGATATATCGATTATATCGCAAGTATTTGAAGCTAAATCATTTGTGTCGCATGGATTTGAAGCTAAATCTTCTACCTCGCATTGATTTGAGGCTAAATCATGTGTTTCGAATTAATGTGAAGCTAACTTGTTTGTTTCGCATGGATTAGAAGCTAACTCGCTTGTTCGCTTCAGTTAAAGCTAAATCATTTATATCGCAAGTATTTGAAGGTAAATCATTTGTTTCCCATGGATTTGAAGCTAACTCGCTTGTTTCACTTCCAGTTGAAGCTAAATCATTTATATCGCAAGTATTTGAAGTTAAATCATTTGTTTCGCATGGATTGAAGCTAAACCTTCTACTTCGCATTGATTTGAAGCTAAATCATGTGTTTCGAATGACTGTGAAGCTAACTCGTTTGTTTCGCATGAATTTGAAGCTATATCGTTTATATCGCAAGTATTTGAAGCTAAATCATTTGTTTCGCAAGGATTTGAAGCTAAAACTTCTACTCCGCATTGATTTGAAGCTAAATCATGTGTTTCGAATGAATGTGAATCTAAGTTGTCTGTTTCGCATGCAGTTGAATCTAAATCATTTATATCGCAAGTTTTTGAAGCTAAATCATTTGTTTCGCATGGATTTGAAGCTAATCCTTCTACTTCGCGTTGCTTTGAAGATAAACCTTCTACATCGCATTGATTTGAAGTTAAATCATGTGTTTCGAATGACTGTGAAGCTAACTCGTTTGTTTCGCATGAATTTGAAGCTATATCGTTTGTCTCGCTTCCAGTTGAAGATAAATCATTTATATCGCAAGTACTTGAAGCTAAATCATTTGTTTTCTCTTGGATTTGAAGCTAAACCTTTTACTTCGCGTTGCTTTGATGATAAATCATGTGTTTCGCATAGATTAGAACCTAACTCGCTTGTTTCGCTTCCAGTTGAAGCTAAAGCATTTATATCGATAGTATTTGAAGGTAAATCATTTGTTTCGCATGGATTTGAAGCTAAACCTTCTACTTCGCATTGAGTTGAATTTAAGTCATGTGTTTCGTATGACTGTGAAGGTAAATGATTTGTTTCGAATGGTTTTGAAGCTAAACCTTCTACTGCGCAATGCATGGAAGATAAATCATGTGTTTCGTGTGGATTTGAAACCAACTCGTTTGTTTCGCATGCAGTTGAATCTAAATCACTTATATCGCATGTATTTGAAGCTAAATCATTTGTTTCGCTTGGATTTGAAGCTAAACCTTCTATTTCACATTGATTTGAAGCTAAATCATGTGTTTCGATTGAATGTGAAGCTAACTCGTTTGTTTAGCATGCATTTGCAGCTATATCGTTTATATCGCAAGTTCTTGAAGCTAAATCATTAGTTTCGCATGGATTAGAAGCTAACTCGCTTGTTTCGCTTCTAGTTGAAGCTAAATCATTTATATCGCTAGTATTTGAAGGCAAATCATTTGTTTCGCATGGATTTGAAGCCAAAGATTTTACCTCGCATTGATTTGAAGCTAAATCATGTGTTTTCGCATGAATGTGAAGCTATCTCGTTTGTCTCGCTTCCAGTTGAAGATAAATCATTTATATCGCAAGTACTTGAAGCTAAATCATTTGTTTCTCTTGGATTTGAAGCTAAACCTTTTACTTCGCGTTGCTTTGATGATAAATCATGTGTTTCGCGTAGATTAGAACCTAACTCGCTTGTTTCGCTTCCAGTTGAAGCTAAAGCATTTATATCGATAGTATTTGAAGGTAAATCATTTGTTTCGCATGGATTTGAAGCTAAACCTTCTACTTCGCATTGAGTTGAATTTAAATCATGTGTTTCGTATGACTGTGAAGCTAAATCATTTGTTTCGAATGGATTAGAAGCTAACTCGCTTGATTCGCTTCCAGTTGAAGGTAAATCATTTATATCGCAAGTATTTGAAGTTAAATCATTTGTTTCGAATGGATTTGAAGCTAAATCTTCTACTTCGAATAGATTTGAAGCTAAATCATGTGTTTCGAATTAATGTGAAGTTAACTCGTTTGTTTCGCATGGATTAGAAGCTAACTCGTTTGTCTCGCTTCCAGTTGAAGCTAAATCATTTATATCGCAAGTACTTGAAGTTAAATCATTTGTTTCGCATGGATTTGAAGCTAACTCGCATGTCTCGCTTCCAGTTGGAGCTAAGTCATTTATATCGCTAGTACTTGAAGCTAAATCATTTGTTTCACATGGATTTGAAGCTAATCCTTCTACTTCGCGTTGCTTTGAAGATAAACCTTCTACATCGCATTAATTTGAAGTTAAATCATGTGTTTCGAATGACTGTGAAGCTAACTCGTTTGTTTCGCATGAATTTGAAGCTATATCGTTTATATTGCAAGTATTTGAAGCTAAATCATTTGTTTCGCATGGATTTGAAGCTAAATCTTCTACTTCGCATGGATTTGAAGCTAAATCATGTGTTTCGAATGAACGTGAAGCTAACTCGTTTGTTTCGCATGCAGTTGAATCTAAATCATTTATATCGCAAGTATTTGAAGCTAAATTATTTGTTTCGCTTGGATTTGAAGCTAAACCTACTACTTCGAATTGATTTGAAGCTAAATCATGTGTTTCGAATGACTGTGAAGCTAACTCGTTTGTTTCGCATGCATTTGAAGATATATCGATTATATCGCAAGTATTTGAAGCTAAATCATTTGTGTCGCATGGATTTGAAGCTAAATCTTCTACCTCGCATTGATTTGAGGCTAAATCATGTGTTTCGAATTAATGTGAAGCTAACTTGTTTGTTTCGCATGGATTAGAAGCTAACTCGCTTGTTTCGCTTCCAGTTAAAGCTAAATCATTTATATCGCAAGTATTTGAAGGTAAATCATTTGTTTCCCATGGATTTGAAGCTAACTCGCTTGTTTCACTTCCAGTTGAAGCTAAATCATTTATATCGCAAGTATTTGAAGTTAAATCATTTGTTTCGCATGGATTTGAAGCTAAACCTTCTACTTCGCATTGATTTGAAGCTAAATCATGTGTTTCGAATGACTGTGAAGCTAACTCGTTTGTTTCGCATGAATTTGAAGCTATATCGTTTATATCGCAAGTATTTGAAGCTAAATCATTTGTTTCGCAAGGATTTGAAGCTAAAACTTCTACTCCGCATTGATTTTAAATCTAAATCTCTTTTTTCGCATGGACTTGAATCTAACTCGTTTGTTTCGCATGCAGTTGAATCTAAATCATTTATATCGCAAGTATTTGAAGCAAAATCATTTGTTTCGATTGGATTTGAAGCTAAATCTTCTCCTTCGCATTGATTTGAAGCTAAATCATGTGTTTCGAATGAATGTGAATCTAAGTTGTCTGTTTCGCATGCAGTTGAATCTAAATCATTTATATCGCAAGTTTTTGAAGCTAAATCATTTGTTTCGCATGGATTTGAAGCTAATCCTTCTACTTCGCGTTGCTTTGAAGATAAACCTTCTACATCGCATTGATTTGAAGTTAAATCATGTGTTTCGAATGACTGTGAAGCTAACTCGTTTGTTTCGCATGAATTTGAAGCTATATCGTTTGTCTCGCTTCCAGTTGAAGATAAATCATTTATATCGCAAGTACTTGAAGCTAAATCATTTGTTTCTCTTGGATTTGAAGCTAAACCTTTTACTTCGCGTTGCTTTGATGATAAATCATGTGTTTCGCATAGATTAGAACCTAACTCGCTTGTTTCGCTTCCAGTTGAAGCTAAATCACTTATATCGCATGTATTTGAAGCTAAATCATTTGTTTCGCTTGGATTTGAAGCTAAACCTTCTATTTCACATTGATTTGAAGCTAAATCATGTGTTTCGATTGAATGTGAAGCTAACTCGTTTGTTTAGCATGCATTTGCAGCTATATCGTTTATATCGCAAGTTCTTGAAGCTAAATCATTAGTTTCGCATGGATTAGAAGCTAACTCGCTTGTTTCGCTTCTAGTTGAAGCTAAATCATTTATATCGCTAGTATTTGAAGGCAAATCATTTGTTTCGCATGGATTTGAAGCTACAACTTCTACTTCGCATTGATTTGAAGCTAAATCATGTGTTTCGAATGACTGTGAAGCTAAATCATTTGTTTCGCATGGATTTGAAGCTATACCTTCTACTGCGCAATACAAGGAAGATAAATCACGTGTTTCGCGTGGATTTGAAGCTAACTCGCATGTCTCGCTTCCAGTTGGAGCTAAGTCATTTATATCGCTAGTAGTTGAAGCTAAACCATTTGTTTCACATGGATTTGAAGCTAATCCTTCTACTTCGCGGTGCTTTGAAGATAAATCATGTGTTTTCGCATGAATGTGAAGCTAAGTCGTTTGTCTCGCTTCCAGTTGAAGCTAAATCATTTGTATCGCAAATACTTGAAGCTAAATCATTTGTTTCGCATGGATTTGAAGCTAAACCTTCTACTTCGCATTGATTTGAAGCTAAACCTTCTACTTCGCATTGATTTGAAGTTAAATCATGTGTTTCGAATGACTGTGAAGCTAACTCGTTTGTTTCGCATGAATTTGATGCTATATCGTTTATATTGCAAGTATTTCAAGCTAAATCATTTGTTTCGCAAGGATTTGAGGCTAAAACTTCTACTCCGCATTGATTTTAAATCTAAATCTCTTTTTTCGCATGGATGTGAATCTAACTTGTTTGTTTCGCATGCAGTTGAATCTGAATCATTTATATCGCAAGTGTTTGAAGCAAAATCATTTGTTTCGCATGGATTTGAAGCCAAAGATTTTACCTCGCATTGATTTGAAGCTAAATCATGTGTTTTCGCATGAATGTGAAGCTAACTCGTTTGTCTCGCTTCCAGTTGAAGCTAAATCATTTATATCGCAAGTACTTGAAGCTAAATCATTTGTTTCGCATGGATTTGAAGCTAAATCTTCTACTTCGCATGGATTTGAAGCTAAATCATGTGTTTCGAATGAACGTGAAGCTAACTCGTTTGTTTCGCATGCAGTTGAATCTAAATCATTTATATCGCAAGTATTTGAAGCTATATTATTTGTTTCGCTTGGATTTGAAGCTAAACCTTCTACTTCGAATTGATTTGAAGCTAAATCATGTGTTTCGAATGACTGTGAAGCTAACTCGTTTGTTTCGCATGCATTTGAAGATTTATCGATTATATCGCAAGTATTTGAAGCTAAATCATTTGTGTCGCATAGATTTGAAGCAAAATCTTCTACCTCGCTTTGATTTGAGGCTAAATCATGTGTTTCGAATTAATGTGAAGCTAACTCGTTTGTTTCGCATGGATTAGAAGCTAACTCGATTGTCTCGCTTCCAGTTGAAGCTAAATCATTTATATCGCAAGTACTTGAAGTTAAATCATTAGTTTCGCATGGATTTGAAGCTAACTCGCATATCTCGCTTCCAGTTGGAGCTAAGTCATTTATATCGCTAGTACTTGAAGCTAAACCATTTGTTTCACATGGATTTGAAGCTAATCCTTCTACTTCGCGTTGCTTTGAAGATAAACCTTCTACATCGCATTGATTCGAAGTTAAATCATGTGTTTCGAATGACTGTGAAGCTAACTCGTTTGTTTCGCATGAATTTGAAGCTATATCGTTTATATTGCAAGTATTTGAAGCTAAATCATTTGTTTCGCATGGATTTGAAGCTAAATCTTCTACTTCGCATGGATTTGAAGCTAAATCATGTGTTTCGAATGAACGTGAAGCTAACTCGTTTGTTTCGCATGCAGTTGAATCTAAATCATTTATATCGCAAGTATTTGAAGCTAAATTATTTGTTTCGCTTGGATTTGAAGGTAAACCTACTACTTCGAATTGATTTGAAGCTAAATCATGTGTTTCGAATGACTGTGAAGCTAACTCGTTTGTTTCGCATGCATTTGAAGATATATCGATTATATCGCAAGTATTTGAAGCTAAATCATTTGTGTCGCATGGATTTGAAGCTAAATCTTCTACCTCGCATTGATTTGAGGCTAAATCATGTGTTTCGAATTAATGTGAAGCTAACTTGTTTGTTTCGCATGGATTAGAAGCTAACTCGCTTGTTTCGCTTCCAGTTAAAGCTAAATCATTTATATCGCAAGTATTTGAAGGTAAATCATTTGTTTCCCATGGATTTGAAGCTAACTCGCTTGTTTCACTTCCAGTTGAAGCTAAATCATTTATATCGCAAGCATTTGAAGTTAAATCATTTGTTTCGCATGGATTTGAAGCTAAACCTTCTACTTCGCATTGATTTGAAGCTAAATCATGTGTTTCGAATGACTGTGAAGCTAACTCGTTTGTTTCGCATGAATTTGAAGCTATATCGTTTATATCGCAAGTATTTGAAGCTAAATCATTTGTTTCGCAAGGATTTGAAGCTAAAACTTCTACTCCGCATTGATTTTAAATCTAAATCTCTTTTTTCGCATGGATTTGAATCTAACTCGTTTGTTTCGCATGCAGTTGAATCTAAATCATTTATATCGCAAGTATTTGAAGCAAAATCATTTGTTTCGATTGGATTTGAAGCTAAATCTTCTCCTTCGCATTGATTTGAAGCTAAATCATGTGTTTCGAATGAATGTGAATCTAAGTTGTCTGTTTCGCATGCAGTTGAATCAAAATAATTTATATCGCTAGGTTTTGAAGCTAAATCATTTGTTTCGCATGGATTTGAAGCTAATCCTTCTACTTCGTGTTGCTTTGAAGATAAACCTTCTACATCGCATTGATTTGAACATAAATCATGTGTTTCGAATGACTGTGAAGCTAACTCGTTTGTTTCGCATGAATTTGAAGCTATATCGTTTATATTGCAAGTATTTGAAGCTAAATCATTTGTTTCGCAAGGATTTGAAGCTAAAACTTCTACTCCGCATTGATTTTAAATCTAAATCTCTTTTTTCGCATGGATGTGAATCTAACTTGTTTGTTTCGCATGCAGTTGAATCTGAATCATTTATATCGCAAGTGTTTGAAGCAAAATCATTTGTTTCGCATGGATTTGAAGCCAAAGATTTTACCTCGCATTGATTTGAAGCTAAATCATGTGTTTTCGCATGAATGTGAAGCTAACTCGTTTGTCTCGCTTCCAGTTGAAGCTAAATCATTTATATCGCAAGTACTTGAAGCTAAATCATTTTTTCGCATGGATTTGAAGCTAAATCTTCTACTTCGCATGGATTTGAAGCTAAATCATGTGTTTCGAATGAACGTGAAGCTAACTCGTTTGTTTCGCATGCAGTTGAATCTAAATCATATATATCGCAAGTATTTGAAGCTATATTATTTGTTTCGCTTGGATTTGAAGCTAAACCTTCTACTTCGAATTGATTTGAAGCTAAATCATGTGTTTCGAATGACTGTGAAGCTAACTCGTTTGTTTCGCATGCATTTGAAGATTTATCGATTATATCGCAAGTATTTGAAGCTAAATCATTTGTGTCGCATAGATTTGAAGCTAAATCTTCTACCTCGCATTGATTTGAGGCTAAATCATGTGTTTCGAGTTAATGTGAAGCTAACTTGTTTGTTTCGCATGGATTAGAAGCTAACTCGCTTGTTTCGCTTCCAGTTAAAGCTAAATCATTTATATCGCAAGTATTTGAAGGTAAATCATTTGTTTCGCATGGATTTGAAGCTAAATCTACTACTTCGCATGGATTTGAAGCTAAATCATGTGTTTCGAATTAATGTGAAGCTAACTCGTTTGTTTCGCATGAATTTGTAGCTATATCGTTTATATTGCAAGTATTTGAAGCTAAATCATTTGTTTCGCATGGATTTGAAGCTAAACCTTCTACTTCGCATGGATTTGAAGCTAAATCATGTGTTTCGAATGAACGTGAAGCTAACTCGTTTGTTTCGCATGCAGTTGAATCTAAATCATTTATATCGCAAGTATTAGAAGCTAAATTATTTGTTTCGCTTGGATTTGAAGCTAAACCTACTACTTCGAATTGATTTGAAGCTAAATCATGTGTTTCGAATGACTGTGAAGCTAACTCGTTTGTTTCGCATGCATTTGAAGATATATCGATTATATCGCAAGTATTTGAAGCTAAATCATTTGTGTCGCATGGATTTGAAGCTAAATCTTCTACCTCGCATTGATTTGAGGCTAAATCATGTGTTTCGAATTAATGTGAAGCTAACTTGTTTGTTTCGCATGGATTAGAAGCTAACTCGCTTGTTTCGCTTCCAGTTAAAGCTAAATCATTTATATCGCAAGTATTTGAAGGTAAATCATTTGTTTCCCATGGATTTGAAGCTAAAACTTCTACTCCGCATTGATTTTCAATCTAAATCTCTTTTTTCGCATGGATTTGAATCTAACTCGTTTGTTTCGCATGCAGTTGAATCTAAATCATTTATATCGCAAGTATTTGAAGCAAAATCATTTGTTTCGACTGGATTTGAAGCTAAATCTTCTCCTTCGCATTGATTTGAAGCTAAATCATGTGTTTCGAATGAATGTGAATCTAAGTTGTCTGTTTCGCATGCAGTTGAATCTAAATAATTTATATCGCAAGGTTTTGAAGCTAAATCATTTGTTTCGCATGGATTTGAAGCTAATCCTTCTACTTCGCGTTGCTTTGAAGATAAACCTTATACATCGCATTGATTTGAAGTTAAATCATGTGTTTCGAATGACTGTGAAGCTAACTCGTTTGTTTCGCATGAATTTGAAGCTATATCGTTTATATTGCAAGTATTTGAAGCTAAATCATTTGTTTCGCAAGGATTTGAAGCTAAAACTTCTACTCCGCATTGATTTTAAATCTAAATCTCTTTTTTCGCGTGGATGTGAATCTAACTTGTTTGTTTCGCATGCAGTTGAATCTGAATCATTTATATCGCAAGTGTTTGAAGCAAAATCATTTGTTTCGCATGGATTTGAAGCCAAAGATTTTACCTCGCATTGATTTGAAGCTAAATCATGTGTTTTCGCATGAATGTGAAGCTAACTCGTTTGTCTCGCTTCCAGTTGAAGCTAAATCATTTATATCGCAAGTACTTGAAGCTAAATCATTTGTTTCGCATGGATTTGAAGCTAAATCTTCTACTACGCATGGATTTGAAGCTAAATCATGTGTTTCGAATGAACGTGAAGCTAACTCGTTTGTTTCGCATGCAGTTGAATCTAAATCATATATATCGCAAGTATTTGAAGCTATATTATTTGTTTCGCTTGGATTTGAAGCTAAACCTTCTACTTCGAATTGATTTGAAGCTAAATCATGTGTTTCGAATGACTGTGAAGCTAACTCGTTTGTTTCGCATGCATTTGAAGATTTATCGATTATATCGCAAGTATTTGAAGCTAAATCATTTGTGTCGCATAGATTTGAAGCTAAATCTTCTACCTCGCATTGATTTGAGGCTAAATCATGTGTTTCGAGTTAATGTGAAGCTAACTTGTTTGTTTCGCATGGATTAGAAGCTAACTCGCTTGTTTCGCTTCCAGTTAAAGCTAAATCATTTATATCGCAAGTATTTGAAGGTAAATCATTTGTTTCGCATGGATTTGAAGCTAACTCGTTGGTTTCACTTCCAGTTGAAGCTAAATCATTTATATCGCAAGTATTTGAAGTTAAATCATTTGTTTCGCATGGATTTGAAGCTAAATCTACTACTTCGCATGGATTTGAAGCTAAATCATGTGTTTCGAATTAATGTGAAGCTAACTCGTTTGTTTCGCATGGATTAGAAGCTAACTCGTTTGTCTCGCTTCCAGTTGAAGCTAAATCATTTATATCGCAAGTACTTGAAGCTAAACCATTTGTTTCTCATGGATTTGAAGCTAATCCTTCTACTTCGCGTTGCTTTGAAGATAAACCTTCTACATCGCATTGATTTGAAGTTAAATCATGTGTTTCGAATGAATGTGAAGCTAACTCGTTTGTTTCGCATGAATTTGAAGCTATATCGTTTATATTGCAAGTATTTGAAGCTAAATCATTTGTTTCGCATGGATTTGAAGCTAAATCTTCTACTTCGCATGGATTTGAAGCTAAATCATGTGTTTGGAATGAATGTGAAGCTAACTCGTTTGTTTCGCATGCATTTGAAGCTATATCGTTTATATCCCAAGTATTTGAAGCTAAATCATTTGTTTCGCATGGATTTGAAGCTAATCCTTCTACTTCGCGGTGCTTTGAAGATAAATCATGTGTTTCGCATAGATTAGAACCTAAGTCGCTTGTTTCGTTTTTAGTTGAAGCTAAATCATTTATATCGATAGTACTTGAAGGTAAATCATTTGTTTCGCATGGATTTGAAGCTAAACCTTCTACTTCGCATTGATTTGAATTTAAATCATGTGTTTCGAATGACTGTGAAGCTAAATCATTTGTTTCGCATGGATTTGAAGCTAAACCTTCTACATCGCATTGATTTGAAGTTAAATCATGTGTTTCGAATGACTGTGAAGCTAACTCGTTTGTTTCGCATGAATTTGAAGCTATATCGTTTATATTGCAAGTATTTGAAGCAAAATCATTTGTTTCGCATGGATTTGAAGCCAAAGATTTTACCTCGCATTGATTTGAAGCTAAATCATGTGTTTTCGCATGAATGTGAAGCTAACTCGTTTGTCTCGCTTCCAGTTGAAGCTAAATCATTTATATCGCAAGTACTTGAAGCTAAATCATTTGTTTCGCATGGATTTGAAGCTAAATCTTCTACTTCGCATGGATTTGAAGCTAAATCATGTGTTTCGAATGAACGTGAAGCTAACTCGTTTGTTTCGCATGCAGTTGAATCTAAATCATTTATATCGCAAGTATTTGAAGCTATATTATTTGTTTCGCTTGGATTTGAAGCTAAACCTTCTACTTCGAATTGATTTGAAGCTAAATCATGTGTTTCGAATGACTGTGAAGCTAACTCGTTTGTTTCGCATGCATTTGAAGATTTATCGATTATATCGCAAGTATTTGAAGCTAAATCATTTGTGTCGCATAGATTTGAAGCAAAATCTTCTACCTCGCTTTGATTTGAGGCTAAATCATGTGTTTCGAATTAATGTGAAGCTAACTCGTTTGTTTCGCATGGATTAGAAGCTAACTCGATTGTCTCGCTTCCAGTTGAAGCTAAATCATTTATATCGCAAGTACTTGAAGTTAAATCATTTGTTTCGCATGGATTTGAAGCTAACTCGCATATCTCGCTTCCAGTTGGAGCTAAGTCATTTATATCGCTAGTACTTGAAGCTAAACCATTTGTTTCACATGGATTTGAAGCTAAACCTTCTTCTTCGCATTGATTTGAAGCTAAATCATGTGTTTCGAATTAATGTGATGCTAACTCGATTGTTTCGCATGCATTTGAAGCTATATCGTTTATGTCCCAACGATTTGAAGCCAAATCTTTTTTTTCGCATGAATTAGAAGCTACTTCGCATGTATCGCTTTCAGTTGATGCTAAATCATTTATATCGCCAGTATTTGAAGGTAAATCATTTGTTTCGCATGGATTTGAAGCTAAATCTTCTACTTCGCATTGATTTGAAGCTAACTCATGTGTTTCGAATGAACGTGAAGCTAACTCGTTTGTTTCGCATGCAGTTGAATCTAAATCATTTATATCGCAAGTATTTGAAGCTAAATTATTTGTTTCGCTTGGATTTGAAGCTAAACCTTCTACTTCGCATTGATTTGCAGCTAAATCATGTGTTTCGAATGACTGTGAAGCTAACTCGTTTGTTTCGCATGCATTTGAAGTTATATCGTTATTATCGCAAGTATTTGAAGCTAAATCATTCGTTTCGCATGGATGAGAAGCTAACTCGCTTGATTCGCTTCTAGTTGAAGCTAAATCATTTATATCGCTAGTATTTGAAGGCAAATCATTTGTTTCGCATGGATTTGAAGCTACAACTTCTACTTCGCATTGATTTGAAGCTAAATCATGTGTTTCGAATGACTGTGAAGCTAAATCATTTGTTTCGCATGGATTTGAAGCTATGCCTTCTACTGCGCAATACAAGGAAGATAAATCACGTGTTTCGCGTGGATTTGAAGCTAACTCGCATGTCTCGCTTCCAGTTGGAGCTAAGTCATTTATATCGCTAGTAGTTGAAGCTAAACCATTTGTTTCACATGGATTTGAAGCTAATCCTTCTACTTCGCGGTGCTATGAAGATAAATCATGTGTTTTCGCATGAATGTGAAGCTAAGTCGTTTGTCTCGCTTCCAGTTGAAGCTAAATCATTTGTATCGCAAATACTTGAAGCTAAATCATTTGTTTCGCATGGATTTGAAGCTAAACCTTCTACTTCGCATTGATTTGAAGCTAAATCATGTGTTTCGCATGGTTTAGAAGATAACTCGCTTGATTCGCTTCTAGTTGAAGCTAAATCATTTATATCGCAACTATTTGAAGCTAAATAATTTGTTTCGCATGGATTTGAAGGTAAACCTTCTACTTCGCGTTGCTTTGAAGATAAATCATGTGTTTCGCATGGATTTGAAGCTAACTCGCTTGTTTCACTTCCAGTTGAATCTAAATCATTTGTTTCGCATGGATTTGAAGCTAAATCTTCTACTTCGAATAGATTTGAAGCTAAATCATGTGTTTCGAATGAATGTGAGCTAACTCGTTTGTCTCGCGTGCATTTGAAGCTATATCGTTTATATCGCAAGTACTTGAAGCTAAATCATTTCTTTCGCATGGATTTGAAGCTAACTCGCTTGTTTCGCTTCCAGTTGAAGCTAAATCGTTTATATCACTGGTATTTGAAGCTAAATCATTTGTTTCGCACGGATTTGAAGCTAAACCTTCTACTTCTCATTGATTTGCAGCTAAATCATGTGTTTCCCATGGACTTGAAGCTAAACCTTCTACTTCGCATTGCTTGGAAGATAAATCATGTGTTTCGCGTGGATTTGAAGCTAACTCGTTTGTTTCGCATGCGTTTGAATCTATATCGATTATATCGCAAGTATTTGAAGCTAAATCTTTCTTTCGCATGGATTAGAATCTAATTAGCTTGTTTCGCTTTCAGTTGAAGCTAAATCATTTATATCGCTTGTATTTGAAGGTAAATTTATTTGTTTCGCATGCATTTGAAGCTAAACCTTCTATTCCGCATTGTTTTGAAGCTAATTCATGTGTTTCGCATGCATTTGAAGCTAAGCCTACTACTCCGCATTGATTAGAAGTTATATTATGTGTTCCGCATGGGTTAGAAACTAACTCGCTTGTTTCGTTTCCAGTTGAAGCTAAATCATTTATATCGCAAGTATTTGAAGCTAAATCATTTGTTTCGCATGGATTTGAAGCTAAACCTTCTACGCCGCGTGGATTTGATGTTAAATCACGTGTTTCGAATGGGTTAGAACCTAACTCGCATGTTTCGTTTCTAGTTGAAGCTAAATAATTTATATCGATAGTACTTGAAGGTAAATCATTTGTTTCGCATGGATTTGAAGCTAAACCTTCTACTTCGCATTGATTTGAATTTAAATCATGTGTTTCGAATGACTGTGAAGCTAAATCATTTGTTTCGCATGGATTTGAAGCTAAATCTTCTACTTCGCATGGATTTGAAGCTAAATCATGTGTTTCGAATGAACGTGAAGCTAACTCGTTTGTTTCGCATGCAGTTGAATCTAAATCATTTATATCGCAAGTATTTGAAGCTAAATTATTTGTTTCGCTTGGATTTGAAGCTAAACCTACTACTTCGAATTGATTTGAAGCTAAATCATGTGTTTCGAATGACTGTGAAGCTAACTCGTTTGTTTCGCATGCATTTGAAGATATATCGATTATATCGCAAGTATTTGAAGCTAAATCATTTGTGTCGCATGGATTTGAAGCTAAATCTTCTACCTCGCATTGATTTGAGGCTAAACCATGTGTTTCGAATTAATGTGAAGCTAACTTGTTTGTTTCGCATGGATTAGAAGCTAACTCGCTTGTTTCGCTTCCAGTTAAAGCTAAATCATTTATATCGCAAGTATTTGAAGGTAAATCATTTGTTTCCCATGGATTTGAAGCTAACTCGCTTGTTTCACTTCCAGTTGAAGCTAAATCATTTATATCGCAAGTACTTGAAGCTAAATCATTTGTTTCGCATGGATTTGAAGCTAACTCGCATGTTTCGCTTCCAGTTGGAGCTATGTCATTTATATCGCTAGTATTTGAAGGTAAATCATTTGTTTCGCATGGATTTGAAGCTAAACCTTCTACTTCTCATTGATTTGAAGCTAAATCATGTGTTTCGAATGAATGTGAATCTAACTAGTTTGTTTCGAATGCATTTGAAGCTATATCGTTTATACCGCAAGTATTTGAAGCTAAATCATTTGTTTCGCATGGATGAGAAGCTAACTCGCTTGATTCGCTTCTAGTTGAAGCTAAATCATTTATATCGTAACTATTTGAAGCTAAATAATTTGTTTCGCATAGATTTGAAGGTAAACCTTCTACTTCGCGTTGCTTTGAAGATAAATCATGTGTTTCGCATGGATTTGAAGCTAACTCGCTTGTTTCACTTCCAGTTGAAGCTAAATCATTTATATCGCAAGTATTTGAAGCAAAATCTTTTTTTCGCATGAATTGAAATCTAATTCGCTTGTTTCGCTTTCAGTTGAAGCTAAATCATTTATATCGCTAGTATTTGAAGTTAAATCATTTGTTTCGCATGCATTTGAAGCTAAACCTTCTATTCCGCATTGAATTGAAGCTAAATCATGTGTTTCCCATGGACTTGAAGCTAAACCTTCTACTTCGCATTGCTTGGAAGATACATCATGTGTTTCGCGTGGATTTGAAGCTAACTCGTTTGTTTCGCATGCGTTTCAATCTATATCGATTATATCGCAAGTATTTGAAGCTAAATCTTTCTTTCGTATTGATTAGAATCTAATTCGCTTGTTTCGCTTTCAGTTGAAGCTAAATCATTTATATCGCTAGTATTTGAAGGTAAATTTATTTGTTTCGCATGCATTTGAAGCTAAACCTTCTATTCCGTATTGTTTTGAAGCTAATTCATGTGTTTCGCATGCATTTGAAGCTAAGCCTACTACTCCGCATTGATTAGAAGTTATATTATGTGTTTCGCATGGGTTAGAAACTAACTCGCTTGTTTCGCTTCCAGTTGAAGCTAAATCATTTATATCGCAAGTATTTGAAGCTAAATCATTTGTTTCGCATGGATTTGAAGGTAAACCATTTATATCGCAACTATTTGAAGCTAAATAATTTGTTTCGCATGGATTTGAAGGTAAACCTTCTACTTCGCGTTGCTTTGAAGATAAATCATGTGTTTCGCATGGATTTGAAGCTAACTCGCTTGTTTCACTTCCAGTTGAAGCTAAATCATTTATATCGCAAGTATTTGAAGCAAAATCTTTTTTTCGCATGAATTGGAATCTAATTCGCTTGTTTCGCTTTCAGTTGAAGCTAAATCATTTATATCGCTAGTATTTGAAGTTAAATCATTTGTTTCGCATGCATTTGAAGCTAAACCTTCTATTCCGCATTGAATTGAAGCTAAATCATGTGTTTCCCATGGACTTGAAGCTAAACCTTCTACTTCGCATTGCTTGGAAGATAAATCATGTGTTTCGCGTGGATTTGAAGCTAACTCGTTTGTTTCGCATGCGTTTGAATCTATATCGATTATATCGCAAGTATTTGAAGCTAAATCTTTCTTTCGCATGGATTAGAATCTAATTCGCTTGTTTCGCTTTCAGTTGAAGCTAAATCATTTATATCGCTAGTATTTGAAGGTAAATTTATTTGTTTCGCATGCATTTGAAGCTAAACCTTCTATTCCGCATTGTTTTGAAGCTAATTCATGTGTTTCGCATGCATTTGAAGCTAAGCCTACTACTCCGCATTGATTAGAAGTTATATTATGTGTTTCGCATGGGTTAGAAACTAACTCGCTTGTTTCGTTTCCAGTTGAAGCTAAATCATTTATATCGCAAGTATTTGAAGCTAAATCATTTGTTTCGCATGGATTTGAAGCTAAACCTTCTACGCCGCGTGGATTTGATGTTAAATCACGTGTTTCGAATGGGTTAGAACCTAACTCGCTTGTTTCGTTTCTAGTTGAAGCTAAATAATTTATATCGATAGTACTTGAAGGTAAATCATTTGTTTCGCATGGATTTGAAGCTAAACCTTCTACTTCGCATTGATTTGAATTTAAATCATGTGTTTCGAATGACTGTGAAGCTAAATCATTTGTTTCGCATGGATTTGAAGCTAAATCTTCTACTTCGCATGGATTTGAAGCTAAATCATGTGTTTCGAATGAACGTGAAGCTAACTCGTTTGTTTCGCATGCAGTTGAATCTAAATCATTTATATCGCAAGTATTTGAAGCTAAATTATTTCTTTCGCTTGGATTTGAAGCTAAACCTACTACTTCGAATTGATTTGAAGCTAAATCATGTGTTTCGAATGACTGTGAAGCTAACTCGTTTGTTTCGCATGCATTTGAAGATATATCGATTATATCGCAAGTATTTGAAGCTAAATCATTTGTGTCGCATGGATTTGAAGCTAAATCTTCTACCTCGCATTGATTTGAGGCTAAACCATGTGTTTCGAATTAATGTGAAGCTAACTTGTTTGTTTCGCATGGATTAGAAGCTAACTCGCTTGTTTCGCTTCCAGTTAAAGCTAAATCATTTATATCGCAAGTATTTGAAGGTAAATCATTTGTTTCCCATGGATTTGAAGCTAACTCGCTTGTTTCACTTCCAGTTGAAGCTAAATCATTTATATCGCAAGTATTTGAAGTTAAATCATTTGTTTCGCATGGATTTGAAGCTAAATCTACTACTTCGCATGGATTTGAAGCTAAATCATGTGTTTTGAATTAATGTGAAGCTAACTCGTTTGTTTCGCATGCATTTGAAGCTATATCGATTATATCGCAAGTACTTGAAGCTAAATCTTTTTTTCGCATGGATTAAAATCTAACTCGATGGTTTCGCTTCCACTTGAAGCTAAATCATTTATATCGCTAGTATTTGAAGGTAAATCATTTGTTTCGCATGGATTTGAGGCTAAACCTTCTACTTCGCATTGATTTGAAAATAAATCATGTGTTTCGAATGACTGTGAAGCTAAATCGTTTGTTTCGCATGCATTTGAAGCTAAACCTTCTATTTCGCATTGATTTGAAGCTAAATCATGTGTTTCGAATGAATGTGAAGCTAACTCGTTTGTTTCGCATGCATTTGAAGCTATATCGTTTATATCGCAAGTACTTGAAGCTAAATCATTTGTTTCGCATGGATTTGAAGCTAACTCGCATGTTTCGCTTCCAGTTGGAGCTATGTCATTTATATCGCTAGTATTTGAAGGTAAATCATTTGTTTCGCATGGATTTGAGGCTACACCTTCTACTTCGCATTGATTTGAAGCTAACTCATGTGTATCGAATGAACGTGAAGCTAACTCGTTTGTTTCGCAAGCAGTTGAATCTAAATCATTTATATCGCAAGTATTTGAAGCTAAATTATATGTTTCGCTTGGATTTGAAGCTAAACCTTCTACTTCGCATTGATTTGAAGCTAAATCATGTTTTTAGAAGCTACTTCGCATGTATCGCTTTCAGTTGATGCTAAATCATTTATTTCGCCAGTATTTGAAGGTAAATCATTTGTTTCGCATGGATTTGAAGCTAAATCTTCTACTTCGCATTGATTTGAAGCTAACTCATGTGTTTCGAATGAACGTGAAGCTAACTCGTTTGTTTCGCATGCAGTTGAATCTAAATCATTCATATCGCAAGTATTTGAAGCTAAATTATTTGTTTCGCTTGGATTTGAAGCTAAACCTTCTACTTCGCATTGATTTGAAGCTAAATCATGTGTTTCGAATGACTACTGAAGCTAACTCGTTTGTTTCGCATGCATTTGAAGTTATATCGTTATTATCGCAAGTATTTGAAGCTAAATCATTTGTTTCGCATGGATTTGAAGCTAAAACTTGTACTCGGCATTGATTTGAATCTAAATCTCGTGTTTTGCATGGATTTGAACCTAACTTGTTTGTTTCGCATGCAGTTGAATGTAATTCATTTATATCGCAGTATTTGAAGCAAAAACATTTGTTTCTCTTGGATTTGAAGCTAAACCTTCTTCTTCGCATTGATTTGAAGCTAAATCATGTGTTTCGAATTAATGTGATGCTAACTCGATTGTTTCGCATGCATTTGAAGCTATATCGTTTATGTCCCAACGATTTGAAGCCAAATCTTTTTTTTCGCATGAATTAGAAGCTACTTCGCATGTATCGCTTTCAGTTGATGCTAAATCATTTATATCGCAGGTATTTGAAGCTAAATCATTCGTTTCGCGTGGATTTGAAGCTAACTCGTTTGTTTCGCATGCGTTTGAATCTATATCGATTATATCGCAAGTATTTGAAGCTAAATCTTTCTTTCGCATGGATTAGAATCTAATTCGCTTGTTTCGCTTTCAGTTGAAGCTAAATCATTTATATCGCTAGTATTTGAAGGTAAATTTATTTGTTTCGCATGCATTTGAAGCTAAACCTTCTATTCCGCATTGTTTTGAAGCTAATTCATGTGTTTCGCATGCATTTGAAGCTAAGCCTACTACTCCGCATTGATTAGAAGTTATATTATGTGCTTCGCATGGGTTAGAAACTAACTCGCTTGTTTCGTTTCCAGTTGAAGCTAAATCATTTATATCGCAAGTATTTGAAGCTAAATCATTTGTTTCGCATGGATTTGAAGCTAAACCTTCTACGCCGCGTGGATTTGATGTTAAATCACGTGTTTCGAATGGGTTAGAACCTAACTCGCATGTTTCGTTTCTAGTTGAAGCTAAATAATTTATATCGATAGTACTTGAAGGTAAATCATTTGTTTCGCATGGATTTGAAGCTAAACCTTCTACTTCGCATTGATTTGAATTTAAATCATGTGTTTCGAATGACTGTGAAGCTAAATCATTTGTTTCGCATGGATTTGAAGCTAAATCTTCTACTTCGCATGGATTTGAAGCTAAATCATGTGTTTCGAATGAACGTGAAGCTAACTCGTTTGTTTCGCATGCAGTTGAATCTAAATCATTTATATCGCAAGTATTTGAAGCTAAATTATTTGTTTCGCTTGGATTTGAAGCTAAACCTACTACCTCGAATTGATTTGAAGCTAAATCATGTGTTTCGAATGAACGTGAAGCTAACTCGTTTGTTTCGCATGCAGTTGAATCTAAATCATTTATATCGCAAGTATTTGAAGCTAAATTATTTCTTTCGCTTGGATTTGAAGCTAAATCTTCTACCTCGCATTGATTTGAGGCTAAACCATGTGTTTCGAATTAATGTGAAGCTAACTTGTTTGTTTCGCATGGATTAGAAGCTAACTCGCTTGTTTCGCTTCCAGTTAAAGCTAAATCATTTATATCGCAAGTATTTGAAGGTAAATCATTTGTTTCCCATGGATTTGAAGCTAACTCGCTTGTTTCACTTCCAGTTGAAGCTAAATCATTTATATCGCAAGTATTTGAAGTTAAATCATTTGTTTCACATGGATTTGAAGCTAAATCTACTACTTCGCATGGATTTGAAGCTAAATCATGTGTTTCGAATTAATGTGAAGCTAACTCGTTTGTTTCGCATGCATTTGAAGCTATATCGATTATATCGCAAGTACTTGAAGCTAAATCATGTGTTTCGAATGAATGTGAAGCTAACTCGTTTGTTTCGCATGCATTTGAAGCTATATCGATTATATCGCAAGTACTTGAAGCTAAATCATTTGTTTCGCATGGATTTGAAGCTAACTCGCATGTTTCGCTTCCAGTTGGAGCTATGTCATTTATATCGCTAGTATTTGAAGGTAAATCATTTGTTTCGCATGGATTTGAGGATACACCTTCTACTTCGCATTGATTTGAAGCTAACTCATGTGTTTCGAATGAACGTGAAGCTAACTCGTTTGTTTCGCATGCAGTTGAATCTAAATCATTTATATCGCAAGTATTTGAAGCTAAATTATTTGTTTCGCTTGGATTTGAAGCTAAACCTTCTACTTCGCATTGATTTGAAGCTAAATCATGTGTTTCGAATGACTGTGAAGCTAACTCGTTTGTTTCGCATGCATTTGAAGTTATATCGTTATTATCGCAAGTATTTGAAGCTAAATCATTTGTTTCGCATGGATTTGAAGCTAAAACTTGTACTCGGCATTGATTTGAATCTAAATCTCGTGTTTTGCATGGATTTGAACCTAACTTGTTTGTTTCGCATGCAGTTGGATCTAAATCATTTATATCGCAGTATTTGAAGCAAAAACATTTGTTTCTCTTGGATTTGAAGCTAAACCTTCTTCTTCGCATTGATTTGAAGCTAAATCATGCGTTTCGAATGAATGTGATGCTAACTCGATTGTTTCGCATGCATTTGAAGCTATATCGTTTATGTCCCAACGATTTGAAGCCAAATCTTTTTTTTCGCATGAATTAGAAGCTACTTCGCATGTATCGCTTTCAGTTGATGCTAAATCATTTATATCGCCAGTATTTGAAGGTAAATCATTTGTTTCGCATGGATTTGAAGCTAAATCTTCTACTTCGCATTGATTTGAAGCTAAATCATGTGTTTCGAATGAATGTGAATCTAAGTTGTTTGTTTCGCATGCAGTTGAATCTAAATCATTTACATCGCAAGGTTTTGAAGCTAAATCATGTGTTTCGAATGAATGTGAAGCTAACTCGTTTGTTTAGCATGCATTTGCAGCTATATCGTTTATATCGCAAGTATTTGAAGCAAAATCATTTGTTTCGCTTGGATTTGAAGCTAAAACTTCTACTCGGCATTGATTTGAATCTAAATCATGTGTTTCGAATGAACGTGAAGCTAACTCGTTTGTTTCGCATGCAGTTGAATCTAAATCATTTATATCGCAAGTATTTGAAGCTAAATTATTTGTTTCGCTTGGATTTGATGCTAAACCTTCTACTTCGTATTGATTTGAAGCTAAATCATGTGTTTTCGCATGAATGTGAAGCTTTGTTTGTCTCGCTTCCAGTTGAAGCTAAATCATTTGTATCGCAAGTACTTGAAGCTAAATCATTTGTTTCGCATGGATTTGAAGCTAAACCTTCTACTTCGCATTGATTTGAAGTTAAATCATGTGTTTCGAATGACTGGGAAGCTAACTCGTTTGTTTCGCATGAATCTGAAGCTATATCGATTATATTGCAAGTATTTGAAGCTAAATCATTTGTTTCGCAAGGATTTAAATCTAAAAGTTCTACTCCGCATTGATTTTAAATCTAAATCTCTTTTTTCGCATGGATGTGAATCTAACTTGTTTGTTTCGCTTCCAGTTGAAGCAAATCATTTATATCGCTAGTATTTGAAGGAAAATCATTTGTTTCGCATGGATTTGAAGCTAACTCGCATGTTTCGTTTCCAGTTGGAGCTATGTCCTTTACATCGCTAGTATTTGAAGCTAAATCATTTGTTTCGCATGGATTTGAAGGTAAACCTTCTACCTCGCACTGATTTGAAGCTTTGTCATGTGTTTCGCATGGATTTGAATCTAACTCGATTGTTTCGCATGCAGTTGAAGCTAAATCATTTATATCGCAAGTATTTGAAGCTAAATCATTTGTCTCGCATGGATTTGAAGCTAAATCTTCTACTTCGAGTAGATTTGGAGCTAAATCATGTGTTTCGAATGAATTTGAGCTAACTCGCTTGTTTCGCCTCCAGTTGAAGCTAAATCATTTATATCGCTGGTATTTTAAGCTAAATCATTTGTTTCGCATGGATTTGAAGCTAAACCTTTTACTTCTCATTGATTTGAAGCTAAATCATGTGTTTCGAATGAATGGGAATCTAACTAGTTTGTTTCGAATGCATTTGAAGCTATATCGTTTATACCGCAAGTATTTGAAGCTAAATCATTTGTTTCGCACGGATGAGAAGCTAACTCGCTTGATTCGCTTCTAGTTGAAGCTAAATCATTTATAACGCAAGTATTTGAAGCTAAAACTTTTGTTTCGCATGGATGAGAAGCTAACTCGCTTGATTCGCTTCTAGTTGAAGTTAAATCATTTATATCGCAAGTATTTGAAGCTAAATCATTTGTTTCGCATGGATTTTAAGCTAAACTTTCTTCTCCGCATTGATTTGAAGCTAAATCATGCATTTCGCATGTATTTGAATCCAACTCGATTGTTTCGCTTCCAGTTGAAGCTAAATCACTTATATCGCAAGTATTTTAAGCTCAATCGTTTGTTTCGCGTGTATTTGAAGATAATACATCTACTCCGCACTGATTTGAAGCTAAACCATTTGTTTCGCATGGATTTGAAGCTGAACCATCTACTAGGCATTGAGATGAAGCTAAATCATGTGTTTCGAATGACTGTGAAGCTAACTCGTTTGTTTCGTTTGCGTTTGAAGCTATATCGTTTATATCGCAAGTATTTGAAGCTAAATCACTTGTTTCGCATGGATTAGAAGCTAACTCGCTTGTTTCGTTTCCAGTTGAAGCTATATCATTCATATCGCTAGTATTGGAAGCTAAATCATTTGTTTCGCATGGATTTGAAGCTAAACCTTCTACTTCGCGTTGCTTTGAAGATAAATCATGTGTTTCGCATGCATTTGATTCTAACTCGAATGTTTCGCATGCAGTTGAAGCTAAATCATTTATATCGCAAGTATTTGAAGCAAAATCATTTGTTTCTCTTTGATTTGAAGCTAAACCTTCTTCTTCGCATTGATTTGAAGCTAAATCGTGTGTTTCGAATGAATGTGAAGCTAACTCGTTTGTTCGGCATGCATTTGAAGCTATATCGTTTATATCGCAAGTATTTGAAGCTAAATCTTTTTTTTCGCATGGATTAGAAGCTAACTCGCTTGTTTCGCTTCCAGTTGAAGCTATATCATTTATATCGCTAGTATTTGAAGTTAAATCATTTGTTTCGCATTGATTTGAAGCTAAATCATGTGTTTCGAATGAATGTGAAGCTAACTCGTTTGTTTCGCATGGAGTAGAATCTAAATCATTTATATCGCAAGTATTTGAAGCTAAATCATTTGTTTCGCTTGGATTTGAAGCTAAATCATGTGCTTCGAATGAACGTGAAGCTAACTCGTTTGTTTCGCATGCATTTGATTCTATATCGTTTATATCGCAAGTATTTGAAGCTAAATCATTTGTTTCGCATGAATGTGAAGCTAACTCGTTTGTCTCGCTCCCAGTTGAAGCTAAATCATTTATATCGGAAGTATTTGAAGCTAAATTATTTGTTTCGCTTGGATTTGAAGCTAAACCTACTACTTCGCATTGATTTGAAGCTAAATCACGTCTTTCGAATGAATGTGAAGCTAACTCGTTTGTTTCGCATGCATTAGAAGCTATATCGTTTATATCGCAAGTATTTGAAGCTAAATCATTCGTTTCGCATGGATTAGATGCTAACACGATTGTTTTGCATCCAGTTGAAGCTATATCATTTATATCGCAAGTATTTGAAGCTAAACCATTTGTTTCGCATGGATTTGAAGCTAAACCTTCTACTTCGCATTGATTTGAACCTATGTCATGTGTTTCGAATGAATGTGAAGCTAACTCGTTTGTATCGCATGCATTTGAGGCTATAACCTTTATATCGCAAGTATTTGAAGCTAAATCATTTGTTTCGCATGGATTAGAAGCTAACTCGCTTGTTTCGCTTCCAGTTGAAGCTATATCATTCATATCGCTAGTATTTGAAGCTAAATAATTTGTTTCGCATGGATTTGAAGCTAAAACTTCTACTCGGCATTGATTTGATTCTAAATCTCGTGTTTTACATGGATTTAAATCTAACTTGTCTGTTTCGCATGCAGTTGAATCTAAATCATTTATATCGCAAGTATTTGAAGCAAAATCATTTGTTTCTCTTTGATTTGAAGCTAAACCTTCTTCTTCGCATTGATTTGAAGCTAAATCGTGTGTTTCGAATGAATGTGAAGCTAACTCGTTTGTTTGGCATGCATTTGAAGCTATATCGTTTATATCGCAAGTATTTGAAGCTAAATCTTTTTTTTCGCATGGATTAGAAGCTAACTCGCTTGTTTCGCTTCCAGTTGACGCTATATCATTTATATCGCTAGTATTTGAAGTTAAATCATTTGTTTCGCATTGATTTGAAGACAAATCATGTGTTTCGGATGGATTTGAAGCTAACTCGCTTGTTTCGCTTCCAGTTAAAGCTAAACCATTTATATCGCAAGTTTTTGAAGCTAAATCATTTGTTTCGCATGGATTTGAAGCTAAACCTTCTACTTCGCATTGATTTGAACCTAAGTCATGTGTTTCGAATGAATGTGAAGCTAACTCGTTTGTATCGCATGCATTTGAAGCTATATCGTTTATATCCCAAGAACTTGAAGCTAAATCATGTGTTTCGCATGGATTAGAAGCTAACTCGCTTGTTTCGCTTCCAGTTGAAGCTATATCATTTATATCGCTAGTATTGGAAACTAAATCATTTGTTTCGCATGGATTCGAAGCTAAACCTTCTACTTCGCATTGATTTGAAGCTAAATCATGTGTTTCGAATGAATGTGAAGCTAACTCGTTTGTCTCGCTCCCAGTTGAAGCTAAATCATTTATATCGGAAGTATTTGAAGTAAAATCATTTGTTTCGCTTGGATTTGAAGCTAAACCTTCTTCTTCGCATTGATTTGAATTTAAATCATGTGTTTCGAATGACTGTGAAGCTAAATCATTTGTTTCGCATGGATTTGAAGCTAAATCTTCTACTTCGCATGGATTTGAAGCTAAATCATGTGTTTCGAATGAACGTGAAGCTAACTCGTTTGTTTCGCATGCAGTTGAATCTAAATCATTTATATCGCAAGTATTTGAAGCTAAATTATTTGTTTCGCTTGGATTTGAAGCTAAACCTACTACCTCGAATTGATTTGAAGCTAAATCATGTGTTTCGAATGACTGTGAAGCTAACTCGTTTGTTTCGCATGCATTTGAAGATATATCGATTATATCGCAAGTATTTGAAGCTAAATCATTTGTGTCGCATGGATTTGAAGCTAAATCTTCTACCTCGCATTGATTTGAGGCTAAACCATGTGTTTCGAATTAATGTGAAGCTAACTTGTTTGTTTCGCATGGATTAGAAGCTAACTCGCTTGTTTCGCTTCCAGTTAAAGCTAAATCATTTATATCGCAAGTATTTGAAGGTAAATCATTTGTTTCCCATGGATTTGAAGCTAACTCGCTTGTTTCACTTCCAGTTGAAGCTAAATCATTTATATCGCAAGTATTTGAAGTTAAATCATTTGTTTCGCATGGATTTGAAGCTAAATCTACTACTTCGCATGGATTTGAAGCTAAATCATGTGTTCCGAATGAATGTGAAGCTAACTCGTTTGTTTCGCATGCATTTGAAGCTATATCGTTTATATCGCAAGTACTTGAAGCTAAATCATTTGTTTCGCATGGATTTGAAGCTAACTCGCATGTTTCGCTTCCAGTTGGAGCTATGTCATTTATATCGCTAGTATTTGAAGGTAAATCATTTGTTTCGCATGGATTTGAAGCTAAACCTTCTACTTCTCATTGATTTGAAGCTAAATCATGTGTTTCGAATGAATGTGAATCTAACTAGTTTGTTTCGAATGCATTTGAAGCTATATCGTTTATACCGCAAGTATTTGAAGCTAAATCATTTGTTTCGCATGGATGAGAAGCTAACTCGCTTGATTCGCTTCTAGTTGAAGCTAAATCATTTATATCGCAACTATTTCAAGCTAAATAATTTGTTTCGCATGGATTTGAAGGTAAACCTTCTACTTCGCGTTGCTTTGAAGATAAATCATGTGTTTCGCATGGATTTGAAGCTAACTCGCTTGTTTCACTTCCAGTTGAAGCTAAATCATTTATATCGCAAGTATTTGAAGCAAAATCTTTTTTTCGCATGAATTGGAATCTAATTCGCTTGTTTCGCTTTCAGTTGAAGCTAAATCATTTATATCGCTAGTATTTGAAGTTAAATCATTTGTTTCGCATGCATTTGAAGCTAAACCTTCTATTCCGCATTGAATTGAAGCTAAATCATGTGTTTCCCATGGACTTGAAGCTAAACCTTCTACTTCGCATTGCTTGGAAGATAAATCATGTGTTTCGCGTGGATTTGAAGCTAACTCGTTTGTTTCGCATGCGTTTGAATCTATATCGATTATATCGCAAGTATTTGAAGCTAAATCTTTCTTTCGCATGGATTAGAATCTAATTCGCTTGTTTCGCTTTCAGTTGAAGCTAAATCATTTATATCGCTAGTATTTGAAGGTAAATTTATTTGTTTCGCATGCATTTGAAGCTAAACCTTCTATTCCGCATTGTTTTGAAGCTAATTCATGTGTTTCGCATGCATTTGAAGCTAAGCCTACTACTCCGCATTGATTAGAAGTTATATTATGTGTTTCGCATGGGTTAGAAACTAACTCGCTTGTTTCGTTTCCAGTTGAAGCTAAATCATTTATATCGCAAGTATTTGAAGCTAAATCATTTGTTTCGCATGGATTTGAAGCTAAATCTTCTACTTCGCATGGATTTGAAGCTAAATCATGTGTTTCGAATGAACGTGAAGCTAACTCGTTTGTTTCGCATGCAGTTGAATCTAAATCATTTATATCGCAAGTATTTGAAGCTAAATTATTTCTTTCGCTTGGATTTGAAGCTAAATCTTCTACCTCGCATTGATTTGAGGCTAAACCATGTGTTTCGAATTAATGTGAAGCTAACTTGTTTGTTTCGCATGGATTAGAAGCTAACTCGCTTGTTTCGCTTCCAGTTAAAGCTAAATCATTTATATCGCAAGTATTTGAAGGTAAATCATTTGTTTCCCATGGATTTGAAGCTAACTCGCTTGTTTCACTTCCAGTTGAAGCTAAATCATTTATATCGCAAGTATTTGAAGTTAAATCATTTGTTTCGCATGGATTTGAAGCTAAATCTACTACTTCGCATGGATTTGAAGCTAAATCATGTGTTTCGAATTAATGTGAAGCTAACTCGTTTGTTTCGCATGCATTTGAAGCTATATCGATTATATCGCAAGTACTTGAAGCTAAATCTTTTTTTCGCATGGATTAAAATCTAACTCGATGGTTTCGCTTCCACTTGAAGCTAAATCATTTATATCGCTAGTATTTGAAGGTAAATCATTTGTTTCGCATGGATTTGAGGCTAAACCTTCTACTTCGCATTGATTTGAAGATAAATCATGTGTTTCGAATGACTGTGAAGCTAAATCGTTTGTTTCGCATGCATTTGAAGCTAAACCTTCTATTTCGCATTGATTTGAAGCTAAATCATGTGTTTCGAATGAATGTGAAGCTAACTCGTTTGTTTCGCATGCATTTGAAGCTATATCGTTTATATCGCAAGTACTTGAAGCTAAATCATTTGTTTCGCATGGATTTGAAGCTAACTCGCATGTTTCGCTTCCAGTTGGAGCTATGTCATTTATATCGCTAGTATTTGAAGGTAAATCATTTGTTTCGCATGGATTTGAGGATACACCTTCTACTTCGCATTGATTTGAAGCTAACTCATGTGTTTCGAATGAACGTGAAGCTAACTCGTTTGTTTCGCATGCAGTTGAATCTAAATCATTTATATCGCAAGTATTTGAAGCTAAATTATTTGTTTCGCTTGGATTTGAAGCTAAACCTTCTACTTCGCATTGATTTGAAGCTAAATCATGTGTTTCGAATGACTGTGAAGCTAACTCGTTTGTTTCGCATGCATTTGAAGTTATATCGTTATTATCGCAAGTATTTGAAGCTAAATCATTTGTTTCGCATGGATTTGAAGCTAAAACTTGTACTCGGCATTGATTTGAATCTAAATCTCGTGTTTTGCATGGATTTGAACCTAACTTGTTTGTTTCGCATGCAGTTGGATCTAAATCATTTATATCGCAGTATTTGAAGCAAAAACATTTGTTTCTCTTGGATTTGAAGCTAAACCTTCTTCTTCGCATTGATTTGAAGCTAAATCATGCGTTTCGAATGAATGTGATGCTAACTCGATTGTTTCGCATGCATTTGAAGCTATATCGTTTATGTCCCAACGATTTGAAGCCAAATCTTTTTTTTCGCATGAATTAGAAGCTACTTCGCATGTATCGCTTTCAGTTGATGCTAAATCATTTATATCGCCAGTATTTGAAGGTAAATCATTTGTTTCGCATGGATTTGAAGCTAAATCTTCTACTTCGCATTGATTTGAAGCTAAATCATGTGTTTCGAATGAATGTGAATCTAAGTTGTTTGTTTCGCATGCAGTTGAATCTAAATCATTTACATCGCAAGGTTTTGAAGCTAAATCATGTGTTTCGAATGAATGTGAAGCTAACTCGTTTGTTTAGCATGCATTTGCAGCTATATCGTTTATATCGCAAGTATTTGAAGCAAAATCATTTGTTTCGCTTGGATTTGAAGCTAAAACTTCTACTCGGCATTGATTTGAATCTAAATCATGTGTTTCGAATGAACGTGAAGCTAACTCGTTTGTTTCGCATGCAGTTGAATCTAAATCATTTATATCGCAAGTATTTGAAGCTAAATTATTTGTTTCGCTTGGATTTGATGCTAAACCTTCTACTTCGTATTGATTTGAAGCTAAATCATGTGTTTTCGCATGAATGTGAAGCTTTGTTTGTCTCGCTTCCAGTTGAAGCTAAATCATTTGTATCGCAAGTACTTGAAGCTAAATCATTTGTTTCGCATGGATTTGAAGCTAAACCTTCTACTTCGCATTGATTTGAAGCTAAACCTTCTACTTCGCATTGATTTGAAGTTAAATCATGTGTTTCGAATGACTGGGAAGCTAACTCGTTTGTTTCGCATGAATCTGAAGCTATATCGATTATATTGCAAGTATTTGAAGCTAAATCATTTGTTTCGCAAGGATTTAAATCTAAAAGTTCTACTCCGCATTGATTTTAAATCTAAATCTCTTTTTTCGCATGGATGTGAATCTAACTTGTTTGTTTCGCTTCCAGTTGAAGCAAATCATTTATATCGCTAGTATTTGAAGGAAAATCATTTGTTTCGCATGGATTTGAAGCTAACTCGCATGTTTCGTTTCCAGTTGGAGCTATGTCCTTTACATCGCTAGTATTTGAAGCTAAATCATTTGTTTCGCATGGATTTGAGGCTACACCTTCTACTTCGCATTGATTTGAAGCTAACTCATGTGTTTCGAATGAACGTGAAGCTAACTCGTTTGTTTCGCATGCAGTTGAATCTAAATCATTTATATCGCAAGTATTTCAAGCTAAATTATTTGTTTCGCTTGGATTTGAAGCTAAACCTTCTACTCCGCGTGGATTTGAAGTTAAATCATGTGTTTCGCATGGGTTAGAAACTAACTCGCTTGTTTCGCTTCCAGTTGAAGCTAATTCAATTGTGTCGCAAGTATTTGAAGCTAAATCATTTGTTTCGCATGGATTTGAAGGTAAACCTTCTACCTCGCACTGATTTGAAGCTTTGTCATGTGTTTCGCATGGATTTGAATCTAACTCGATTGTTTCGCATGCAGTTGAAGCTAAATCATTTATATCGCAAGTATTTGAAGCTAAATCATTTGTCTCGCATGGATTTGAAGCTAAATCTTCTACTTCGAGTAGATTTGGAGCTAAATCATGTGTTTCGAATGAATTTGAGCTAACTCGCTTGTTTCGCCTCCAGTTGAAGCTAAATCATTTATATCGCTGGTATTTTAAGCTAAATCATTTGTTTCGCATGGATTTGAAGCTAAACCTTTTACTTCTCATTGATTTGAAGCTAAATCATGTGTTTCGAATGAATGGGAATCTAACTAGTTTGTTTCGAATGCATTTGAAGCTATATCGTTTATACCGCAAGTATTTGAAGCTAAATCATTTGTTTCGCACGGATGAGAAGCTAACTCGCTTGATTCGCTTCTAGTTGAAGCTAAATCATTTATAACGCAAGTATTTGAAGCTAAAACTTTTGTTTCGCATGGATGAGAAGCTAACTCGCTTGATTCGCTTCTAGTTGAAGTTAAATCATTTATATCGCAAGTATTTGAAGCTAAATCATTTGTTTCGCATGGATTTTAAGCTAAACTTTCTTCTCCGCATTGATTTGAAGCTAAATCATGCATTTCGCATGTATTTGAATCCAACTCGATTGTTTCGCTTCCAGTTGAAGCTAAATCACTTATATCGCAAGTATTTTAAGCTCAATCGTTTGTTTCGCGTGTATTTGAAGATAATACATCTACTCCGCACTGATTTGAAGCTAAACCATTTGTTTCGCATGGATTTGAAGCTGAACCATCTACTAGGCATTGAGATGAAGCTAAATCATGTGTTTCGAATGACTGTGAAGCTAACTCGTTTGTTTCGTTTGCGTTTGAAGCTATATCGTTTATATCGCAAGTATTTGAAGCTAAATCACTTGTTTCGCATGGATTAGAAGCTAACTCGCTTGTTTCGTTTCCAGTTGAAGCTATATCATTCATATCGCTAGTATTGGAAGCTAAATCATTTGTTTCGCATGGATTTAAAGCTAAACCTTCTACTTCGCGTTGCTTTGAAGATAAATCATGTGTTTCGCATGGATTTGATTCTAACTCGAATGTTTCGCATGCAGTTGAAGCTAAATCATTTATATCGCAAGTATTTGAAGCAAAATCATTTGTTTCTCTTTGATTTGAAGCTAAACCTTCTTCTTCGCATTGATTTGAAGCTAAATCGTGTGTTTCGAATGAATGTGAAGCTAACTCGTTTGTTCGGCATGCATTTGAAGCTATATCGTTTATATCGCAAGTATTTGAAGCTAAATCTTTTTTTTCGCATGGATTAGAAGCTAACTCGCTTGTTTCGCTTCCAGTTGAAGCTATATCATTTATATCGCTAGTATTTGAAGTTAAATCATTTGTTTCGCATTGATTTGAAGCTAAATCATGTGTTTCGAATGAATGTGAAGCTAACTCGTTTGTTTCGCATGGAGTAGAATCTAAATCATTTATATCGCAAGTATTTGAAGCTAAATCATTTGTTTCGCTTGGATTTGAAGCTAAATCATGTGCTTCGAATGAACGTGAAGCTAACTCGTTTGTTTCGCATGCATTTGATTCTATATCGTTTATATCGCAAGTATTTGAAGCTAAATCATTTGTTTCGCATGAATGTGAAGCTAACTCGTATGTCTCGCTCCCAGTTGAAGCTAAATCATTTATATCGGAAGTATTTGAAGCTAAATTATTTGTTTCGCTTGGATTTGAAGCTAAACCTACTACTTCGCATTGATTTGAAGCTAAATCACGTCTTTCGAATGAATGTGAAGCTAACTCGTTTGTTTCGCATGCATTAGAAGCTATATCGTTTATATCGCAAGTATTTGAAGCTAAATCATTCGTTTCGCATGGATTAGATGCTAACACGATTGTTTTGCATGCAGTTGAATCTAAATCATTTATATCGCAAGTATTTGAAGCAAAATCATTTGTTTCTCTTTGATTTGAAGCTAAACCTTCTTCTTCGCATTGATTTGAAGCTAAATCGTGTGTTTCGAATGAATGTGAAGCTAACTCGTTTGTTTGGCATGCATTTGAAGCTATATCGTTTATATCGCAAGTATTTGAAGCTAAATCTTTTTTTTCGCATGGATTAGAAGCTAACTCGCTTGTTTCGCTTCCAGTTGACGCTATATCATTTATATCGCTAGTATTTGAAGTTAAATCATTTGTTTCGCATTGATTTGAAGCTAAATCATGTGTTTCGAATGAATGTGAAGCTAACTCGTTTGTATCGCATGCAATTGAAGCTATATCGTTTATATCGCAAGTATTTGAAGCTAAATCATTTGTTTCGCATGGATTTGTAGCTAAAAATACTACTCCGCATTGATTTAAATCAAAATCTCGTTTTTCGCATGGATTTGAATCTAACTTGTTTGTTTCGCATGCAGTTGAATCTAAATCATTTATATCGCAAGTATTTGAAGTAAAATAATTTGTTTCGCTTGGATTTGAAGCTAAACCTTCTTCTTCGCATTGATTTGAAGCTAAATCATGTGTTACGAATGAATGTGAAGCTAACTCGTTTGTTCCGCATGCATTTGAAGCTATATCGTTTATATCGCAAGTTTTTGAAGCTAAATCATTCGTTTCGCATGGATTAGATGCTAACACGATTGTTTCGCATCCGGTTGAAGCTATATCATTTATATAGCTAGTATTTGAAGTTAAATCATTTGTTTCGGATGGATTTGAAGCTAAACTTTCTACTTCGTATTCCTTTGAAGACAAATCATGTGTTTCGGATGGATTTGAAGCTAACTCGCTTGTTTCGCTTCCAGTTAAAGCTAAACCATTTATATCGCAAGTATTTGAAGCTAAATCATTTGTTTCGCATGGATTTGAAGCTAAACCTTCTACTTCGCATTGATTTGAACCTAAGTCATGTGTTTCGAATGAATGTGAAGCTAACTCGTTTGTATCGCATGCATTTGAAGCTATATCGTTTATATCCCAAGAACTTGAAGCTAAATCATGTGTTTCGCATGGATTAGAAGCTAACTCGCTTGTTTCGCTTCCAGTTGAAGCTATATCATTTATATCGCTAGTATTGGAAACTAAATCATTTGTTTCGCATGGATTCGAAGCTAAACCTTCTACTTCGCATTGATTTGAAGCTAAATCATGTGTTTCGAATGAATGTGAAGCTAACTCGTTTGTCTCGCTCCCAGTTGAAGCTAAATCATTTATATCGGAAGTATTTGAAGTAAAATCATTTGTTTCGCTTGGATTTGAAGCTAAACCTTCTTCTTCGCATTGATTTGAAGCTAAATCATGTGTTTCGAATGAATGTGAATCTTAGTTGTTTGTTTCGCATGCAGTTGCATCTAAATCATTTATATCGCAAGTATTTGAAGCTAAATCATTTGTTTCGCACGGATGAGAAGCTAACTCGCTTGATTCGCTTCTAGTTGAAGCTAAATCATTTATAACGCAAGTATTTGAAGCTAAATCTTTTGTTTCGCATGGATGAGAAGCTAACTTGCTTGATTCGCTTCTAGTTGAAGTTAAATCATTTATATCGCAAGTATTTGAAGCTAAATCATTTGTTACGCATGGATTTTAAGCTAAACTTTCTTCTCCGCATTGATTTGAAGCTAAATCATGCATTTCGCATGTATTTGAATCCAACTCGATTGTTTCGCTTCCAGTTGAAGCTAAATCACTTATATCGCAAGTATTTGAAGCTCAATCGTTTGTTTCGCGTGTATTTGAAGATAATACTTCTACTCCGCACTGATTTGAAGCTAAACCATTTGTTTCGCATGGATTTGAAGCTGAACCATCTACTAGGCATTGAGTTGAAGCTAAATCATGTGTTTCGAATGACTGTGAAGCTAACTCGTTTGTTTCGTTTGCGTTTGAAGCTATATCGTTTATATCGCAAGTATTTGAAGCTAAATCACTTGTTTCGCATGGATTAGAAGCTAACTCGCTTGTTTCGTTTCCAGTTGAAGCTATATCATTCATATCGCTAGTATTGGAAGCTAAATCATTTGTTTCGCATTGATTTGAAGCTAAATCATGTGTTTCGAATGAATGTGAAGCTAACTCGTTTGTTCCACATGCATTAGAAGCTATATCGTTAATATCGCAAGTATTTAAAACTAAATCATTCGTTTCGCATGGATTAGAAGCTAACTCGCTTGTTTCGCTTCCAGTTGAAGCTATATCATTTATATCGCTAGTATTGGAAACTAAATCATTTGTTTCGCATGGATTCGAAGCTAAACCTTCTACTTCGCATTGATTTGAAGCTAAATCATGTGTTTCGAATGAATGTGTAGCTAACTCGTTTGTCTCGCTCCCAGTTGAAGCTAAATCATTTATATCGGAATTAATAGAAGTAAAATCATTTGTTTCGCTTGGATTTGAAGCTAAACCATCTTCTTCGCATTGATTTGAAGCTAAATCATGTGTTTCGAATGAATGTGAATCTTAGTTGTTTGTTTCGCATGCAGTTGCATCTAAATCATTTATATCGCAAGTATTTGAAGCTAAATCATTTGTTTCGCTTGGATTTGAAGCTAAATCATGTGCTTCGAATGAACGTGAAGCTAACTCGTTTGTTTCGCATGCATTTGATTCTATATCGTTTATATCGCAAGTATTTGAAGCTAAATCATTTGTTTCGCATGAATGTGAAGCTAACTCATTTGTCTCGCTCCCAGTTGAAGCTAAATCATTTATATGGGAAGTATTTGAAGCTAAATTATATGTTTCGCTTGGATTTGAAGCTAAACCTACTACTTCGCATTGATTTGAAGCTAAATCACGTCTTTCGAATGAATGTGAAGCTAACTCGTTTGTTTCGCATGCATTAGAAGCTATATCGTTTATATCGCAAGTATTTGAAGCTAAATCATTCGTTTCGCATGGATTAGATGCTAACACGATTGTTTTGCATCCAGTTGAATCTAAATCATTTATATCGCAAGTATTTGAAGCTAAAGCATTTGTTTCGCTTGGATGTGTAGCTAAACCTTCTTTTTCGCATTGATTTGAAGCTAAATCATGTGTTTCGAATGAATGTGAATCTAAGTTGTTTGTTTCGCATGCAGTTGAATCTAAATCATTTATATCGCAAGTATATGAAGCTAAATCATTTGTTTCGCATGGATTTGTATCCAAAGCTTTTACCTCGTATTGATTTCAAGCTAAATCATGTGTTTCGAATCAATGTGATTCTTAGTTGTTTGTTTCGCATGCAGTTGAATCTATATCATTTATATCGCAAGTATTTGAAGCTAAATTATTTGTTTCGCATGGATTTGAAGCCAAAGCTTTTACCTCGCATTGGTTTGAAGCTAAATCATGTGTTTCGCATGAATGTGAAGCTAGCTCGTTTGTCTCGCTTCCAGTTGAAATTAAATCATTTATATCGCAAGTATTTGAAGCTAAATCATTTGTTTCGCATGGATTTGAAGCTAAACCTTCTACTTCGCAATGCATGGAAGATAAATCATGTGTTTCGCGTCGATTTGAAGCTAACTCGTTTGTTTCGCATGGAGTTGAATCTAAATCATTTATATCGCAAGTATTTGAAGCTAAAGCATTTGTTTCGCTTGGATTTGTAGCTAAACCTTCTTTTTCGCATTGATTTGAAGCTAAATCATGTGCTTCGAATGAATGTGAATCTAAGTTGTTTGTTTCGCATGCAGTTGAATCTAAATCATTTATATCGCAAGTATATGAAGCTAAATCATTTGTTTCGCATGGATTTGTAGCCAAAGCTTTTACCTCGTATTGATTTCAAGCTAAATCATGTGTTTCGCATGAATGTGAAGCTAGCTCGTTTGTCTCGCTTCCAGTTGAAGCTAAATCATTTATATCGCAAGTATTTGAAGCTAAATCATTTGTTTTGCATGGATTTGAAGCTAAACCTTCTACTTCGCATTGCATGGAAGATAAATCATGTGTTTCGCGTGGATTTGAAGCTAACTCGTTTGTTTCGAATGGAGTAGAATCTAAATCATTTATATCGCAAGTATTTGAAGCTAAATCATTTGTTTCGCTTGGATTTGAAGCTAAACCTTTTACTTCGCATTGATTTGAAGCTAAATCATGTGTTTCGATTGAATGTGAAGCTAACTCGATTGTTTCGCATGCATTTGAAGCTATATCGTTTATATCCCAAGTACTTGAAGATAAATCTATTGTTTCGCATGGATTAGAAGCTAACTCGCTTGTTTCACTTCCAGTTGAAGCTATATCATTCATATCGCTAGTTTTTGAACTTAAATCATTTGTTTCGCATGGATTTGAAGCTAAACCTTCTACTTCGTATTCCTTTGAAGACAAATCAAGTGTTTCGCTTGGATTTGATGCTAAACCTTCTTCTTCGCATTGATTTGAAGCTAAATCATGTGTTACGAATGAATGTGAAGCTAACTCGTTTGTTTCGCATCCATTTGAAGCTATATCGTTTATATCGCAAGTATTTGAAGCTAAATCATTTGTTTCGCATGGATTTGAAGCTAAACCTTCTACTTCGCAATGCATGGAAGATAAATCATGTGTTTCGCGTCGATTTGAAGCTAACTCGTTTGTTTCGCATGGAGTTGAATCTAAATCATTTATATCGCAAGTATTTGAAGCTAAAGCATTTGTTTCGCTTGGATTTGTAGCTAATCCTTCTTTTTCGCATTGATTTGAAGCTAAATCATGTGTTTCGAATGAATGTGAATCTAAGTTGTTTGTTTCGCATGCAGTTGAATCTAAATCATTTATATCGCAAGTATATGAAGCTAAATCATTTGTTTCGCATGGATTTGTAGCCAAAGCTTTTACCTCGTATTGATTTCAAGCTAAATCATGTGTTTCGCATGAATGTGAAGCTAGCTCGTTTCTCTCGCTTCCAGTTGAAGCTAAATCATTTATATCGCAAGTATTTGAAGCTAAATCATTTGTTTTGTAGGGATTTGAAGCTAAACCTTCTACTTCGCATTGCATGGAAGGTAAATCATGTGTTTCGCGTGGATTTGAAGCTAACTCGTTTGTTTCGAATGGAGTAGAATCTAAATCATTTATATCGCAAGTATTTGAAGCTAAATCATTTGTTTCGCTTGGATTTGAAGCTAAACCTTTTACTTCGCATTGATTTGAAGCTAAATCATGTGTTTCGATTGAATGTGAAGCTAACTCGATTGTTTCGCATGCATTTGAAGCTATATCGTTTATATCCCAAGTACTTGAAGATAAATCTATTGTTTCGCATGGATTAGAAGCTAACTCGCTTGTTTCACTTCCAGTTGAAGCTATATCATTTATATCGCTAGCTTTTGAACTTAAATCATTTGTTTCGCATGGATTTGAAGCTAAACCTTCTACTTCGTATTCCTTTAAAGACAAATCAAGTGTTTCGCTTGGATTTGATGCTAAACCTTCTTCTTCGCATTGATTTGAAGCTAAATCATGTGTTACGAATGAATGTGAAGCTAACTCGTTTGTTTCGCATCCATTTGAAGCTATATCGTTTATATCGCAAGTATTTGAAGCCAAATCATTCGTTTCGCATGGATTAGAAGCTAACTTGCTTGTTTCGCTTCTAGTTGATGCTAAATCATTTATATCGCTAGTATTTGAAGTTAAATCATTTGTTTTACATGTATTTGAAGCTAAACTTTCTACTTCGTATTCCTTTGAAGACAAATCATGTGTTTCGCATGGATTTGAAGCTAACTCGCTTGTCTCGCTTCCAGTTGAAACTAAATCATTTATATCGCTAGTATTTGAAACTAAATCATTTGTTTCGCATGGATTTGAAGCTAAACCTTCTAGTTCGCATTCATTTGAAGCTAAATCATGTGTTTCGAATGACTGTGAAGCTAACTCGTTTGTTTTGCATGCATTTGAAGCTATATCGTTTATATCGCGAGTACTTGAAGATGAATCATTTGTTTCTCATGGATTAGAAGCTAACTCGCTTGTTTCGCTTCCAGTTGAAGCTATATCATTTATGTCGCTAGTATTTGAAACTAAATCATTTGTTTCGATTGGATTTGAAGCTAATCCTTCTACTTCGTATTCCTTTGAAGACAAATCATGTGTTTCGGAAGGCTTTGAAGATAACTCGCTTGTTTCGCTTCCAGTTAAAGCTAAATCATTTATATCGCAAGTATTTGAAGCAAAATCATTTGTTTCGCATGGATTTGAAGCTAAACCTTCTACATCGCATTCATTTGAAGCTAAATCATGTGTTTCGAATGACTGTGAAGCTAACTCGTTTGTTTCGCATGCATTTGAAGCTATATCGTTTATATCGCAAGTACTTGAAGCTAAATCATTTGTTTCGCATGGATTTGAAGCTAACTCGATTGTTTCGCTTCCAGTTGAAGCTAAATCATTTATATCGTTGGTATTTGAAGCTAAATCATTTGTTTCGCATGGATTTGAAGCTAAACCTTCTACTTCTCATTGATTAGAAGCTAAATCATGTGTTTCGAATGAACGTGAAGCTAACTCGTTTGTTTCGCATGCAGTTGAATCTAAATCATTTATATCGCAAGTATTTCAAGCTAAATTATTTGTTTCGCTTGGATTTGAAGCTAAACCTTCTACTCCGCGTGGATTTGAAGTTAAATCATGTGTTTCGCATGGGTTAGAAACTAACTCGCTTGTTTCGCTTCCAGTTGAAGCTAATTCAATTGTGTCGCAAGTATTTGAAGCTAAATCATTTGTTTCGCATGGATTTGAAGGTAAACCTTCTACCTCGCACTGATTTGAAGCTTTGTCATGTGTTTCGCATGGATTTGAATCTAACTCGATTGTTTCGCATGCAGTTGAAGCTAAATCATTTATATCGCAAGTATTTGAAGCTAAATCATTTGTCTCGCATGGATTTGAAGCTAAATCTTCTACTTCGAGTAGATTTGGAGCTAAATCATGTGTTTCGAATGAATTTGAGCTAACTCGCTTGTTTCGCCTCCAGTTGAAGCTAAATCATTTATATCGCTGGTATTTTAAGCTAAATCATTTGTTTCGCATGGATTTGAAGCTAAACCTTTTACTTCTCATTGATTTGAAGCTAAATCATGTGTTTCGAATGAATGGGAATCTAACTAGTTTGTTTCGAATGCATTTGAAGCTATATCGTTTATACCGCAAGTATTTGAAGCTAAATCATTTGTTTCGCACGGATGAGAAGCTAACTCGCTTGATTCGCTTCTAGTTGAAGCTAAATCATTTATAACGCAAGTATTTGAAGCTAAAACTTTTGTTTCGCATGGATGAGAAGCTAACTCGCTTGATTCGCTTCTAGTTGAAGTTAAATCATTTATATCGCAAGTATTTGAAGCTAAATCATTTGTTTCGCATGGATTTTAAGCTAAACTTTCTTCTCCGCATTGATTTGAAGCTAAATCATGCATTTCGCATGTATTTGAATCCAACTCGATTGTTTCGCTTCCAGTTGAAGCTAAATCACTTATATCGCAAGTATTTTAAGCTCAATCGTTTGTTTCGCGTGTATTTGAAGATAATACATCTACTCCGCACTGATTTGAAGCTAAACCATTTGTTTCGCATGGATTTGAAGCTGAACCATCTACTAGGCATTGAGATGAAGCTAAATCATGTGTTTCGAATGACTGTGAAGCTAACTCGTTTGTTTCGTTTGCGTTTGAAGCTATATCGTTTATATCGCAAGTATTTGAAGCTAAATCACTTGTTTCGCATGGATTAGAAGCTAACTCGCTTGTTTCGTTTCCAGTTGAAGCTATATCATTCATATCGCTAGTATTGGAAGCTAAATCATTTGTTTCGCATGGATTTGAAGCTAAACCTTCTACTTCGCGTTGCTTTGAAGATAAATCATGTGTTTCGCATGGATTTGATTCTAACTCGAATGTTTCGCATGCAGTTGAAGCTAAATCATTTATATCGCAAGTATTTGAAGCTAAATCATTTGTTTCGCTTGGATTTGAAGCTAAATCATGTGCTTCGAATGAACGTGAAGCTAACTCGTTTGTTTCGCATGCATTTGATTCTATATCGTTTATATCGCAAGTATTTGAAGCTAAATCATTTGTTTCGCATGAATGTGAAGCTAACTCGTATGTCTCGCTCCCAGTTGAAGCTAAATCATTTATATCGGAAGTATTTGAAGCTAAATTATTTGTTTCGCTTGGATTTGAAGCTAAACCTACTACTTCGCATTGATTTGAAGCTAAATCACGTCTTTCGAATGAATGTGAAGCTAACTCGTTTGTTTCGCATGCATTAGAAGCTATATCGTTTATATCGCAAGTATTTGAAGCTAAATCATTCGTTTCGCATGGATTAGATGCTAACACGATTGTTTTGCATGCAGTTGAATCTAAATCATTTATATCGCAAGTATTTGAAGCAAAATCATTTGTTTCTCTTTGATTTGAAGCTAAACCTTCTTCTTCGCATTGATTTGAAGCTAAATCGTGTGTTTCGAATGAATGTGAAGCTAACTCGTTTGTTTGGCATGCATTTGAAGCTATATCGTTTATATCGCAAGTATTTGAAGCTAAATCTTTTTTTTCGCATGGATTAGAAGCTAACTCGCTTGTTTCGCTTCCAGTTGACGCTATATCATTTATATCGCTAGTATTTGAAGTTAAATCATTTGTTTCGCATTGATTTGAAGCTAAATCATGTGTTTCGAATGAATGTGAAGCTAACTCGTTTGTATCGCATGCAATTGAAGCTATATCGTTTATATCGCAAGTATTTGAAGCTAAATCATTTGTTTCGCATGGATTTGTAGCTAAAAATACTACTCCGCATTGATTTAAATCAAAATCTCGTTTTTCGCATGGATTTGAATCTAACTTGTTTGTTTCGCATGCAGTTGAATCTAAATCATTTATATCGCAAGTATTTGAAGTAAAATAATTTGTTTCGCTTGGATTTGAAGCTAAACCTTCTTCTTCGCATTGATTTGAAGCTAAATCATGTGTTACGAATGAATGTGAAGCTAACTCGTTTGTTCCGCATGCATTTGAAGCTATATTGTTTATATCGCAAGTTTTTGAAGCTAAATCATTCGTTTCGCATGGATTAGATGCTAACACGATTGTTTCGCATCCGGTTGAAGCTATATCATTTATATAGCTAGTATTTGAAGTTAAATCATTTGTTTCGGATGGATTTGAAGCTAAACTTTCTACTTCGTATTCCTTTGAAGACAAATCATGTGTTTCGGATGGATTTGAAGCTAACTCGCTTGTTTCGCTTCCAGTTAAAGCTAAACCATTTATATCGCAAGTATTTGAAGCTAAATCATTTGTTTCGCATGGATTTGAAGCTAAACCTTCTACTTCGCATTGATTTGAACCTAAGTCATGTGTTTCGAATGAATGTGAAGCTAACTCGTTTGTATCGCATGCATTTGAAGCTATATCGTTTATATCCCAAGAACTTGAAGCTAAATCATGTGTTTCGCATGGATTAGAAGCTAACTCGCTTGTTTCGCTTCCAGTTGAAGCTATATCATTTATATCGCTAGTATTGGAAACTAAATCATTTGTTTCGCATGGATTCGAAGCTAAACCTTCTACTTCGCATTGATTTGAAGCTAAATCATGTGTTTCGAATGAATGTGAAGCTAACTCGTTTGTCTCGCTCCCAGTTGAAGCTAAATCATTTATATCGGAAGTATTTGAAGTAAAATCATTTGTTTCGCTTGGATTTGAAGCTAAACCTTCTTCTTCGCATTGATTTGAAGCTAAATCATGTGTTTCGAATGAATGTGAATCTTAGTTGTTTGTTTCGCATGCAGTTGCATCTAAATCATTTATATCGCAAGTATTTGAAGCTAAATCATTTGTTTCGCACGGATGAGAAGCTAACTCGCTTGATTCGCTTCTAGTTGAAGCTAAATCATTTATAACGCAAGTATTTGAAGCTAAATCTTTTGTTTCGCATGGATGAGAAGCTAACTTGCTTGATTCGCTTCTAGTTGAAGTTAAATCATTTATATCGCAAGTATTTGAAGCTAAATCATTTGTTACGCATGGATTTTAAGCTAAACTTTCTTCTCCGCATTGATTTGAAGCTAAATCATGCATTTCGCATGTATTTGAATCCAACTCGATTGTTTCGCTTCCAGTTGAAGCTAAATCACTTATATCGCAAGTATTTGAAGCTCAATCGTTTGTTTCGCGTGTATTTGAAGATAATACTTCTACTCCGCACTGATTTGAAGCTAAACCATTTGTTTCGCATGGATTTGAAGCTGAACCATCTACTAGGCATTGAGTTGAAGCTAAATCATGTGTTTCGAATGACTGTGAAGCTAACTCGTTTGTTTCGTTTGCGTTTGAAGCTATATCGTTTATATCGCAAGTATTTGAAGCTAAATCACTTGTTTCGCATGGATTAGAAGCTAACTCGCTTGTTTCGTTTCCAGTTGAAGCTATATCATTCATATCGCTAGTATTGGAAGCTAAATCATTTGTTTCGCATTGATTTGAAGCTAAATCATGTGTTTCGAATGAATGTGAAGCTAACTCGTTTGTTCCACATGCATTAGAAGCTATATCGTTAATATCGCAAGTATTTAAAACTAAATCATTCGTTTCGCATGGATTAGAAGCTAACTCGCTTGTTTCGCTTCCAGTTGAAGCTATATCATTTATATCGCTAGTATTGGAAACTAAATCATTTGTTTCGCATGGATTCGAAGCTAAACCTTCTACTTCGCATTGATTTGAAGCTAAATCATGTGTTTCGAATGAATGTGTAGCTAACTCGTTTGTCTCGCTCCCAGTTGAAGCTAAATCATTTATATCGGAATTAATAGAAGTAAAATCATTTGTTTCGCTTGGATTTGAAGCTAAACCATCTTCTTCGCATTGATTTGAAGCTAAATCATGTGTTTCGAATGAATGTGAATCTTAGTTGTTTGTTTCGCATGCAGTTGCATCTAAATCATTTATATCGCAAGTATTTGAAGCTAAATCATTTGTTTCGCATGGGTTTGAAGCCAAAGCTTTTACCTCGTATTGATTTAAAGCTAAATCATGTGTTTCGCATGAATGTGAAGCTAGCTCGTTTGTCTCGCTGCCAGTTGAAGCTAAATCATTTATATCGCAAGTATTTGAAGCTAAATCATTTGTTTCGCATGGATTTGAAGCTAAACCTTCTACTTCGCATTGCATGGAAGATAAATCATGTGTATCGCGTGGATTCGAAGCTAACTCGTTTGTTTCGCATGGAGTAGAATCTAAATCATTTATATCGCAAGTATTTGAAGTAAAATCATTTGTTTCGCTTGGATTTGAAGCTAAACCTTCTTCTTCGCATTGATTTGAAGCTAAATCATGTGTTTCGAATCAATGTGAATCTTAGTTGTTTGGTTCGCATGCAGTTGAATCTAAATCATTTATATCGCAAGTATTTGAAGCTAAACCATTTGTTTCGCATGGATTTGAAGCTACACCTTCTACTTTGTATTCCTTTGAAGACAAATCATGTGTTTCGCTTGGATTTGATGCTAAACCTTCTTCTTCGCATTGATTTGAAGCTAAATCATGTGTTTCGGATGGATTTGAAGCTAACTGGCTTGTTTCGCTTCCAGTTAAAGCTAAATCATTTATATCGCAAGTATTTGAAGATAAATCATTTGTTTCGCATCGATTTCAAGCTAAACCTTCTACTTCGCATTGCTTTGAACCTAAGTCATGTGTTTCAAATGAATGTGAAGCTAACTCGTTTGTTTCACATGCATTTGAAGCTATATCGTTTATATCGCAAGTATTTGAAGCTAAATCATTTGTTTCGCATTGATTAGGAGCTAACTCGCTTGTTTCGTTTCCAGTTGAAGCTATATCGTTTATATCGCTAGTATTTGAAGTTAAAATATTTGTATCGCATGGATTTGAAGCTAAACCTTCTACTTCGTATTCCTTTGACGACAAATCATGTGTTTCGCGTGGATGTGAAGCTAACTCGTTTGTTTCGCATGCATTTGAATCTTTATCGTTTATATCTCAAGTATTTGAAGCTAAATGTTTTTTTTCGCATGGATTAGAGGCTAACTCGCTTGTTTCGCTTCCAGTTGAAGCTAAATCATTTATATCGCTAGTATTCGAAGGTAAATCATTTGTTTCGCATGGATTTGAAGCTAACTCGCTTGTTTCGCTTCCAGTTGAAGCTATATCATTTATATCGCTAGCATTGGAAACTAAATCATTTGTTTCGCATGGATTCGAAGCTAAACCTTCTACTTCGCATTGATTTGATCCTAAGTCATGTGTTTCGAATGAATGTGAAGCTAACTCGCTTGTATCGCATGCATTTGAATGTAAATCATTTATATCGCAAGTATTTGAAGTAAAATCATTTGTTTCGCTTGGATTTGAAGCTAAACCTTCTTCTTCGCATTGATTTGAAGCTAAATCATGTGTTTCGAATCAATATGAATCTTAGTTGTTTGTTTCGCATGCAGTTGAATCTAAATCATTTATATCGCAAGTATTTGAAGCTAAATCATTTGTTTCGCATGGATTTGAAGCCAAAGCTTTTACCTCGCATTGATTTGAAGCTAAATCATGTGTTTCGCAAGAATGTGAAGCTAGCTCGTTTGTCTCGCTTCCAGTTGAATCTAAATCATTTATATCGCTAGTATTTGAAGCTAAATCATTTGTTTCGCATGGATTTGAAGCTAAACCTTCTACTTCGCATTGCATGGAAGATAAATCATGTGTTTCGCGTGGATTTGAAGCTAACTCGTTTGTTTCGCATGGAGTAGAATCTAAATCATTTATATCGCAAGTATTTGAAGCTAAATCATTTGTTTCGCTTGGATTTGAAGCTAAATCATGTGCTTCGAATGAACGTGAAGCTAACTCGTTTGTTTCGCATGCATTTGATTCTATATCGTTTATATCGCAAGTATTTGAAGCTAAATCATTTGTTTCGCATGAATGTGAAGCTAACTCATTTGTCTCGCTCCCAGTTGAAGCTAAATCATTTATATGGGAAGTATTTGAAGCTAAATTATATGTTTCGCTTGGATTTGAAGCTAAACCTACTACTTCGCATTGATTTGAAGCTAAATCACGTCTTTCGAATGAATGTGAAGCTAACTCGTTTGTTTCGCATGCATTAGAAGCTATATCGTTTATATCGCAAGTATTTGAAGCTAAATCATTCGTTTCGCATGGATTAGATGCTAACACGATTGTTTTGCATCCAGTTGAATCTAAATCATTTATATCGCAAGTATTTGAAGCTAAAGCATTTGTTTCGCTTGGATGTGTAGCTAAACCTTCTTTTTCGCATTGATTTGAAGCTAAATCATGTGTTTCGAATGAATGTGAATCTAAGTTGTTTGTTTCGCATGCAGTTGAATCTAAATCATTTATATCGCAAGTATATGAAGCTAAATCATTTGTTTCGCATGGATTTGTATCCAAAGCTTTTACCTCGTATTGATTTCAAGCTAAATCATGTGTTTCGAATCAATGTGATTCTTAGTTGTTTGTTTCGCATGCAGTTGAATCTATATCATTTATATCGCAAGTATTTGAAGCTAAATTATTTGTTTCGCATGGATTTGAAGCCAAAGCTTTTACCTCGCATTGGTTTGAAGCTAAATCATGTGTTTCGCATGAATGTGAAGCTAGCTCGTTTGTCTCGCTTCCAGTTGAAATTAAATCATTTATATCGCAAGTATTTGAAGCTAAATCATTTGTTTCGCATGGATTTGAAGCTAAACCTTCTACTTCGCAATGCATGGAAGATAAATCATGTGTTTCGCGTCGATTTGAAGCTAACTCGTTTGTTTCGCATGGAGTTGAATCTAAATCATTTATATCGCAAGTATTTGAAGCTAAAGCATTTGTTTCGCTTGGATTTGTAGCTAAACCTTCTTTTTCGCATTGATTTGAAGCTAAATCATGTGCTTCGAATGAATGTGAATCTAAGTTGTTTGTTTCGCATGCAGTTGAATCTAAATCATTTATATCGCAAGTATATGAAGCTAAATCATTTGTTTCGCATGGATTTGTAGCCAAAGCTTTTACCTCGTATTGATTTCAAGCTAAATCATGTGTTTCGCATGAATGTGAAGCTAGCTCGTTTGTCTCGCTTCCAGTTGAAGCTAAATCATTTATATCGCAAGTATTTGAAGCTAAATCATTTGTTTTGCATGGATTTGAAGCTAAACCTTCTACTTCGCATTGCATGGAAGATAAATCATGTGTTTCGCGTGGATTTGAAGCTAACTCGTTTGTTTCGAATGGAGTAGAATCTAAATCATTTATATCGCAAGTATTTGAAGCTAAATCATTTGTTTCGCTTGGATTTGAAGCTAAACCTTTTACTTCGCATTGATTTGAAGCTAAATCATGTGTTTCGATTGAATGTGAAGCTAACTCGATTGTTTCGCATGCATTTGAAGCTATATCGTTTATATCCCAAGTACTTGAAGATAAATCTATTGTTTCGCATGGATTAGAAGCTAACTCGCTTGTTTCACTTCCAGTTGAAGCTATATCATTCATATCGCTAGTTTTTGAACTTAAATCATTTGTTTCGCATGGATTTGAAGCTAAACCTTCTACTTCGTATTCCTTTGAAGACAAATCAAGTGTTTCGCTTGGATTTGATGCTAAACCTTCTTCTTCGCATTGATTTGAAGCTAAATCATGTGTTACGAATGAATGTGAAGCTAACTCGTTTGTTTCGCATCCATTTGAAGCTATATCGTTTATATCGCAAGTATTTGAAGCTAAATCATTTGTTTCGCATGGATTTGAAGCTAAACCTTCTACTTCGCAATGCATGGAAGATAAATCATGTGTTTCGCGTCGATTTGAAGCTAACTCGTTTGTTTCGCATGGAGTTGAATCTAAATCATTTATATCGCAAGTATTTGAAGCTAAAGCATTTGTTTCGCTTGGATTTGTAGCTAATCCTTCTTTTTCGCATTGATTTGAAGCTAAATCATGTGTTTCGAATGAATGTGAATCTAAGTTGTTTGTTTCGCATGCAGTTGAATCTAAATCATTTATATCGCAAGTATATGAAGCTAAATCATTTGTTTCGCATGGATTTGTAGCCAAAGCTTTTACCTCGTATTGATTTCAAGCTAAATCATGTGTTTCGCATGAATGTGAAGCTAGCTCGTTTCTCTCGCTTCCAGTTGAAGCTAAATCATTTATATCGCAAGTATTTGAAGCTAAATCATTTGTTTTGTAGGGATTTGAAGCTAAACCTTCTACTTCGCATTGCATGGAAGGTAAATCATGTGTTTCGCGTGGATTTGAAGCTAACTCGTTTGTTTCGAATGGAGTAGAATCTAAATCATTTATATCGCAAGTATTTGAAGCTAAATCATTTGTTTCGCTTGGATTTGAAGCTAAACCTTTTACTTCGCATTGATTTGAAGCTAAATCATGTGTTTCGATTGAATGTGAAGCTAACTCGATTGTTTCGCATGCATTTGAAGCTATATCGTTTATATCCCAAGTACTTGAAGATAAATCTATTGTTTCGCATGGATTAGAAGCTAACTCGCTTGTTTCACTTCCAGTTGAAGCTATATCATTTATATCGCTAGCTTTTGAACTTAAATCATTTGTTTCGCATGGATTTGAAGCTAAACCTTCTACTTCGTATTCCTTTAAAGACAAATCAAGTGTTTCGCTTGGATTTGATGCTAAACCTTCTTCTTCGCATTGATTTGAAGCTAAATCATGTGTTACGAATGAATGTGAAGCTAACTCGTTTGTTTCGCATCCATTTGAAGCTATATCGTTTATATCGCAAGTATTTGAAGCCAAATCATTCGTTTCGCATGGATTAGAAGCTAACTTGCTTGTTTCGCTTCTAGTTGATGCTAAATCATTTATATCGCTAGTATTTGAAGTTAAATCATTTGTTTTACATGTATTTGAAGCTAAACTTTCTACTTCGTATTCCTTTGAAGACAAATCATGTGTTTCGCATGGATTTGAAGCTAACTCGCTTGTCTCGCTTCCAGTTGAAACTAAATCATTTATATCGCTAGTATTTGAAACTAAATCATTTGTTTCGCATGGATTTGAAGCTAAACCTTCTAGTTCGCATTCATTTGAAGCTAAATCATGTGTTTCGAATGACTGTGAAGCTAACTCGTTTGTTTTGCATGCATTTGAAGCTATATCGTTTATATCGCGAGTACTTGAAGATGAATCATTTGTTTCTCATGGATTAGAAGCTAACTCGCTTGTTTCGCTTCCAGTTGAAGCTATATCATTTATGTCGCTAGTATTTGAAACTAAATCATTTGTTTCGATTGGATTTGAAGCTAATCCTTCTACTTCGTATTCCTTTGAAGACAAATCATGTGTTTCGGAAGGCTTTGAAGATAACTCGCTTGTTTCGCTTCCAGTTAAAGCTAAATCATTTATATCGCAAGTATTTGAAGCAAAATCATTTGTTTCGCATGGATTTGAAGCTAAACCTTCTACATCGCATTCATTTGAAGCTAAATCATGTGTTTCGAATGACTGTGAAGCTAACTCGTTTGTTTCGCATGCATTTGAAGCTATATCGTTTATATCGCAAGTACTTGAAGCTAAATCATTTGTTTCGCATGGATTTGAAGCTAACTCGATTGTTTCGCTTCCAGTTGAAGCTAAATCATTTATATCGTTGGTATTTGAAGCTAAATCATTTGTTTCGCATGGATTTGAAGCTAAACCTTCTACTTCTCATTGATTAGAAGCTAAATCATGTGTTTCGAATGAATGTGAATCTAACTAGTTTGTTTCGAATGCATTTGAAGCTATATCGTTTATACCGCAAGTATTTGAAGCTAAATCATTTGTTTCGCATGGATGAGAAGCTAAAGCATTTGTTTCGCATGGATTTGAAGGTAAACCTTCTACTTCGCGTTGCTTTGAAGATAAATCATGTGCTTCGCATGGATTTGAAGCTAACTCGCTTGTTTCACTTCCAGTTGAAGCTAAATCATTTATATCGCAAGTATTTGAAGCAAAATCTTTTTTTCTCATGAATTGGAATCTAATTCGCTTGTTTCGCTTTCAGTTGAAGCTAAATCATTTATATCGCTAGTATTTGAAGGTAAATCATTTGTTTCGCATGCATTTGAAGCTAAACCTTCTATTCCGCATTGATTTGAAGCTAAACCTACTACTTCGCATTGATTTAAATCTAAATCTCGTGTCTCGCATGGATTTGAATCTAACTCGTGTGTCTTGCTTCCAGTTGAAGCTAAATAATTTATGTCGCAAGTATTTGAAGCTAAATCATTTGTTTCGCATGGATTTGGAGCTAAACATTCTACATCGCATTGATTTGAAGCTAAATCATGTGTTTCGAATGAATGTGAATCTAACTCGTTTGTTACGCATGCATTTGAAGTTATATCGTTTATATCGCAAGTACTTGAAGCTAAATCATTTGTTTCGCAATGAATTGTAATCTAATTCGCTTGTTTCGCTTTCAGTTGAAGCTAAATCATTTATGTCGCTAGTATTTTAAGGTAAATCATTTGCTTCGCATGCATTTGAAGCTAAACCTTCTATTCCGCATTGAATTGAAGCTAAATCATGTGTTTCCCATGGATTTGAAGCTAAACCTTCTACGTCGCATTGCTTGGAAGAAAAATCATGTGTTTCGCGTGGATTTGAAGCTAACTCGTTTGTTTCGCATGCGTATGAATCAATATCGATTATATCGCAAGTATTTGAAGCTAAATCTTTTTTTTCGCATGGATTTGAAGCTAAACCTTCTACGTCGCATTGATTTGAAGCTAAATCATGTGTTTCGAATGACTGTGAAGCTAACTCGTTTGTTTCGCATGCATTTGAATCAATATCGTTTATATCGCAAGTATTTGAAGCTATATCATTTGTTTTGCATGGATTTGTAGCTAAAACTTCTACTCCGCATTGATTTAAATCTAAATCTCGTTTTTCGCATGGATTTCTAACTAACTTGTTTGTTTCGCATGCAGTTGAATCTAAATCATTTATATCCCAAGTATTTGAAGCAAAGTCATTTGTTTCGCTTGGATTTGAAGCTAAACATTCTTCTTCGCATTGTTTTGAAGATAAATCATGTGTTTCGAATGACTGTGAAGCTAACTCGTTTGTTTCGCATGCATTTGAAGCTATATCGTTTATATCGCAAGTATTTGAAGCTAAATCATTTGCTTCGCATGGATTCGAAGCTAAAACTTCTACTCGGCATTGATTTAAATCTAACTCTCGTGTTTTGCATGGATTTGAATCTAACTTGTTTGTTTCGCATGCAGATGAATCTAAATCATTTATATCGCAAGTATTTGAAGCAAAATCATTTGTTTCTATTGGATTTGATGCTAAACCTTTTACTTCGCATTGATTTGAAGCTAAATCATGTGTTTCGAATGAATGTGAAGCTAACTCGTTTGTTTCGCATGCATTTACAGCTATATCGTTTATATAACAAGTATTTGAAGCTAATTCATTTGTTTCGCATGGATTTGAAGCTAAAACTTCTACTCGGCATTGATTTGAACCTAAGTCATGTGTTTCGAATGAATGTGAAGCTAACTCGTTTGTATCGCATGCATTTGAAGCTATAACGTTTATATCGCAAGTATTTAAAACTAAATCATTTGTTTCGCATGGATTTGTAGCTAAAACTTCTACCCCGCATTGATTTAAATCTAAATCTCGTTTTTTGCATGGATTTGAATCTAGCTTGTTTGTTTCGCATGCAGTTGAATCTAAATCATTTATATCCCAAGTATTTGAAGCAAAATCATTTGTTTCGCTGGGATTTTATGCTAAACCTTCTTCTTCGCATTGATTTGAAGCTAAATCACGTGTTTCGAATGAATGTGAAGCTAACTCGTTTGCTTCGCATGCATTTGAAGCTACATCGTTTATATCGCAAGTATTTGAAGCTAAATCATTCGTTTCGCATGGATTAGAAGCTAACTCGATTGTTTCGCTTCCAGTTGAAGCTATATCATTTATATCGCTAGTATTTGAAGTTAAATCATTTTTTTCGCATGGATTTGAAGCTAAACCTTCTACTTCGTATTCCTTTGAAGACAAATCATGTGTTTCGGAAGGATTTGAAGATAACTCGCTTGTTTCGCTTCCAGTTAAAGCTAAATCATTTATATCGCATGTATTTGAAGCAAAATCATTTGTTTCGCATGGATTTGAAGCTAAACCTTCTACATCGCATTCATTTGAAGCTAAATCATGTGTTTCGAATGACTGTGAAGCTAACTCGTTTGTTTCGCATGCATTTGAAGCTATATCGTTTACACCGCAAGTATTTGAAGCTAAATCATTTGTTTCGCATGGATGAGAAGCTAAAGCATTTGTTTCGCATGGATTTGAAGGTAAACCTTCTACTTCGCGTTGCTTTGAAGATAAATCATGTGTTTCGCATGGATTTGAAGCTAACTCGCTTGTTTCACTTCCAGTTGAAGCTAAATCATTTATATCGCAAGTATTTGAAGCAAAATCTTTTTTTCGCATGAATTGGAATCTAATTCGCTTGTTTCGCTTTCAGTTGAAGATAAATCATTTATATCGCTAGTATTTGAAGGTAAATCATTTGTTTCGCATGGATTTGAAGCTAAACCTTCTACTCCGCAGTTGAATATTAATCATATATATCGGAAGTATTTGAAGCTAGATCATTTGTTTCGCATGGATATGAAGCTAAACATTCTACACCGTATTGATTTGAAGCTAAGTCATGTGTATCGCATGGATTTGAAGCTTACTCAACGGTTTCGCATGCATTTGAAGCTATATCATTTATATGACATGTATTTGAACCTAAATCATTTGTTTCGCATGGATTTCAAGCTAAACCTTCTACTCCGCATTGATTTGAAGCTATATCATGTGTTTCGTATGCAGTTAAAGCTAAACCTTCTACTCCGCATTGATTTGAAGCTAAATTATTTGTTTCGCATGGATTTTAAAGTAAACTTTCTTCTCCGTATTGATTTGAAGCTAAATCACGCATTTCGCATGTATTTGAAGCTATCTCGATTGCTTCGCTTTCAGTTGAAGCTAAATCATTTATATCGCTAGTATTTGAAGCTAAATCATTAGTTTCGCATGGATTTGAAGCTAAACCTACTACTTCGCATTGATTTAAATCTAAATCTCGTGTCTCGCATGGATTTGAATCTAACTCGTGTGTCTTGCTTCCAGTTGAAGCTAAATAATTTATGTCGCAAGTATTTGAAGCTAAATCATTTGTTTAGCATGGATTTGAAGCTAAACATTCTATATCGCATTGATTTGAAGCTAAATCATGTGTTTCGAATGAATGTGAATCTAACTCGTTTGTTTCGCATGCATTTGAAGCTATATCGTTTATATCGCAAGTATTTGAAGCTAAATCATTCGTTTCGCATGGATTAGAAGCTAAACCTTCTACTTCGCATTGGTTTGAAGCTAAATCATTTGTTTCGCGTGAAAGTAAAGCTAACTCGTTTGTCTCGCTTCCAGTTGAATCTAAATCATTTATATCGCAAGTATTTGAAGCTAAAGCATTTGTTTCGCTTGGATTTGTAGCTAATCCTTCTTCTTCGCATTGATTTGAAGCTAAATCATGTGTTTCGAATGAATGTGAATCTAAGTTGTTTGTTTCGCATGCAGTTGAATCTAAATCATTTATATCGCAAGTATATGAAGCTAAATCATTTGTTTCGCATGGATTTGTAGCCAAAGCTTTTACCTCGTATTGATTTCAAGCTAAATCATGTGTTTCGCATGAATGTGAAGCTAGCTCGTTTCTCTCGCTTCCAGTTGAAGCTAAATCATTTATTTCGGAAGTATTTGAAGCTAAATCATTTGTTTCGCATGGATTTGAAGTTACTCCTTCTACTCCGCGTGGATTTGAAGTTAAATCATGTGTTTCGCATAGATTTGAAGCTAAAACTTCTACTCGGCATTGATTTGAATCTAAATCTCGTGTTTTGCATGGATTTGAATTTAACTTGTTTGTTTCGCATGCAGTTGAATCTAAATCATTTATATCGCAAGTATTTGAAGCAAAATCATTTGTTTCTCTTGGATTTGAAGCTAAACCTTCTTCTTCGCAGTGATTTGAAGCTAAATCATGCGTTTCGAATGAATGTGAAGCTAACTCGATTGTTTCGCTTCCAGTTAAAGCTAAACCATTTATATCGCAAGTATTTGAAGCTAAATCATTTGTTTCGCATGGATTTGAAGCTAAACCTTCTACTTCGCATTGATTTGAACCTAAGTCATGTGTTTCGAATGAATGTGAAGCTAACTCGTTTGTATCGCATGCATTTGAAGCTATATCGTTTATATCCCAAGAACTTGAAGCTAAATCATGTGTTTCGCATGGATTAGAAGCTAACTCGCTTGTTTCGCTTCCAGTTGAAGCTATATCATTTATATCGCTAGTATTGGAAACTAAATCATTTGTTTCGCATGGATTCGAAGCTAAACCTTCTACTTCGCATTGATTTGAAGCTAAATCATGTGTTTCGAATGAATGTGAAGCTAACTCGTTTGTCTCGCTCCCAGTTGAAGCTAAATCATTTATATCGGAAGTATTTGAAGTAAAATCATTTGTTTCGCTTGGATTTGAAGCTAAACCTTCTTCTTCGCATTGATTTGAAGCTAAATCATGTGTTTCGAATGAATGTGAATCTTAGTTGTTTGTTTCGCATGCAGTTGCATCTAAATCATTTATATCGCAAGTATTTGAAGCTAAATCATTTGTTTCGCACGGATGAGAAGCTAACTCGCTTGATTCGCTTCTAGTTGAAGCTAAATCATTTATAACGCAAGTATTTGAAGCTAAATCTTTTGTTTCGCATGGATGAGAAGCTAACTCGCTTGATTCGCTTCTAGTTGAAGTTAAATCATTTATATCGCAAGTATTTGAAGCTAAATCATTTGTTACGCATGGATTTTAAGCTAAACTTTCTTCTCCGCATTGATTTGAAGCTAAATCATGCATTTCGCATGTATTTGAATCCAACTCGATTGTTTCGCTTCCAGTTGAAGCTAAATCACTTATATCGCAAGTATTTGAAGCTCAATCGTTTGTTTCGCGTGTATTTGAAGATAATACTTCTACTCCGCACTGATTTGAAGCTAAACCATTTGTTTCGCATGCATTTGAAGCTGAACCATCTACTAGGCATTGAGTTGAAGCTAAATCATGTGTTTCGAATGACTGTGAAGCTAACTCGTTTGTTTCGTTTGCGTTTGAAGCTATATCGTTTATATCGCAAGTATTTGAAGCTAAATCACTTGTTTCGCATGGATTAGAAGCTAACTCGCTTGTTTCGTTTCCAGTTGAAGCTATATCATTCATATCGCTAGTATTGGAAGCTAAATCATTTGTTTCGCATTGATTTGAAGCTAAATCATGTGTTTCGAATGAATGTGAAGCTAACTCGTTTGTTCCACATGCATTAGAAGCTATATCGTTAATATCGCAAGTATTTAAAACTAAATCATTCGTTTCGCATGGATTAGAAGCTAACTCGCTTGTTTCGCTTCCAGTTGAAGCTATATCATTTATATCGCTAGTATTGGAAACTAAATCATTTGTTTCGCATGGATTCGAAGCTAAACCTTCTACTTCGCATTGATTTGAAGCTAAATCATGTGTTTCGAATGAATGTGTAGCTAACTCGTTTGTCTCGCTCCCAGTTGAAGCTAAATCATTTATATCGGAATTAATAGAAGTAAAATCATTTGTTTCGCTTGGATTTGAAGCTAAACCATCTTCTTCGCATTGATTTGAAGCTAAATCATGTGTTTCGAATGAATGTGAATCTTAGTTGTTTGTTTCGCATGCAGTTGCATCTAAATCATTTATATCGCAAGTATTTGAAGCTAAATCATTTGTTTCGCATGGGTTTGAAGCCAAAGCTTTTACCTCGTATTGATTTAAAGCTAAATCATGTGTTTCGCATGAATGTGAAGCTAGCTCGTTTGTCTCGCTGCCAGTTGAAGCTAAATCATTTATATCGCAAGTATTTGAAGCTAAATCATTTGTTTCGCATGGATTTGAAGCTAAACCTTCTACTTCGCATTGCATGGAAGATAAATCATGTGTATCGCGTGGATTTGAAGCTAACTCGTTTGTTTCGCATGGAGTAGAATCTAAATCATTTATATCGCAAGTATTTGAAGTAAAATCATTTGTTTCGCTTGGATTTGAAGCTAAACCTTCTTCTTCGCATTGATTTGAAGCTAAATCATGTGTTTCGAATCAATGTGAATCTTAGTTGTTTGGTTCGCATGCAGTTGAATCTAAATCATTTATATCGCAAGTATTTGAAGCTAAACCATTTGTTTCGCATGGATTTGAAGCTAAACCTTCTAGTTCGCATTGATTTGAACCTAAGTCATGTGTTTCGAATGAATGTGAAGCTAACTCGTTTGTATCGCATGCATTTGAAGCTATATCGTTTATATCCCAAGTACTTGAAGCTTAATCATGTGTTTCGCATGGATTAGAAGCTAACTCGCTTGTTTTGCTTCCAGTTGAAACTATATCATTTATATCTCTAGTATTTGAAATTAAATCATTTGTTTCGCATGGATTTGAAGCTACACCTTCTACTTTGTATTCCTTTGAAGACAAATCATGTGTTTCGCTTGGATTTGATGCTAAACCTTCTTCTTCGCATTGATTTGAAGCTAAATCATGTGTTTCGGATGGATTTGAAGCTAACTGGCTTGTTTCGCTTCCAGTTAAAGCTAAATCATTTATATCGCAAGTATTTGAAGATAAATCATTTGTTTCGCATCGATTTCAAGCTAAACCTTCTACTTCGCATTGCTTTGAACCTAAGTCATGTGTTTCAAATGAATGTGAAGCTAACTCGTTTGTTTCACATGCATTTGAAGCTATATCGTTTATATCGCAAGTATTTGAAGCTAAATCATTTGTTTCGCATTGATTAGGAGCTAACTCGCTTGTTTCGTTTCCAGTTGAAGCTATATCGTTTATATCGCTAGTATTTGAAGTTAAAATATTTGTATCGCATGGATTTGAAGCTAAACCTTCTACTTCGTATTCCTTTGACGACAAATCATGTGTTTCGCGTGGATGTGAAGCTAACTCGTTTGTTTCGCATGCATTTGAATCTTTATCGTTTATATCTCAAGTATTTGAAGCTAAATGTTTTTTTTCGCATGGATTAGAGGCTAACTCGCTTGTTTCGCTTCCAGTTGAAGCTAAATCATTTATATCGCTAGTATTCGAAGGTAAATCATTTGTTTCGCATGGATTTGAAGCTAACTCGCTTGTTTCGCTTCCAGTTGAAGCTATATCATTTATATCGCTAGCATTGGAAACTAAATCATTTGTTTCGCATGGATTCGAAGCTAAACCTTCTACTTCGCATTGATTTGATCCTAAGTCATGTGTTTCGAATGAATGTGAAGCTAACTCGCTTGTAACGCATGCATTTGAATCTAAATCATTTATATCGCAAGTATTTGAAGTAAAATCATTTGTTTCGCTTGGATTTGAAGCTAAACCTTCTTCTTCGCATTGATTTGAAGCTAAATCATGTGTTTCGAATCAATATGAATCTTAGTTGTTTGTTTCGCATGCAGTTGAATCTAAATCATTTATATCGCAAGTATTTGAAGCTAAATCATTTGTTTCGCATGGATTTGAAGCTAATCCTTCTACATCGCGTTCCTTTGAAGATAAATCATTTGCTTCGCATGGATTAGAAGCTAACTCGCTTGATTCGCTTCCAGTTGAAGGTAAATCATTTATATCGCAAGTATTTGAAGCTAAATCATTTGTTTCGAATGGATTTGAAGCTAAATCTTCTACTTCGCATTGCATGGAAGATAAATCATGTGTTTCGCGTGGATTTGAAGCTAACTCGTTTGTTTCGCATGGAGTAGAATCTAAATCATTTATATCGCAAGTATTTGAAGCTAAATCATTTGTTTCGCTTGGATTTGAAGCTAAATCATGTGCTTCGAATGAACGTGAAGCTAACTCGTTTGTTTCGCATGCATTTGATTCTATATCGTTTATATCGCAAGTATTTGAAGCTAAATCATTTGTTTCTCATGAATGTGAAGCTAACTCGTTTGTCTCGCTCCCAGTTGAAGCTAAATCATTTATATGGGAAGTATTTGAAGCTAAATTATTTGTTTCGCTTGGATTTGAAGCTAAACCTACTACTTCGCATTGATTTGAAGCTAAATCACGTCTTTCGAATGAATGTGAAGCTAACTCGTTTGTTTCGCATGCATTAGAAGCTATATCGTTTATATCGCAAGTATTTGAAGCTAAATCATTCGTTTCGCATGGATTAGATGCTAACACGATTGTTTTGCATCCAGTTGAATCTAAATCATTTATATCGCAAGTATTTGAAGCTAAAGCATTTGTTTCGCTTGGATGTGTAGCTAAACCTTCTTTTCCGCATTGATTTGAAGCTAAATCATGTGTTTCGAATGAATGTGAATCTAAGTTGTTTGTTTCGCATGCAGTTGAATCTAAATCATTTATATCGCAAGTATATGAAGCTAAATCATTTGTTTCGCATGGATTTGTATCCAAAGCTTTTACCTCGTATTGATTTCAAGCTAAATCATGTGTTTCGAATCAATGTGATTCTTAGTTGTTTGTTTCGCATGCAGTTGAATTTATATCATTTATATCGCAAGTATTTGAAGCTAAATCATTTGTTTCGCATGGATTTGAAGCCAAAGCTTTTACCTCGCATTGGTTTGAAGCTAAATCATGTGTTTCGCATGAATGTGAAGCTAGCTCGTTTGTCTCGCTTCCAGTTGAAATTAAATCATTTATATCGCAAGTATTTGAAGCTAAATCATTTGTTTCGCATGGATTTGGAGCTAAACCTTCTACTTCGCAATGCATGGAAGATAAATCATGTGTTTCGCGTCGATTTGAAGCTAACTCGTTTGTTTCGCATGGAGTTGAATCTAAATCATTTATATCGCAAGTATTTGAAGCTAAAGCATTTGTTTCGCTTGGATTTGTAGCTAAACCTTCTTTTTCGCATTGATTTGAAGCTAAATCATGTGCTTCGAATGAATGTGAATCTAAGTTGTTTGTTTCGCATGCAGTTGAATCTAAATCATTTATATCGCAAGTATATGAAGCTAAATCATTTGTTTCGCATGGATTTGTAGCCAAAGCTTTTACCTCGTATTGATTTCAAGCTAAATCATGTGTTTCGCATGAATGTGAAGCTAGCTCGTTTGTCTCGCTTCCAGTTGAAGCTAAATCATTTATATCGCAAGTATTTGAAGCTAAATCATTTGTTTTGCATGGATTTGAAGCTAAACCTTCTACTTCGCATTGCATGGAAGATAAATCATGTGTTTCGCGTGGATTTGAAGCTAACTCGTTTGTTTCGAATGGAGTAGAATCTAAATCATTTATATCGCAAGTATTTGAAGCTAAATCATTTGTTTCGCTTGGATTTGAAGCTAAACCTTTTACTTCGCATTGATTTGAAGCTAAATCGTGTGTTTCGATTGAATGTGAAGGTAACTCGATTGTTCCGCATGCATTTGAAGCTATATCGTTTATATCCCAAGTACTTGAAGATAAATCTATTGTTTCGCATGGATTAGAAGCTAACTCGCTTGTTTCACTTCCAGTTGAAGCTATATCATTCATATCGCTAGTTTTTGAACTTAAATCATTTGTTTCGCATGGATTTGAAGCTAAACCTTCTACTTCGTATTCCTTTGAAGACAAATCAAGTGTTTCGCTTGGATTTGATGCTAAACCTTCTTCTTCGCATTGATTTGAAGCTAAATCATGTGTTACGAATGAATGTGAAGCTAACTCGTTTGTTTCGCATCCATTTGAAGCTATATCGTTTATATCGCAAGTATTTGAAGCTAAATCATTTGTTTCGCATGGATTTGAAGCTAAACCTTCTACTTCGCAATGCATGGAAGATAAATCATGTGTTTCGCGTCGATTTGAAGCTAACTCGTTTGTTTCGCATGGAGTTGAATCTAAATCATTTATATCGCAAGTATTTGAAGCTAAAGCATTTGTTTCGCTTGGATTTGTAGCTAATCCTTCTTTTTCGCATTGATTTGAAGCTAAATCATGTGTTTCGAATGAATGTGAATCTAAGTTGTTTGTTTCGCATGCAGTTGAATCTAAATCATTTATATCGCAAGTATATGAAGCTAAATCATTTGTTTCGCATGGATTTGTAGCCAAAGCTTTTACCTCGTATTGATTTCAAGCTAAATCATGTGTTTCGCATGAATGTGAAGCTAGCTCGTTTCTCTCGCTTCCAGTTGAAGCTAAATCATTTATATCGCAAGTATTTGAAGCTAAATCATTTGTTTTGCAGGGATTTGAAGCTAAACCTTCTACTTCGCATTGCATGGAAGGTAAATCATGTGTTTCGCGTGGATTTGAAGCTAACTCGTTTGTTTCGAATGGAGTAGAATCTAAATCATTTATATCGCAAGTATTTGAAGCTAAATCATTTGTTTCGCTTGGATTTGAAGCTAAACCTTTTACTTCGCATTGATTTGAAGCTAAATCATGTGTTTCGATTGAATGTGAAGCTAACTCGATTGTTTCGCATGCATTTGAAGCTATATCGTTTATATCCCAAGTACTTGAAGATAAATCTATTGTTTCGCATGGATTAGAAGCTAACTCGCTTGTTTCACTTCCAGTTGAAGCTATATCATTTATATCGCTAGCTTTTGAACTTAAATCATTTGTTTCGCATGGATTTGAAGCTAAACCTTCTACTTCGTATTCCTTTAAAGACAAATCAAGTGTTTCGCTTGGATTTGATGCTAAACCTTCTTCTTCGCATTGATTTGAAGCTAAATCATGTGTTACGAATGAATGTGAAGCTAACTCGTTTGCTTCGCATCCATTTGAAGCTATATCGTTTATATCGCAAGTATTTGAAGCCAAATCATTCGTTTCGCATGGATTAGAAGCTAACTTGCTTGTTTCGCTTCTAGTTGATGCTAAATCATTTATATCGCTAGTATTTGAAGTTAAATCATTTGTTTTACATGTATTTGAAGCTAAACTTTCTACTTCGTATTCCTTTGAAGACAAATCATGTGTTTCGCATGGATTTGAAGCTAACTCGCTTGTCTCGCTTCCAGTTGAAACTAAATCATTTATTTCGCAAGTATTTGATCTAAATCTTTTTTTTCGCATGGATTAGATGCTAACTCGCATGTTTCGCTTCCAGTTGAAGCTAAATCATTTATATCGCTAGTATTTGAAACTAAATCATTTGTTTCGCATGGATTTGGAGCTAAACATTCTACATCGCATTGATTTGAAGCTAAATCATGTGTTTCGAATGAATGTGAATCTAACTCGTTTGTTACGCATGCATTTGAAGTTATATCGTTTATATCGCAAGTACTTGAAGCTAAATCATTTGTTTCGCAATGAATTGTAATCTAATTCGCTTGTTTCGCTTTCAGTTGAAGCTAAATCATTTATGTCGCTAGTATTTTAAGGTAAATCATTTGCTTCGCATGCATTTGAAGCTAAACCTTCTATTCCGCATTGAATTGAAGCTAAATCATGTGTTTCCCATGGATTTGAAGCTAAACCTTCTACGTCGCATTGCTTGGAAGAAAAATCATGTGTTTCGCGTGGATTTGAAGCTAACTCGTTTGTTTCGCATGCGTATGAATCAATATCGATTATATCGCAAGTATTTGAAGCTAAATCTTTTTTTTCGCATGGATTTGAAGCTAAACCTTCTACGTCGCATTGATTTGAAGCTAAATCATGTGTTTCGAATGACTGTGAAGCTAACTCGTTTGTTTCGCATGCATTTGAATCAATATCGTTTATATCGCAAGTATTTGAAGCTATATCATTTGTTTTGCATGGATTTGTAGCTAAAACTTCTACTCCGCATTGATTTAAATCTAAATCTCGTTTTTCGCATGGATTTCTAACTAACTTGTTTGTTTCGCATGCAGTTGAATCTAAATCATTTATATCCCAAGTATTTGAAGCAAAGTCATTTGTTTCGCTTGGATTTGAAGCTAAACATTCTTCTTCGCATTGTTTTGAAGATAAATCATGTGTTTCGAATGACTGTGAAGCTAACTCGTTTGTTTCGCATGCATTTGAAGCTATATCGTTTATATCGCAAGTATTTGAAGCTAAATCATTTGCTTCGCATGGATTCGAAGCTAAAACTTCTACTCGGCATTGATTTAAATCTAACTCTCGTGTTTTGCATGGATTTGAATCTAACTTGTTTGTTTCGCATGCAGATGAATCTAAATCATTTATATCGCAAGTATTTGAAGCAAAATCATTTGTTTCTATTGGATTTGATGCTAAACCTTTTACTTCGCATTGATTTGAAGCTAAATCATGTGTTTCGAATGAATGTGAAGCTAACTCGTTTGTTTCGCATGCATTTGCAGCTATATCGTTTATATAACAAGTATTTGAAGCTAATTCATTTGTTTCGCATGGATTTGAAGCTAAAACTTCTACTCGGCATTGATTTGAACCTAAGTCATGTGTTTCGAATGAATGTGAAGCTAACTCGTTTGTATCGCATGCATTTGAAGCTATAACGTTTATATCGCAAGTATTTAAAACTAAATCATTTGTTTCGCATGGATTTGTAGCTAAAACTTCTACCCCGCATTGATTTAAATCTAAATCTCGTTTTTTGCATGGATTTGAATCTAACTTGTTTGTTTCGCATGCAGTTGAATCTAAATCATTTATATCCCAAGTATTTGAAGCAAAATCATTTGTTTCGCTGGGATTTTATGCTAAACCTTCTTCTTCGCATTGATTTGAAGCTAAATCACGTGTTTCGAATGAATGTGAAGCTAACTCGTTTGCTTCGCATGCATTTGAAGCTACATCGTTTATATCGCAAGTATTTGAAGCTAAATCATTCGTTTCGCATGGATTAGAAGCTAACTCGATTGTTTCGCTTCCAGTTGAAGCTATATCATTTATATCGCTAGTATTTGAAGTTAAATCATTTTTTTCGCATGGATTTGAAGCTAAACCTTCTACTTCGTATTCCTTTGAAGACAAATCATGTGTTTCGGAAGGATTTGAAGATAACTCGCTTGTTTCGCTTCCAGTTAAAGCTAAATCATTTATATCGCAAGTATTTGAAGCAAAATCATTTGTTTCGCATGGATTTGAAGCTAAACCTTCTACATCGCATTCATTTGAAGCTAAATCATGTGTTTCGAATGACTGTGAAGCTAACTCGTTTGTTTCGCATGCATTTGAAGCTATATCGTTTACACCGCAAGTATTTGAAGCTAAATCATTTGTTTCGCATGGATGAGAAGCTAAAGCATTTGTTTCGCATGGATTTGAAGGTAAACCTTCTACTTCGCGTTGCTTTGAAGATAAATCATGTGTTTCGCATGGATTTGAAGCTAACTCGCTTGTTTCACTTCCAGTTGAAGCTAAATCATTTATATCGCAAGTATTTGAAGCAAAATCTTTTTTTCGCATGAATTGGAATCTAATTCGCTTGTTTCGCTTTCAGTTGAAGATAAATCATTTATATCGCTAGTATTTGAAGGTAAATCATTTGTTTCGCATGGATTTGAAGCTAAACCTTCTACTCCGCAGTTGAATATTAATCATATATATCGGAAGTATTTGAAGCTAGATCATTTGTTTCGCATGGATATGAAGCTAAACATTCTACACCGTATTGATTTGAAGCTAAGTCATGTGTATCGCATGGATTTGAAGCTTACTCAACGGTTTCGCATGCATTTGAAGCTATATCATTTATATGACATGTATTTGAACCTAAATCATTTGTTTCGCATGGATTTCAAGCTAAACCTTCTACTCCGCATTGATTTGAAGCTATATCATGTGTTTCGTATGCAGTTAAAGCTAAACCTTCTACTCCGCATTGATTTGAAGCTAAATTATTTGTTTCGCATGGATTTTAAAGTAAACTTTCTTCTCCGAATTGATTTGAAGCTAAATCACGCATTTCGCATGTATTTGAAGCTATCTCGATTGCTTCGCTTTCAGTTGAAGCTAAATCATTTATATCGCTAGTATTTGAAGCTAAATCATTAGTTTCGCATGGATTTGAAGCTAAACCTACTACTTCGCATTGATTTAAATCTAAATCTCGTGTCTCGCATGGATTTGAATCTAACTCGTGTGTCTTGCTTCCAGTTGAAGCTAAATAATTTATGTCGCAAGTATTTTAAGCTAAATCATTTGTTTAGCATGGATTTGAAGCTAAACATTCTACATCGCATTGATTTGAAGCTAAATCATGTGTTTCGAATGAATGTGAATCTAACTCGTTTGTTTCGCATGCATTTGAAGCTATATCGTTTATATCGCAAGTATTTGAAGCTAAATCATTCGTTTCGCATGGATTAGAAGCTAAACCTTCTACTTCGCATTGGTTTGAAGCTAAATCATTTGTTTCGCGTGAAAGTAAAGCTAACTCGTTTGTCTCGCTTCCAGTTGAATCTAAATCATTTATATCGCAAGTATTTGAAGCTAAAGCATTTGTTTCGCTTGGATTTGTAGCTAATCCTTCTTCTTCGCATTGATTTGAAGCTAAATCATGTGTTTCGAATGAATGTGAATCTAAGTTGTTTGTTTCGCATGCAGTTGAATCTAAATCATTTATATCGCAAGTATATGAAGCTAAATCATTTGTTTCGCATGGATTTGTAGCCAAAGCTTTTACCTCGTATTGATTTCAAGCTAAATCATGTGTTTCGCATGAATGTGAAGCTAGCTCGTTTCTCTCGCTTCCAGTTGAAGCTAAATCATTTATTTCGGAAGTATTTGAAGCTAAATCATTTGTTTCGCATGGATTTGAAGTTACACCTTCTACTCCGCGTGGATTTGAAGTTAAATCATGTGTTTCGCATAGATTTGAAGCTAAAACTTCTACTCGGCATTGATTTGAATCTAAATCTCGTGTTTTGCATGGATTTGAATTTAACTTGTTTGTTTCGCATGCAGTTGAATCTAAATCATTTATATCGCAAGTATTTGAAGCAAAATCATTTGTTTCTCTTGGATTTGAAGCTAAACCTTCTTCTTCGCAGTGATTTGAAGCTAAATCATGCGTTTCGAATGAATGTGAAGCTAACTCGTTTGTTTCGCTTCCAGTTGAAGCTAAATCATTTACATCGATAGTAATTGAAGCTAAATCATTTGTTTCGCTTGGATTTGAAGCTAAACCTTTTACTTCGCATTGATTTGGAACTAAATCATGTCTTTCCAATGAATGTGTAGCTTACTCGTTTGTTTCGCATGCATTTGAAGCTATATCATTTATATCGTAAGTATTGGAAGCTAAATCATTTGTTTCGCATGGATTTGAAGCTAAACCTTCTACATCGCATTGCTTTGAAGACAAATCATGTGTTTCGCATGGATTTGAAGCTAACTCGTTTGTTTCGCATGCAGTTGAAGCTAAATCATTTATTTCGGAAGTATTTGAAGCTAAATCATTTGTTTCGCATGGATTTGAAGTTACACCTTCTACTCCGCGTGGATTTGAAGTTAAATCATGTGTTTCGCATAGATTTGAGGCTAAAACTTCTACTCGGTATTGATTTGAAGCTAAATCATGTGTTTCGAATGACTGTGAAGCTAACTCGTTTGTTTCGCATGCATTTGAATCAATATCGTTTATATCGCAAGTATTAGAAGCTAAATCATTTGTTTCGCATGGATTTGAAGCTAAAACTTCTACTCGGCAGTGATTTGAATCTAAATCTCCTGTTTTGCACGGATTTGAATCTAACTTGTATGTTTCGCATGCAGTTGAATCTAATCATTTTTATCGCAAGTATTTGAAGCTAAATCATTTGTTTAGCTTGGATTTGAAGCTAAACCTTTTACTTCGTACTAATTTGAAGCTTCGTCATGTGTTTCGCGTGGATTTGAATCTAACTCGATTGTTTCGCATGCATTTGAAGCTACATCGTTTATATCGCAAGTATTTGAAGCTAAATCATTCGTTTCGCATGGATTAGAAGCTAACTCGATTGTTTCGCTTCCAGTTGAAGCTATATCATTTATATCGCTAGTATTTGAAGTTAAATCATTTTTTTCGCATGGATTTGAAGCTAAACCTTCTACTTCGTATTCCTTTGAAGACAAATCATGTGTTTCGGAAGGATTTGAAGATAACTCGCTTGTTTCGCTTCCAGTTAAAGCTATATCATTTATATCGCAAGTATTTGAAGCAAAATCATTTGTTTCGCATGGATTTGAAGCTAAACCTTCTACATCGCATTCATTTGAAGCTAAATCATGTGTTTCGAATGACTGTGAAGCTAACTCGTTTGTTTCGCATGCATTTGAAGCTATATCGTTTACACCGCAAGTATTTGAAGCTAAATCATTTGTTTCGCATGGATGAGAAGCTAAAGCATTTGTTTCGCATGGATTTGAAGGTAAACCTTCTACTTCGCGTTGCTTTGAAGATAAATCATGTGTTTCGCATGGATTTGAAGCTAACTCGCTTGTTTCACTTCCAGTTGAAGCTAAATCATTTATATCGCAAGTATTTGAAGCAAAATCTTTTTTTCGCATGAATTGGAATCTAATTCGCTTGTTTCGCTTTCAGTTGAAGATAAATCATTTATATCGCTAGTATTTGAAGGTAAATCATTTGTTTCGCATGGATTTGAAGCTAAACCTTCTACTCCGCAGTTGAATATTAATCATATATATCGGAAGTATTTGAAGCTAGATCATTTGTTTCGCATGGATATGAAGCTAAACATTCTACACCGTATTGATTTGAAGCTAAGTCATGTGTATCGCATGGATTTGAAGCTTACTCAACGGTTTCGCATGCATTTGAAGCTATATCATTTATATGACATGTATTTGAACCTAAATCATTTGTTTCGCATGGATTTCAAGCTAAACCTTCTACTCCGCATTGATTTGAAGCTATATCATGTGTTTCGTATGCAGTTAAAGCTAAACCTTCTACTCCGCATTGATTTGAAGCTAAATTATTTGTTTCGCATGGATTTTAAAGTAAACTTTCTTCTCCGTATTGATTTGAAGCTAAATCACGCATTTCGCATGTATTTGAAGCTATCTCGATTGCTTCGCTTTCAGTTGAAGCTAAATCATTTATATCGCTAGTATTTGAAGCTAAATCATTAGTTTCGCATGGATTTGAAGCTAAACCTACTACTTCGCATTGATTTAAATCTAAATCTCATGTCTCGCATGGATTTGAATCTAACTCGTGTGTCTTGCTTCCAGTTGAAGCTAAATAATTTATGTCGCAAGTATTTGAAGCTAAATCATTTGTTTAGCATGGATTTGAAGCTAAACATTCTACATCGCATTGATTTGAAGCTAAATCATGTGTTTCGAATGAATGTGAATCTAACTCGTTTGTTTCGCATGCATTTGAAGCTATATCGTTTATATCGCAAGTATTTGAAGCTAAATCATTCGTTTCGCATGGATTAGAAGCTAAACCTTCTACTTCGCATTGGTTTGAAGCTAAATCATTTGTTTCGCGTGAAAGTAAAGCTAACTCGTTTGTCTCGCTTCCAGTTGAATCTAAATCATTTATATCGCAAGTATTTGAAGCTAAAGCATTTGTTTCGCTTGGATTTGTAGCTAATCCTTCTTCTTCGCATTGATTTGAAGCTAAATCATGTGTTTCGAATGAATGTGAATCTAAGTTGTTTGTTTCGCATGCAGTTGAATCTAAATCATTTATATCGCAAGTATATGAAGCTAAATCATTTGTTTCGCATGGATTTGTAGCCAAAGCTTTTACCTCGTATTGATTTCAAGCTAAATCATGTGTTTCGCATGAATGTGAAGCTAGCTCGTTTCTCTCGCTTCCAGTTGAAGCTAAATCATTTATTTCGGAAGTATTTGAAGCTAAATCATTTGTTTCGCATGGATTTGAAGTTACACCTTCTACTCCGCGTGGATTTGAAGTTAAATCATGTGTTTCGCATAGATTTGAAGCTAAAACTTCTACTCGGCAGTGATTTGAATCTAAATCTCGTGTTTTGCATGGATTTGAATCTAACTTGTATGTTTCGCATGCAGTTGAATCTAAATCATTTATATCGGAAGTATTTGAAGCTAAATCATTTGTTTCGCATGGATTTGAAGCTAAACCTTCTACTTCGCGTTGCTTTAAAGATAAATCATGTGTTTCGCATGGATTTGAAGCTGACTCACTAGTTTCACTTCCAGTTGAAGCTAAATCATTTATATCGGATGTATTTGAAGCTAAATCATTTGTTTCGCATGGATTTGAAGCTAAACCTTCTACTTCGCATTGATTTGAACCTAAGTCATGTGTTTCGAATGAATGTGAAGATAACTCGTTTGTATCGCATGCATTTGAAGCTATATCGTTTATATCGTAAGTATTTGAAGCTAAATCATTTGTTTCGCATGGATTTGTTGCTAAAACTTCTACTCCGCATTGATTTAAATCTAAATCTCGTTTTTCGCATGGATTTGAATCTAACTCGTTTGTTTCGCATGCAGTTGAATCTAATCATTTTTATCGCAAGTATTTGAAGCTAAATCATTTCTTTCGCTTGGATTTGAAGCTAAACCTTTTACTTCGCACTGATTTGAAGCTTTGTCACGTGTTTCGCGTGGATTTGAAGCTAACTCGTTTGTTTCGAATGGAGTAGAATCTAAATCATTTATATCGCAAGTATTTGAAGCTAAATCATTTGTTTCGCTTGGATTTGAAGCTAAACCTTTTACTTCGCATTGATTTGAAGCTAAATCATGTGTTTCGATTGAATGTGAAGCTAACTCGATTGTTTCGCATGCATTTGAAGCTATATCGTTTATATCCCAAGTACTTGAAGATAAATCTATTGTTTCGCATGGATTAGAAGCTAACTCGCTTGTTTCACTTCCAGTTGAAGCTATATCATTCATATCGCTAGTTTTTGAACTTAAATCATTTGTTTCGCATGGATTTGAAGCTAAACCTTCTACTTCGTATTCCTTTGAAGACAAATCAAGTGTTTCGCTTGGATTTGATGCTAAACCTTCTTCTTCGCATTGATTTGAAGCTAAATCATGTGTTACGAATGAATGTGAAGCTAACTCGTTTGTTTCGCATCCATTTGAAGCTATATCGTTTATATCGCAAGTATTTGAAGCTAAATCATTTGTTTCGCATGGATTTGAAGCTAAACCTTCTACTTCGCAATGCATGGAAGATAAATCATGTGTTTCGCGTCGATTTGAAGCTAACTCGTTTGTTTCGCATGGAGTTGAATCTAAATCATTTATATCGCAAGTATTTGAAGCTAAAGCATTTGTTTCGCTTGGATTTGTAGCTAATCCTTCTTTTTCGCATTGATTTGAAGCTAAATCATGTGTTTCGAATGAATGTGAATCTAAGTTGTTTGTTTCGCATGCAGTTGAATCTAAATCATTTATATCGCAAGTATATGAAGCTAAATCATTTGTTTCGCATGGATTTGTAGCCAAAGCTTTTACCTCGTATTGATTTCAAGCTAAATCATGTGTTTCGCATGAATGTGAAGCTAGCTCGTTTCTCTCGCTTCCAGTTGAAGCTAAATCATTTATATCGCAAGTATTTGAAGCTAAATCATTTGTTTTGCAGGGATTTGAAGCTAAACCTTCTACTTCGCATTGCATGGAAGGTAAATCATGTGTTTCGCGTGGATTTGAAGCTAACTCGTTTGTTTCGAATGGAGTAGAATCTAAATCATTTATATCGCAAGTATTTGAAGCTAAATCATTTGTTTCGCTTGGATTTGAAGCTAAACCTTTTACTTCGCATTGATTTGAAGCTAAATCATGTGTTTCGATTGAATGTGAAGCTAACTCGATTGTTTCGCATGCATTTGAAGCTATATCGTTTATATCCCAAGTACTTGAAGATAAATCTATTGTTTCGCATGGATTAGAAGCTAACTCGCTTGTTTCACTTCCAGTTGAAGCTATATCATTTATATCGCTAGCTTTTGAACTTAAATCATTTGTTTCGCATGGATTTGAAGCTAAACCTTCTACTTCGTATTCCTTTAAAGACAAATCAAGTGTTTCGCTTGGATTTGATGCTAAACCTTCTTCTTCGCATTGATTTGAAGCTAAATCATGTGTTACGAATGAATGTGAAGCTAACTCGTTTGTTTCGCATCCATTTGAAGCTATATCGTTTATATCGCAAGTATTTGAAGCCAAATCATTCGTTTCGCATGGATTAGAAGCTAACTTGCTTGTTTCGCTTCTAGTTGATGCTAAATCATTTATATCGCTAGTATTTGAAGTTAAATCATTTGTTTTACATGTATTTGAAGCTAAACTTTCTACTTCGTATTCCTTAGAAGACAAATCATGTGTTTCGCGTTGATTTGAAGCTAACTCGTTTGTTTCGCATGCATTTGAATCGATATCTTTTATAACGCAAGTATTTTAAACTAAATCTTTTTTTTCGCATGGATTTGAAGCTAACTCGTTTGTTTCGCATGCGTTTGAATCTATATCGATTATATCGCAAGTATTTGAAGCTAAATCTTTTTTTTCGCAATGGATTAGAATCTAATTCGCTTGTTTCGCTTTGAGTTGAAGCTAAATCATTTATATCGCAAGTATTTGAAGCTAAATCATTTGTTTCGCATGGATTTGAAGCTAAATCTTCTACATCGAATAGATTTGAAGCTAAATCATGTGTTTCGAATGAATGTGAAGCTAACTCGTTTGTTACGCATGCATTTGAAGCTATATCGTTTATATCGCTAGTATTTGAAGTTAAATCATTTGTTTCGCATGGATTTGAAGCTAAACCTTCTACTTCGTATTCCTTTGAAGACAAATCATGTGTTTCGGAAGGCTTTGAAGATAACTCGCTTGTTTCGCTTCCAGTTAAAGCTAAATCATTTATATCGCAAGTATTTGAAGCAAAATCATTTGTTTCGCATGGATTTGAAGCTAAACCTTCTACATCGCATTCATTTGAAGCTAAATCATGTGTTTCGAATGACTGTGAAGCTAACTCGTTTGTTTCGCATGCATTTGAAGCTATATCGTTTATATCGCAAGTACTTGAAGCTAAATCATTTGTTTCGCATGGATTTGAAGCTAACTCGATTGTTTCGCTTCCAGTTGAAGCTAAATCATTTATATCGTTGGTATTTGAAGCTAAATCATTTGTTTCGCATGGATTTGAAGCTAAACCTTCTACTTCTCATTGATTAGAAGCTAAATCATGTGTTTCGAATGAATGTGAATCTAACTAGTTTGTTTCGAATGCATTTGAAGCTATATCGTTTATACCGCAAGTATTTGAAGCTAAATCATTTGTTTCGCATGGATGAGAAGCTAAAGCATTTGTTTCGCATGGATTTGAAGGTAAACCTTCTACTTCGCGTTGCTTTGAAGATAAATCATGTGCTTCGCATGGATTTGAAGCTAACTCGCTTGTTTCACTTCCAGTTGAAGCTAAATCATTTATATCGCAAGTATTTGAAGCAAAATCTTTTTTTCGCATGAATTGGAATCTAATTCGCTTGTTTCGCTTTCAGTTGAAGCTAAATCATTTATATCGCTAGTATTTGAAGGTAAATCATTTGTTTCGCATGCATTTGAAGCTAAACCTTCTATTCCGCATTGATTTGAAGCTAAACCTACTACTTCGCATTGATTTAAATCTAAATCTCGTGTCTCGCATGGATTTGAATCTAACTCGTGTGTCTTGCTTCCAGTTGAAGCTAAATAATTTATGTCGCAAGTATTTGAAGCTAAATCATTTGTTTCGCATGGATTTGGAGCTAAACATTCTACATCGCATTGATTTGAAGCTAAATCATGTGTTTCGAATGAATGTGAATCTAACTCGTTTGTTACGCATGCATTTGAAGTTATATCGTTTATATCGCAAGTACTTGAAGCTAAATCATTTGTTTCGCAATGAATTGTAATCTAATTCGCTTGTTTCGCTTTCAGTTGAAGCTAAATCATTTATGTCGCTAGTATTTTAAGGTAAATCATTTGCTTCGCATGCATTTGAAGCTAAACCTTCTATTCCGCATTGAATTGAAGCTAAATCATGTGTTTCCCATGGATTTGAAGCTAAACCTTCTACGTCGCATTGCTTGGAAGAAAAATCATGTGTTTCGCGTGGATTTGAAGCTAACTCGTTTGTTTCGCATGCGTATGAATCAATATCGATTATATCGCAAGTATTTGAAGCTAAATCTTTTTTTTCGCATGGATTTGAAGCTAAACCTTCTACGTCGCATTGATTTGAAGCTAAATCATGTGTTTCGAATGACTGTGAAGCTAACTCGTTTGTTTCGCATGCATTTGAATCAATATCGTTTATATCGCAAGTATTTGAAGCTATATCATTTGTTTTGCATGGATTTGTAGCTAAAACTTCTACTCCGCATTGATTTAAATCTAAATCTCGTTTTTCGCATGGATTTCTAACTAACTTGTTTGTTTCGCATGCAGTTGAATCTAAATCATTTATATCCCAAGTATTTGAAGCAAAGTCATTTGTTTCGCTTGGATTTGAAGCTAAACATTCTTCTTCGCATTGTTTTGAAGATAAATCATGTGTTTCGAATGACTGTGAAGCTAACTCGTTTGTTTCGCATGCATTTGAAGCTATATCGTTTATATCGCAAGTATTTGAAGCTAAATCATTTGCTTCGCATGGATTCGAAGCTAAAACTTCTACTCGGCATTGATTTAAATCTAACTCTCGTGTTTTGCATGGATTTGAATCTAACTTGTTTGTTTCGCATGCAGATGAATCTAAATCATTTATATCGCAAGTATTTGAAGCAAAATCATTTGTTTCTATTGGATTTGATGCTAAACCTTTTACTTCGCATTGATTTGAAGCTAAATCATGTGTTTTGAATGAATGTGAAGCTAACTCGTTTGTTTCGCATGCATTTACAGCTATATCGTTTATATAACAAGTATTTGAAGCTAATTCATTTGTTTCGCATGGATTTGAAGCTAAAACTTCTACTCGGCATTGATTTGAACCTAAGTCATGTGTTTCGAATGAATGTGAAGCTAACTCGTTTGTATCGCATGCATTTGAAGCTATAACGTTTATATCGCAAGTATTTAAAACTAAATCATTTGTTTCGCATGGATTTGTAGCTAAAACTTCTACCCCGCATTGATTTAAATCTAAATCTCGTTTTTTGCATGGATTTGAATCTAACTTGTTTGTTTCGCATGCAGTTGAATCTAAATCATTTATATCCCAAGTATTTGAAGCAAAATCATTTGTTTCGCTGGGATTTTATGCTAAACCTTCTTCTTCGCATTGATTTGAAGCTAAATCACGTGTTTCGAATGAATGTGAAGCTAACTCGTTTGCTTCGCATGCATTTGAAGCTACATCGTTTATATCGCAAGTATTTGAAGCTAAATCATTCGTTTCGCATGGATTAGAAGCTAACTCGATTGTTTCGCTTCCAGTTGAAGCTATATCATTTATATCGCTAGTATTTGAAGTTAAATCATTTTTTTCGCATGGATTTGAAGCTAAACCTTCTACTTCGTATTCCTTTGAAGACAAATCATGTGTTTCGGAAGGATTTGAAGATAACTCGCTTGTTTCGCTTCCAGTTAAAGCTAAATCATTTATATCGCAAGTATTTGAAGCAAAATCATTTGTTTCGCATGGATTTGAAGCTAAACCTTCTACATCGCATTCATTTGAAGCTAAATCATGTGTTTCGAATGACTGTTAAGCTAACTCGTTTGTTTCGCATGCATTTGAAGCTATATCGTTTACACCGCAAGTATTTGAAGCTAAATCATTTGTTTCGCATGGATGAGAAGCTAAAGCATTTGTTTCGCATGGATTTGAAGGTAAACCTTCTACTTCGCGTTGCTTTGAAGATAAATCATGTGTTTCGCATGGATTTGAAGCTAACTCGCTTGTTTCACTTCCAGTTGAAGCTAAATCATTTATATCGCAAGTATTTGAAGCAAAATCTTTTTTTCGCATGAATTGGAATCTAATTCGCTTGTTTCGCTTTCAGTTGAAGATAAATCATTTATATCGCTAGTATTTGAAGGTAAATCATTTGTTTCGCATGGATTTGAAGCTAAACCTTCTACTCCGCAGTTGAATATTAATCATATATATCGGAAGTATTTGAAGCTAGATCATTTGTTTCGCATGGATATGAAGCTAAACATTCTACACCGTATTGATTTGAAGCTAAGTCATGTGTATCGCATGGATTTGAAGCTTACTCAACGGTTTCGCATGCATTTGAAGCTATATCATTTATATGACATGTATTTGAACCTAAATCATTTGTTTCGCATGGATTTCAAGCTAAACCTTCTACTCCGCATTGATTTGAAGCTATATCATGTGTTTCGTATGCAGTTAAAGCTAAACCTTCTACTCCGCATTGATTTGAAGCTAAATTATTTGTTTCGCATGGATTTTAAAGTAAACTTTCTTCTCCGTATTGATTTGAAGCTAAATCACGCATTTCGCATGTATTTGAAGCTATCTCGATTGCTTCGCTTTCAGTTGAAGCTAAATCATTTATATCGCTAGTATTTGAAGCTAAATCATTAGTTTCGCATGGATTTGAAGCTAAACCTACTACTTCGCATTGATTTAAATCTAAATCTCGTGTCTCGCATGGATTTGAATCTAACTCGTGTGTCTTGCTTCCAGTTGAAGCTAAATAATTTATGTCGCAAGTATTTGAAGCTAAATCATTTGTTTAGCATGGATTTGAAGCTAAACATTCTACATCGCATTGATTTGAAGCTAAATCATGTGTTTCGAATGAATGTGAATCTAACTCGTTTGTTTCGCATGCATTTGAAGCTATATCGTTTATATCGCAAGTATTTGAAGCTAAATCATTCGTTTCGCATGGATTAGAAGCTAAACCTTCTACTTCGCATTGGTTTGAAGCTAAATCATTTGTTTCGCGTGAAAGTAAAGCTAACTCGTTTGTCTCGCTTCCAGTTGAATCTAAATCATTTATATCGCAAGTATTTGAAGCTAAAGCATTTGTTTCGCTTGGATTTGTAGCTAATCCTTCTTCTTCGCATTGATTTGAAGCTAAATCATGTGTTTCGAATGAATGTGAATCTAAGTTGTTTGTTTCGCATGCAGTTGAATCTAAATCATTTATATCGCAAGTATATGAAGCTAAATCATTTGTTTCGCATGGATTTGTAGCCAAAGCTTTTACCTCGTATTGATTTCAAGCTAAATCATGTGTTTCGCATGAATGTGAAGCTAGCTCGTTTCTCTCGCTTCCAGTTGAAGCTAAATCATTTATTTCGGAAGTATTTGAAGCTAAATCATTTGTTTCGCATGGATTTGAAGTTACACCTTCTACTCCGCGTGGATTTGAAGTTAAATCATGTGTTTCGCATAGATTTGAAGCTAAAACTTCTACTCGGCATTGATTTGAATCTAAATCTCGTGTTTTGCATGGATTTGAATTTAACTTGTTTGTTTCGCATGCAGTTGAATCTAAATCATTTATATCGCAAGTATTTGAAGCAAAATCATTTGTTTCTCTTGGATTTGAAGCTAAACCTTCTTCTTCGCAGTGATTTGAAGCTAAATCATGCGTTTCGAATGAATGTGAAGCTAACTCGTTTGTTTCGCTTCCAGTTGAAGCTAAATCATTTACATCGATAGTATTTGAAGCTAAATCATTTGTTTCGCTTGGATTTGAAGCTAAACCTTTTACTTCGCATTGATTTGGAACTAAATCATGTCTTTCCAATGAATGTGTAGCTTACTCGTTTGTTTCGCATGCATTTGAAGCTATATCATTTATATCGTAAGTATTGGAAGCTAAATCATTTGTTTCGCATGGATTTGAAGCTAAACCTTCTACATCGCATTGCTTTGAAGACAAATCATGTGTTTCGCATGGATTTGAAGCTAACTCGTTTGTTTCGCATGCAGTTGAAGCTAAATCATTTATTTCGGAAGTATTTGAAGCTAAATCATTTGTTTCGCATGGATTTGAAGTTACACCTTCTACTCCGCGTGGATTTGAAGTTAAATCATGTGTTTCGCATAGATTTGAGGCTAAAACTTCTACTCGGTATTAATTTGAAGCTAAATCATGTGTTTCGAATGACTGTGAAGCTAACTCGTTTGTTTCGCATGCATTTGAATCAATATCGTTTATATCGCAAGTATTAGAAGCTAAATCATTTGTTTCGCATGGATTTGAAGCTAAAACTTCTACTCGGCAGTGATTTGAATCTAAATCTCGTGTTTTGCATGGATTTGAATCTAACTTGTATGTTTCGCATGCAGTTGAATCTAAATCATTTATATCGGAAGTATTTGAAGCTAAATCATTTGTTTCGCATGGATTTGAAGCTAAACCTTCTACTTCGCGTTGCTTTAAAGATAAATCATGTGTTTCGCATGGATTTGAAGCTGACTCACTAGTTTCACTTCCAGTTGAAGCTAAATCATTTATATCGGATGTATTTGAAGCTAAATCATTTGTTTCGCATGGATTTGAAGCTAAACCTTCTACTTCGCATTGATTTGAACCTAAGTCATGTGTTTCGAATGAATGTGAAGATAACTCGTTTGTATCGCATGCATTTGAAGCTATATCGTTTATATCGTAAGTATTTGAAGCTAAATCATTTGTTTCGCATGGATTTGTTGCTAAAACTTCTACTCCGCATTGATTTAAATCTAAATCTCGTTTTTCGCATGGATTTGAATCTAACTCGTTTGTTTCGCATGCAGTTGAATCTAATCATTTTTATCGCAAGTATTTGAAGCTAAATCATTTCTTTCGCTTGGATTTGAAGCTAAACCTTTTACTTCGCACTGATTTGAAGCTTTGTCACGTGTTTCGCGTGGATTTGAATCTAACTCGATTGTTTCGCATGCAGTTGAAGCTAAATCATTTATTTCGGAAGTATTTGAAGCTAAATCATTTGTTTCGCTTGGATTTGAAGCTAAACCTTTTACTTCGCATTGATTTGGAACTAAATCATGTGTTTCCAATGAATGTGTAGCTTACTCGTTTGTTTCGCATGCATTTGAAGCTATATCGTTTATATCGCAAATACTTGAAGATAAATCATTTGTTTCGCATGGATTACAAGCTAACTCGCTTGTTTCGCTTCCAGTTGAAGCTAAATCATTTATATCGCTAGTATTCGAAGGTAAATCATTTGTTTCGCATGGATTTGAAGCTAAACCTTCTACGTCGCATTAATTTGAAGCTAAATCATGTGTTTCGAATGACTGTGAAGCTAACTCGTTTGTTTCGCATGCATTTGAATCAATATCGTTTATATCGCAAGTATTAGAAGCTAAATCATTTGTTTCGCATGGATTTGAAGCTAAAACTTCTACTCGGCAGTGATTTGAATCTAAATCTCCTGTTTTGCACGGATTTGAATCTAACTTGTATGTTTCGCATGCAGTTGAATCTAATCATTTTTATCGCAAGTATTTGAAGCTAAATCATTTGTTTAGCTTGGATTTGAAGCTAAACCTTTTACTTCGTACTAATTTGAAGCTTCGTCATGTGTTTCGCGTGGATTTGAATCTAACTCGATTGTTTCGCATGCAGTTGAAGCTAAATTATTTATATCGCTAGTATTTGAAGGTAAATCATTTGTTTCGCATGGATTTGAAGCTAAACGTTCCACTTCGCATTGATTTGAAGATAAATCATGTGTTTCGAATGACTGTGAAGCTAACTCGTTTGTTTCGCATGCATTTGAAACTATATCGTTTATATCGCAGGTATTTGAAGCTAAATCATTTGTTTCGCATGGATTTGAAGCTGAAACTTCTACTCGGCATTGATTTGAATCTAAATCTCGTGTTTTGCATGGATTTGAATCTAACTCGTTTGTCTCGCTTCCAGTTGAAGCTAAATCATTTATGTCGCAAGTATTTGATCTAAATCTTTTTTTTCGCATGGTTTAGATGCTAACTCGCATGTTTCTCTTCCAGTTGAAGCTAAATCATTTATATCGATAGTATTTGAAGCTAAATCAGTTGCTTCGCATGGATTTGAAGCTAAATCTTCTACTTCGCATTGATTTGAAGCTAAATCATGTGTTTCGAATGACTGTGACCCTAACTCGTTTGTTTGGCACGCATTTAAAGCTATATCGTTTGTATCGCAAATACTTGAAGATAAATCTTTTTTTTCGCATGGATTTGAAGCTAAACCTTCTACTTCGCATTGCTTTGGAGATAAATCATGTGTTTCTTATGCATTTGAAGCTGACTCACTTGTTTCACTTCCAGTTGAAGCTAAATCATTTATATCGCATGTATTTGAAGCTAAATCATTTGTTTCGCATGGATTTGAAGCGAAACCTTCTACTTCGCGTTGCTTTGAAGATAAATCATGTGTTCCGCATGGATTTGAAGTTAACTCACTTGTTTCACTTCCAGTGGAAGCTAAATCACATATATCGCATGTATTTGAAGCTGAAACTTCTACTCGGCCTTGATTTGAATCTAAATCTCGTGTTTTGCATGGATTTGAATCTAACACGTTTGTCTCGCTTCCAGTTGAAGCTAAATCATTTATGTCGCAAGTATTTGATCTAAATCTTTTTTTTCGCATGGTTTAGATGCTAACTCGCATGTTTCTCTTCCAGTTGAAGCTAAATCATTTATATCGATAGTATTTGAAGCTAAATCATTTATTTCGGAAGTATTTGAAGCTAAATCATTTGGTCCGCATGGATTTGAAGTTACACCTTCTACTCCGCGTGGATTTGAAGTTAAATCATGTGTTTCGCATAGATTTGAAGCTAAAACTTCTACTCGGCATTGATTCGAATCTAAATCTCGTGTTTTGCATGGATTTGAATTTAACTTGTTTGTTTCGCATGCAGTTGAATCTAAATCATTTATATCGCAAGTATTTGAAGCAAAATCATTTGTTTCTCTTGGATTTGAAGCTAAACCTTCTTCTTCGCAGTGATTTGAAGCTAAATCATGCGTTTCGAATGAATGTGAAGCTAACTCGTTTGTTTCGCTTCCAGTTGAAGCTAAATCATTTACATCGATAGTATTTGAAGCTAAATCATTTGTTTCGCTTGGATTTGAAGCTAAACCTTTTACTTCGCATTGATTTGGAACTAAATCATGTGTTTCCAATGAATGTGTAGCTTACACGTTTGTTTCGCATGCATTTGAAGCTATATCGTTTATATCGCAAATACTTGAAGATAAATCATTTGTTTCGCATGGATTACAAGCTAACTCGCTTGTTTCGCTTCCAGTTGAAGCTAAATCATTTATATCGCTAGTATTCGAAGGTAAATCATTTGTTTCGCATGGATTTGAAGCTAAACCTTCTACGTCGCATTAATTTGAAGCTAAATCATGTGTTTCGAATGACTGTGAAGCTAACTCGTTTGTTTCGCATGCATTTGAATCAATATCGTTTATATCGCAAGTATTAGAAGCTAAATCATTTGTTTCGCATGGATTTGAAGCTAAAACTTCTACTCGGCTGTGATTTGAATCTAAATCTCGTGTTTTGCACGGATTTGAATCTAACTTGTATGTTTCGCATGCAGTTGAATCTAATCATTTTTATCGCAAGTATTTGAAGCTAAATCATTTGTTTAGCTTGGATTTGAAGCTAAACCTTTTACTTCGTACTAATTTGAAGCTTCGTCATGTGTTTCGCGTGGATTTGAATCTAACTCGATTGTTTCGCATGCAGTTGAAGCTAAATTATTTATATCGCTAGTATTTGAAGGTAAATCATTTGTTTCGCATGGATTTGAAGCTAAACGTTCCACTTCGCATTGATTTGAAGATAAATCATGTGTTTCGAATGACTGTGAAGCTAACTCGTTTGTTTCGCATGCATTTGAAGCTATATCGTTTATATCGCAGGTATTTGAAGCTAAATCATTTGTTTCGCATGGATTTGAAGCTGAAACTTCTACTCGGCATTGATTTGAATCTAAATCTCGTGTTTTGCATGGATTTGAATCTAACTCGTTTGTCTCGCTTCCAGTTGAAGCTAAATCATTTATGTCGCAAGTATTTGATCTAAATCTTTTTTTTCGCATGGTTTAGATGCTAACTCGCATGTTTCTCTTCCAGTTGAAGCTAAATCATTTATATCGATAGTATTTGAAGCTAAATCAGTTTCTTCGCATGGATTTGAAGCTAAATCTTCTACTTCGCATTGATTTGAAGCTAAATCATGTGTTTCGAATGACTGTGACCCTAACTCGTTTGTTTGGCACGCATTTGAAGCTATATCGTTTGTATCGCAAATACTTGAAGATAAATCTTTTTTTTCGCATGGATTTGAAGCTAAACCTTCTACTTCGCATTGCTTTGGAGATAAATCATGTGTTTCTTATGCATTTGAAGCTGACTCACTTGTTTCACTTCCAGTTGAAGCTAAATCATTTATATCGCATGTATTTGAAGCTAAATCATTTGTTTCGCATGGATTTGAAGCGAAACCTTCTACTTCGCGTTGCTTTGAAGATAAATCATGTGTTCCGCATGGATTTGACGTTAACTCACTTGTTTCACTTCCAGTGGAAGCTAAATCACATATATCGCATGTATTTGAAGCTGAAACTTCTACTCGGCCTTGATTTGAATCTAAATCTCGTGTTTTGCATGGATTTGAATCTAACACGTTTGTCTCGCTTCCAGTTGAAGCTAAATCATTTATGTCGCAAGTATTTGATCTAAATCTTTTTTTTCGCATGGTTTAGATGCTAACTCGCATGTTTCTCTTCCAGTTGAAGCTAAATCATTTATATCGATAGTATTTGAAGCTAAATCATTTGCTTCGCATGGATTTGAAGCTAAATCTTCTACTTCGCATTGATTTGAAGCTAAATCATGTGTTTCGAATGACTGTGACCCTAACTCGTTTGATTGGCACGCATTTGAAGCTATATCGTTTGTATCGCAAATACTTGAAGATAAATCTTTTTTTTCGCATGGATTTGAAGCTAAACCTTCTACTTCGCATTGCTTTGGAGATAAATCATGTGTTTCTTATGCATTTGAAGCTGACTCACTTGTTTCACTTCCAGTTGAAGCTAAATCATTTATATCGCATGTATTTGAAGCTAAATCATTTGTTTCGCATGGATTTGAAGCGAAACCTTCTACTTCGCGTTGCTTTGAAGATAAATCATGTGTTCCGCATGGATTTGAAGCTAACTCACTTGTTTCACTTCCAGTTGAAGCTAAATCACTTATATCGCATGTATTTGAAGCTAAATCATTTGTTTCGCATGGATTTGAAGCTAAACCTTCTACTTCGCATTGATTTGAACCTAAGTCATATGTTTCGTATGAATGTGAAGATAACTCGTTTGTATCACATGCATTTGAAGCTATATCGTTTATATCGCAAGTATTTAAAGCTAAATCATTTGTTTCGCTTGGATTTGAAGCTAAACCTTTTACTTCGCATTGATTTGAAGTTAAATCATGTCTTTCCAATGAATGTGTAGCTTACTCGTTTGTTTCGCATGCATTTGAAGCTATATCATTTATATCGTAAGTATTGGAAGCTAAATCATTTGTTTCGCATGGATTTGAAGCTAAACCTTCTACATCGCATTGCTTTGAAGACAAATCATGTGTTTCGCATGGATTTGAAGCTAACTCGTTTGTTTCGCATGCAGTTGAAGCTAAATCATTTATTTCGGAAGTATTTGAAGCAAAATCATTTGTTTCTCTTGGATTTGAAGCTAAACCTTCTTCTTCGCATTGATTTGAAGCTAAATCATGTGTTTCGAATGAATGTGTAACTTACTCGTTTGTTTCGCATGCATTTGAAGCTATATCATTTATATCGTAAGTATTGGAAGCTAAATCATTTGTTTCGCATGGATTTGAAGCTAAACCTTCTACATCGCATTGCTTTGAAGACAAATCATGTGTTTCGCATGGATTTGAAGCTAACTCGTTTGTTTCGCATGCAGTTGAAGCTAAATCATTTATTGCGGAAGTATTTGAAGCTAAATCATTTGTTTCGCATGGATTTGAAGTTACACCTTCTACTCCGCGTGGATTTGAAGTTAAATCATGTGTTTCGCATAGATTTGAAGCTAAAACTTCTACTCGGCATTGATTTGAAGCTAAATCATGTGTTTCGAATGACTGTGAAGCTAACTCGTTTGTTTCGCATGCAGTTGAATCTAAATCATTTATATCGGAAGTATTTGAAGCTAAATCATTTGTTTCGCATGGATTTGAAGCTAAACCTTCTACTTCGCGTTGCTTTAAAGATAAATCATGTGTTTCGCATGGATTTGAAGCTGAATCACTAGTTTCACTTCCAGTTGAAGCTAAATCATTTATATCGGATGTATTTGAAGCTAAATCATTTGTTTCGCATGGATTTGAAGCTAAACCTTCTACTTCGCATTGATTTGAACCTAAGTCATGTGTTTCGAATGAATGTGAAGATAACTCGTTTGTATCGCATGCATTTGAAGCTATATCGTTTATATCGTAAGTATTTGAAGCTAAATCATTTGTTTCGCATGGATTTGTTGCTAAAACTTCTACTCCGCATTGATTTAAATCTAAATCTCGTTTTCCGCATGGATTTGAATCTAACTCGTTTGTTTCGCATGCAGTTGAATCTAATCATTTTTATCGCAAGTATTTGAAGCTAAATCATTTGTTTCGCTTGGATTTGAAGCTAAACCTTTTACTTCGCACTGATTTGAAGCTTTGTCACGTGTTTCGCGTGGATTTGAATCTAACTCGATTGTTTCGCATGCAGTTGAAGCTAAATCATTTATATCGCTAGTATTTGAAGGTAAATCATTTGTTTCGCATGGATTTGAAGCTAAACGTTCTACTTCGCTTTGATTTGAAGATAAATCATGTGTTTCGAATGACTGTGAAGCTAACTCGTTTGTTTCGCATGCATTTGAAGCTATATCGTTTATATCGCAGGTATTTGAAGCTAAATCATTTGTTTCGCATGGATTTGAAGCTGAAACTTCTACTCGGCATTGATTTGAATCTAAATCTCGTGTTTTGCATGGATTTGAATCTAACTAGTTTGTTTCGCATGCATTTGAAGCTATATCATTTATGTAGTAATTATTTGAAGCTAAATCATTTGTTTCGCATGGATTTGAAGCTAAGTCTTCTACTTCGCATCGACTTGAAGCTAAATCGTGTGTTTCGAATGAATGTGAAGCTAACTCGTTTGTTTCGCATGCATTTGAAGCTATATCGTTTATATCGCAAGTAATTGAAGCTAAATCATTTGTTTCGCATGGATTTGAAGCTAAACTTTCTACTTCGCATTGCTTGGAAGATAAATCATGTGTTTCTCGAGGATTTGAATCTAACTCGATTTTTTCGCTTCGAATTGAAGCTAAGTCATTTATATCGCAAGTATTTGAAGCTAAACCATTTGTTTTGCATGGATTTGAAGCCAACGCTTTTACCTCGCATTGATTTGAAGCTAAATCATGTGTTTCGCATGAATGTGAAGCTAACTCGTTCGTCTCGCTTCCAGTTGAAGCTAAATCATTTATATCGCAAGTATTTGAAGCTAAATCATTTGTTTCGCATGGATTTGAAGCTAAAACTTCTACTCGGCAGTGATTTGAATCTAAATCTCGTGTTTTGCATGGATTTGAATCTAACTCGTTTGTTTCGCATGCTTTTGAAGCTATATCGTTTATATCGCAGGTATTTGAAGCTAAATCATTTGTTTCGCATGGATTTGAAGCTGAAACTTCTACTCGGCATTGATTTGAATCTAAATCTCGTGTTTTGCATGGATTTGAATCTAACTAGTTTGTTTCGCATGCATTTGAAGCTATATCATTTATGTAGTAATTATTTGAAGCTAAATCATTTGTTTCGCATGGATTTGAAGCTAAGTCTTCTACTTCGCATCGACTTGAAGCTAAATCGTGTGTTTCGAATGAATGTGAAGCTAACTCGTTTGTTTCGCATGCATTTGAAGCTATATCGTTTATATCGCAAGTAATTGAAGCTAAATCATTTGTTTCGCATGGATTTGAAGCTAAACTTTCTACTTCGCATTGCTTGGAAGATAAATCATGTGTTTCTCGAGGATTTGAATCTAACTCGATTTTTTCGCTTCGAATTGAAGCTAAGTCATTTATATCGCAAGTATTTGAAGCTAAACCATTTGTTTTGCATGGATTTGAAGCCAACGCTTTTACCTCGCATTGATTTGAAGCTAAATCATGTGTTTCGCATGAATGTGAAGCTAACTCGTTTGTCTCGCTTCCAGTTGAAGCTAAATCATTTATATCGCAAGTATTTGAAGCTAAATCATTTGTTTCGCATGGATTTGAAGCTAAAACTTCTACTCGGCAGTGATTTGAATCTAAATCTCGTGTTTTGCATGGATTTGAATCTAACTTGTATGTTTCGCATGCAGTTGAATCTAAATCATTTATATCGGAAATATTTGAAGCTAAATCATTTGTTTCGCATGGATTTGAAGCTAAACCTTCTACTTCGCGTTGCTTTAAAGATAAATCATGTGTTTCGCATGGATATGAAGCTGACTCACTAGTTTCACTTCCAGTTGAAGCTAAATCATTTATATCGGATGTATTTGAAGCTAAATCATTTGTTTCGCATGGATTTGAAGCTAAACCTTCTACTTCGCATTGATTTGAACCTAAGTCATGTGTTTCGAATGAATATGAAGATAACTCGTTTGTATCGCATGCATTTGAAGCTATATCGTTTATATCGTAAGTATTTGAAGCTAAATCATTTGTTTCGCATGGATTTGCTGCTAAAACTTCTACTCCGCATTGATTTAAATCTAAATCTCGTTTTTCACATGGATTTGAATCTAACTCGTTTGTTTCGCATGCAGTTGAATCTAATCATTTTTATCGCAAGTACTTGAAGCTAAATCATTTGTTTCGCTTGGATTTGAAGCTAAACCTTTTACTTCGCACTGATTTGAAGCTTTGTCACGTGTTTCGCGTGGATTTGAATCTAACTCGATTGTTTCGCATGCAGTTGAAGCTAAATCATTTATATCGCTAGTATTTGAAGGTAAATCATTTGTTTCGCATGGATTTGAAGCTAAACGTTCTACTTCGCTTTGATTTGAAGATAAATCATGTGTTTCGAATGACTGTGAAGCTAACTCGTTTGTTTCGCATGCATTTGAAGCTATATCGTTTATATCGCAGGTATTTGAAGCTAAATCATTTGTTTCGCATGGATTTGAAGCTGAAACTTCTACTCGGCATTGATTTGAATCTAAATCTCGTGTTTTGCATGGATTTGAATCTAACTAGTTTGTTTCGCATGCAGTGAAATGTAAATAGTTTATATCGCAAGTATTTCAAGCTAAATCATTTGTTCCGCATGGATTTGAAGCTAAACCTTCTACTTCGCATTGCTTTGAAGACAATTCATGTGTTTCGCATGTATTTGAAGCTAACTCGCTTGTTTCGCATCCAGTTGAAGCTAAATCATTTATATCGCTAGTATTTGAAGGTAAATCATTTGTTTCGCATGGATTTGAAGCTAAACCTTCTACTTCGCGTTGCTTTAAAGATAAATCATGTGTTTCGCATGGATTTGAAGCTGACTCACTAGTTTCACTTCCAGTTGAAGCTAAATCATTTATATCGGATGTATTTGAAGCTAAATCATTTGTTTCGCATGGATTTGTTGCTAAAACTTCTACTCCGCATTGATTTAAATCTAAATCTCGTTTTTCGCATGGATTTGAATCTAACTCGTTTGTTTCGCATGCATTTGAAGCTATATCATTTATGTCGTAATTATTTGAAGCTAAATCATTTGTTTCGCATGGATTTGAAGCTAAGTCTTCTACTTCGCATCGACTTGAAGCTAAATCGTGTGTTTCGAATGAATGTGAAGCTAACTCGTTTGTTTCGCATGCACTTGAAGCTATATCGTTTATATCGCAAGTAATTGAAGCTAAATCATTTGTTTCGCATGGATTTGAAGCTAAACTTTCTACTTCGCATTGCTTGGAAGATAAATCATGTGTTTCTCGAGGATTTGAATCTAACTCGATTTTTTCGCTTCCAATTGAAGCTAAGTCATTTATATCGCAAGTATTTGAAGCTAAACCATTTGTTTTGCATGGATTTGAAGCCAACGCTTTTAACTCGCATTGATTTGAAGCTAAATCATGTGTTTCGCATGAATGTGAAGCTAACTCGTTTGTCTCGCTTCCAGTTGAAGCTAAATCATTTATATCGCAAGTATTTGAAGCTAAATCATTTGTTTCGCATGGATTTGAAGATAAACCTTCTACTTCGCATTGATTTGAACCTAAGTCATATGTTTCGTATGAATGTGAAGATAACTCGTTTGTATCGCATGCATTTGAAGCTATATCGTTTATATCGCAAGTATTTGAAGCTAAATCATTTGTTTCGCATGGATTTGAAGCTGAAACTTCTACTGGGCATTGATTTGAATCTAAATCTCGTGTTTTGCATGGATTTGAATCTAACTTGTTTGTTTCGCATGCAGTTGTCTGTAAATCATTTATATCGCAAGTATTTGAAGCAAAATCATTTGTTTCTCTTGGATTTGAAGCTAAACCTTCTTCTTCGCATTGATTTGATGCTAAATCATGTGTTTCGAATGAATGTGAATCTAAGATGTATGTTTCGCATGCAGTTGAATCTAAATCATTTATATTGGAAGTATTTGAAGCTAAATCATTTGTTTCGCATGGATTTGAAGCTAAACCTTCTACTTCGCGTTGCTTTAAAGATAAATCATGTGTTTCGCATGGATTTGAAGCTGACTCACTAGTTTCACTTCCAGTTGAAGCTAAATCATTTATATCGGATGTATTTGAAGCTAAATCATTTGTTTCGCATGGATTTGAAGCTAAACCTTCTACTTCGCATTGATTTGAACCTAAGTCATGTGTTTCGAATGAATATGAAGATAACTCGATTGTATCGCATGCATTTGAAGCTATATCGTTTATATCGTAAGTATTTGAAGCTAAATCATTTGTTTCGCATGGATTTGTTGCTAAAACTTCTACTCCGCATTGATTTAAATCTAAATCTCGTTTTTCGCATGGATTTGAATCTAACTCGTTTGTTTCGCATGCAGTTGAATCTAATCATTTTTATCGCAAGTACTTGAAGCTAAATCATTTGTTTCGCTTGGATTTGAAGCTAAACCTTTTACTTCGCACTGATTTGAAGCTTTGTCACGTGTTTCGCGTGGATTTGAATCTAACTCGATTGTTTCGCATGCAGTTGAAGCTAAATCATTTATATCGCTAGTATTTGAAGGTAAATCATTTGTTTCGCATGGATTTGAAGCTAAACGTTCTACTTCGCTTTTATTTGAAGATAAATCATGTGTTTCGAATGACTGTGAAGCTAACTCGTTTGTTTCGCATGCATTTGAAGCTATATCGTTTATATCGCAGGTATTTGAAGCTAAATCATTTGTTTCGCATGGATTTGAAGCTGAAACTTCTACTCGGCATTGATTTGAATCTAAATCTCGTGTTTTGCATGGATTTGAATCTAACTAGTTTGTTTCGCATGCAGTGAAATGTAAATAGTTTATATCGCAAGTATTTCAAGCTAAATCATTTGTTTCGCTTGGATTTGAAGCTAAACCTTCTACTTCGTATTCCTTTCAAGACAAATCATGTGTTTCGCATGGATTTGATAGCTAACTCGATTGTTTCGCTTCCAGTTAAAGCTAAATCATTTATATTGCAAGTTTTTGAAGCTAAATCATTTGTTTCGCATGGATTTGTAGCTAGAACTTCTACTCCGCATTGATTTAAATCTAAGTCTCGTTCTTCGCATGGATTTGAATCTAACTTGTTTGTTTCGCATGCAGTTGAATCTAAATCAGTTATATCGCAAGTATTTGAAGCTAAATCATTTGTTTCGCATGGATTTGTAGCTAAAACTTCTACTCCGCATTGATTTAAATCTAAATCTCGTTTTTCGCATGGATTTGAATCTAACTTGTTTGTTTCGCATGCAGTTGAATCTAAATCATTTATATCGCAAGTATTTGAAGCTAAATCATTTGTTTCGCATGGATTTGAAGCCAAAGCTTTTACCTCGCATTGATTTGAAGCTAAATCATTTGTTTCGCATGGATTTCAAGCTGAACCTTCTACTTCGCAATGCATGGAAGATAAATCATGTGTTTCGCGTGGATTTGAAGCTAAACTCGTTTGTTTCTCATGCAGTTGAATCTAAATCATTTATATCGCAAGTATTTGAAGCTAAATCATTTGTTCGCTTGGATTTGAAGCAAAACCTTTTACTTCGCAATGATTTGAAGCTAAATCATGTCTTTCCAATGAATGTGTAGCTTACTCGTTTGTTTCGCATGCATTTGAAGCTATATCATTTATATCGTAAGTATTGGAAGCTATATCATTTGTTTCGCATGGATTTGAAGCTAAACCTTCTACCTCGCACTGATGTGAAGCTTTGTCGTGTGTTTCGCGTGGATTAGAACCTAACTCGGTTGTTTCGCTTCCAGTTGAAGCTATATCATTTATATCGCTAGTATTTGAAGTTAAATCATTTGTTTCGCATGGATTTTAAGCTAAACCTTCTACTTCGCATTGATTTGAAGCTAAATCATGTGTTTCGCACGAATGTGAAGCTGACTCGTTTGTCTCGCTTCCAGTTGAAGCTAAATCATTTATATCGGAAGTATTTGAAGCGAAATCATTTGTTTCGCTTGGATTTGAAGCTAATCCTTCTACTTCGCGTTCCTTTGAAGATAAATCATTTGCTTCGCATGGATTAGAAGCTAACTCGCTTGATTCGCTTCCAGTTGAAGTTAAATCATTTAGATCGCAAGTATTTGAAGCTAAATCATTTGTTTCGAATGGATTTGAAGCTAAATCTTCTACTTCGAATAGATTTGAAGCTAAATCATGTGTTTCGAATGAATGTGAGCTAACTCGTTTGTTTCGCATGCATTTGAAGCTATATCGTTTATATCGCAAGTAATTGAAGCTAAATGATTTGTTTCGCATGGATTTGAAGCTAAACCTTCTACGTCGCATTGATTTGAAGCTAAATCATGTGTTTCGAATGACTGTGAAGCTAACTCGTTTGTTTCGCATGCATTTGAATCAATATCGTTTATATCGCAAGTATTAGAAGCTAAATCATTTGTTTCGCATGGATTTGAAGCTAAAACTTCTACTCGGCATTGACTTGAATCTAAATCTCGTGTTTTGCATGGATTTGAATATAACTTGTTTGTTTCGCATGCATTTGAAGCTATATCGTTTATATCGCAAGTATTTGAAGCAAAATCATTTGTTTCTCTTGGATTTGAAGCTAAACCTTCTACTTCGCATTCATTTGAAACTAAATCATGTGTTTCGAATGACTGTGAATCTAACTCGATTGTGTCGCATGCATTTGAAGCTATATCGCTTATATCGCAAGTATTTGAAGCTAAATCATTTGTTTCGCATGGATTTGAAGCTAAACCTTCTACTTCGCATTGATTTGAAGCTAAACAATGTGTTTCGAATGAATGTGAATCTAAGATGTATGTTTCGCATGCAGTTGAATCTAAATCATTTATATCGCAAGTATTTGAAGCTAAATCATTTGTTTCGCATGGATTTGAAGCTAAACCTTCTACGTCGCATTGATTTGAAGCTAAATCATGTGTTTCGAATGACTGTGAAGCTAACTCGTTTGTTTCGCATGCATTTGAATCAATATCGTTTATATCGCAAGTATTAGAAGCTAAATCATTTGTTTCGCATGGATTTGAAGCTAAAACTTCTACTCGGCATTGACTTGAATCTAAATCTCGTGTTTTGCATGGATTTGAATATAACTTGTTTGTTTCGCATGCATTTGAAGCTATATCGCTTATATCGCAAGTATTTGAAGCTAAATCATTTGTTTCGCATGGATTTGAAGCTAAAACTTGTACTCGGCATTGATTTGAATCTAAATCTAGTGTTTTGCATGGATTTGAATCTAACTTGTTTGTTTCGCATGCAGTTGAATCTAAATCATTTATATCCCAAGTATTTGAAGCAAAATCATTCGTTTCGCTTGGATTTGAAGCTAAACCTTCTACTTCGCATTGACTTGAAGCTAATTCATGTGTTTCGCACGAATGTGAAGCTAACTCGTTTGTCTCGCTTCCAGTTGAAGCTAAATCATTTATATCGCTAGTATTTGAAGGTAAATCATTTGTTTCGCATTGATTTGAAGCTAAACCTTCGACTTCGCATTGATTTGAAGAAAAATCATGTGTTTCGAATGACTGTGAAGCTAACTCGTTTGTCTCGCTTCCAGTTGAAGCTATATCATTTATATCGCTAGTATTTGATGTTAAATCATTTGTTTCGCTTGGATTTGAAGCTAAACTCGTTTGTTTCTCATGCAGTTGAATCTAAATCATTTATATCGCAAGTATTTGAAGCTAAATCATTTGTTCGCTTGGATTTGAAGCAAAACCTTTTACTTCGCAATGATTTGAAGCTAAATCATGTCTTTCCAATGAATGTGTAGCTTACTCGTTTGTTTCGCATGCATTTGAAGCTGTATCATTTATATCGTAAGTATTGGAAGCTATATCATTTGTTTCGCATGGATTTGAAGCTAAACCTTCTACCTCGCACTGATGTGAAGCTTTGTCGTGTGTTTCGCGTGGATTAGAACCTAACTCGGTTGTTTCGCTTCCAGTTGAAGCTATATCATTTATATCGCTAGTATTTGAAGTTAAATCATTTGTTTCGCATGGATTTTAAGCTAAACCTTCTACTTCGCATTGATTTGAAGCTAAATCATGTGTTTCGCACGAATGTGAAGCTGACTCGTTTGTCTCGCTTCCAGTTGAAGCTAAATCATTTATATCGGAAGTATTTGAAGCGAAATCATTTGTTTCGCTTGGATTTGAAGCTAATCCTTCTACTTCGCGTTCCTTTGAAGATAAATCATTTGCTTCGCATGGATTAGAAGCTAACTCGCTTGATTCGCTTCCAGTTGAAGGTAAATCATTTATATCGCAAGTATTTGAAGCTAAATCATTTGTTTCGAATGGATTTGAAGCTAAATCTTCTACTTCGAATAGATTTGAAGCTAAATCATGTGTTTCGAATGAATGTGAGCTAACTCGTTTGTTTCGCATGCATTTGAAGCTATATCGTTTATATCGCAAGTACTTGAAGCTAAATCATTTGTTTCGCATGGATTTGAAGCTAACTCGCTAGTTTCGCTTCCAGTTGAAGCTAAATCATTTATATCGCTGGTATTTGAAGCTAAATCATTTGTTTCGCATGGATTTGAAGCTAAACATTCTACGTCGCATTGATTTGAAGCTAAATCATGTGTTTCGAATGACTGTGAAGCTAACTCGTTTGTTTCGCATGCATTTGAATCAATATCGTTTATATCGCAAGTATTTGAAGCTAAATCATTTGTTTCGCATGGATTTGAAGCTAAAACTTCTACTCGGCAGTGATTTGAATCTAAATCTCGTGTTTTGCATGGATTTGAATCTAACTTGTTTGTTTCGCATGCAGTTGAATCGAAATCATTTATATCGCAAGTATTTGAAGCCAAATCATTTGTTTCGCAAGGATTTGAAGCTAAACCTTCTGCTCCGCATTGATTAGATGTTATATCATGTGTTTCGCATGGGTTAGAAACTAACTCGCTTGTTTCGCTTCCAGTTGAAGCTAAATCATTTATACCGCAAGTATCTGAAGCTAAATCATTTGTTTCGCATGGATTTGAAGCTAAACCTTCTACGCCGCGTGGATTTGAAGTTAAATCATGTGTTTCGCATGGGTTAGAAACTGACTCGCTTGTTTCGATTCCAGTTGAAGCAAAATCATTTATGTCGCAAGTATTTGAAGCTAAATCATGTGTTTCGAATGACTGTGAAGGTAACTCGTTTGTTTCGCATGCATTTGAATCAATATCGTTTATATCGCAAGTATTTGAAGCTAAATCATTTGTTTCGCATGGATTTGAAGCTAAAACTTCTACTCGGCAGTGATTTGAATCTAAATCTCGTGTTTTGCATGGATTTGAATCTAACTTGTTTGTTTCGCATGCAGTTGAATCTAAATCATTTATATCGCCAGTATTTGAAGATAAATCATTTGTTTCGCATGGATTTGAAGCCAAAGCTTTTACCTCGTATTGATTTGAAGCTAAATCATGTGTTTCGCATGAATGTGAAGCTAGCTCGTTTGTCTCGCTTCCAGTTGAATCTAAATCATTTATATCGTAAGTATTTGAAGCTAAATCATTTGTCCCGCTTGGATTTGTAGCTAAACCTTCTTCTTCGCATTGATTTGAAGCTAAATCATGTGTTTCGAATGAATGTGAATCTAAGTTGTTTGTTTCGCATGCAGTTGAATCTAAATCATTTATATCGCAAGTATTTGAATCTAAATCATTTGTTTCGCATGGATTTGAAGCCAAAGCTTTTACCTCGTATTGATTTGAAGCTAAATCATGTGTTTCGCATGAATGTGAAGCTAGCTCGTTTGTCTCGCTTCCAGTTGAATCTAAATCATTTATATCGCAAGTATTTGAAGCTAAATCATTTGTCTCGCTTGGATTTGTAGCTAAACCTTCTTCTTCGCATTGATTTGAAGCTAAATCATGTGTTTCGAATGAATGTGAATCTAAGTTGTTTGTTTCGCATGCAGTTGAATCTAAATCATTTATTTCGCAAGTATTTGAATCTAAATCATATGTTTCGCATGGATTTGAAGCCAAAGCTTTTACCTCGTATTGATTTGAAGCTAAATCATGTGTTTCGCATGAATGTGAAGCTAGCTCGTTTGTCTCGCTTCCAGTTGAATCTAAATCATTTATGTCGCAAGTATTTGAAGCTAAATCATTTGTTCCGCATTTATTTGAAGCCAAAGCTTTTTCCTCGCATTGATTTGAAGTTAAATCATGTGTTTCGCATGAATGTGAAGCTAGCTCGTTTGTCTCACTTCGAGTTGTAGCTAAATCATTTATATCGCAAGTATTTGAAGCTAAATCATTTGTCTTGCTTGGATTTGTAGCTGAACCTTCTTCTTCGCATTGATTGGAAGCTAAATCATGTGTTTCGAATGAATGTGAATCTAAGTTGTTTGTTTCGCATGCAGTTGAATTTAAATCATTTATATCGCAAGTATTTGAAGCTAAATCATTTGTTTCGCATGGATTTGAAGCCAAAGCTTTTACCTCGTATTGATTTGAAGATAAATCATGTGTTTCGCATGAATGTGAAGCTAGCTCGTTTGTCTCGCTTCCAGTTGAAGATAAATCATTTATATCGCAAGTATTTGAAGCTAAATCATTTGTCTCGCTTGGATTTGTAGCTAAACCTTCTTCTTCGCATTGATTTGAAGCTAAATCATGTGTTTCGAATGAATGTGAATCTAAGTTGTTTGTTTCGCATGCAGTTGAATCTAAATCATTTATATCGCAAGTATTTGAATCTAAATCATTTGTTTCGCATGGATTTGAAGCCAAAGCTTTTACCTCGTATTGTTTTGAAGCTAAATCATGTGTTTCGCATGAATGTGAAGCTAGCTCGTTTGTCTCGCTTCCAGTTGAATCTAAATCATTTATATCGCAAGTATTTGAAGCTAAATCATTTGTTCCGCATTTATTTGAAGCCAAAGCTTTTTCCTCGCATTGATTTGAAGTTAAATCATGTGTTTCGCATGAATGTGAAACTAGCTCGTTTGTCTCACTTCGAGTTGTAGCTAAATCATTTATATCGCAAGTATTTGAAGCTAAATCATTTGTTTCGCATGAAGTTGCAGCTAAACCTTCTACTTCGCAATGCATGGAAGATAAATCATGTGTTTTGCGTGGATTTGAAACTAACTCGTTTGTTTCGCATGGAGTTGAATCTAAATCACATATATCGCAAGTATTTGAAGCTAAATCATTTGTTTCGCTTGGATTTGAAGCTAAACCTTTTACTTCGCATTGATTTGAAGCTAAATCATGTGCTTCGAATGAACGTGAAGCTAACTCGTTTGTTTCGCATGCATTTGAATCTATATCGTTTATATCGCAAGTATTTGAAGCTAAATCATTTGTTTCGCATGAATGTGAAGCTAGCTCGTTTGTCTCGCTTCCAGTAGAAGCTAAATCGTTTATATCGCCAGTATTTGAAGCTAAATCATTTGTTTCGCATGGATTTGAAGCAAAACCTTCTACTTCGCAATGCATGGAAGATAAATCATGTGTTTCGCGTCGATTTGAAGCTAACTCGTTTGTTTCGCATGGAGTTGAATCTAAATCATTTATATCGCAAGTATTTGAAGCTAAATCATTTGTTCCGCATTTATTTGAAGCCAAAGCTTTTTCCTCGCATTGATTTGAAGTTAAATCATGTGCTTCGCATGAATGTGAAGCTAGCTCGTTTGTCTCACTTCGAGTTGTAGCTAAATCATTTATATCGCAAGTATTTGAAGCTAAATCATTTGTTTCGCATGAAGTTGCAGCTAAACCTTCTACTTCGCAATGCATGGAAGATAAATCATGTGTTTTGCGTGGATTTGAAACTAACTCGTTTGTTTCGCATGGAGTTGAATCTAAATCATATATATCGCAAGTATTTGAAGCTAAATCATTTGTTTCGCTTGGATTTGAAGCTAAACCTTTTACTTCGCATTGATTTGAAGCTAAATCATGTGCTCCGAATGAACGTGAAGCTAACTCGTTTGTTTCGCATGCATTTGAATCTATATCGTTTATATCGCAAGTATTTGAAGCTAAATCATTTGTTTCGCATGAATGTGAAGCTAGCTCGTTTGTCTCGCTTCCAGTAGAAGCTAAATCATTTATATCGCCAGTATTTGAAGCTAAATCATTTGTTTCGCATGGATTTGAAGCAAAACCTTCTACTTCGCAATGCATGGAAGATAAATCATGTGTTTCGCGTCGATTTGAAGCTAACTCGTTTGTTTCGCATGGAGTTGAATCTAAATCATTTATATCGCAAGTATTTGAAGCTGAATCATTTGTCTCGCTTGGATTTGTAGCTAAACCTTCTTCTTCGCATTGATTGGAAGCTAAATCATGTGTTTCGCACGAATGTGAAGCTGACTCGTTTGTCTCGCTTCCAGTTGAAGCTAAATCATTTATATCGGAAGTATTTGAAGCGAAATCATTTGTTTCGCTTGGATTTGAAGCTAATCCTTCTACTTCGCGTTCCTTTGAAGATAAATCATTTGCTTCGCATGGATTAGAAGCTAACTCGCTTGATTCGCTTCCAGTTGAAGGTAAATCATTTATATCGCAAGTATTTGAAGCTAAATCATTTGTTTCGAATGGATTTGAAGCTAAATCTTCTACTTCGAATAGATTTGAAGCTAAATCATGTGTTTCGAATGAATGTGAGCTAACTCGTTTGTTTCGCATGCATTTGAAGCTATATCGTTTATATCGCAAGTAATTGAAGCTAAATGATTTGTTTCGCATGGATTTGAACCTAACTCGCATGTTTCGCTTCCAGTTGGAGCTAAATCATTTATATCGCTAGTATTTCAAGCTAAATCATTTGTTTCGCATGGATTTGAAGCTAAACTTTCTACTTCGCATTGCTTGGAAGATAAATCATGTGTTTCGCGTGGATTTGAATCTAACTCGATTTTTTCGCTTCCAGTTGAAGCTAAATCATTTATATCGCAAGTATTTGAAGCTAAATCATTTGTTTCGCATGGATTTGAAGCTAAACCTTCTACTTCGCATTGATTTGAACCGAAGTCATATGTTTCGTATGAATGTGAAGATAACTCGTTTGTATCGCATGCATTTGAAGCTATATCGTTAATATCGCAAGTATTTGAAGCTAAATCATTTGTTTCGCATGGATTTGAAGCTGTAATTTCTACTGGGCATTGATTTGAATCTAAATCTCGTGTTTTGCATGGATTTGAATCTAACTTGTTTGTTTCGCATGCAGTTGAATGTAAATCATTTATATCGCAAGTATTTGAAGCAAAATCATTTGTTTCTCTTGGATTTGAAGCTAAACCTTCTTCTTCGCATTGATTTGAAGCTAAACAATGTGTTTCGAATGAATGTGAATCTAAGATGTATGTTTCGCATGCAGTTGAATCTAAATCATTTATATCGCAAGTATTTGAAGCTAAATCATTTGTTTCGCATGGATTTGAAGCTAAACCTTCTACGTCGCATTGATTTGAAGCTAAATCATGTGTTTCGAATGACTGTGAAGCTAACTCGTTTGTTTCGCATGCATTTGAATCAATATCGTTTATATCGCAAGTATTAGAAGCTAAATCATTTGTTTCGCATGGATTTGAAGCAAAAACTTCTACTCGGCATTGACTTGAATCTAAATCTCGTGTTTTGCATGGATTTGAATATAACTTGTTTGTTTCGCATGCATTTGAAGCTATATCGTTTATATCGCAAGTATTTGAAGCAAAATCATTTGTTTCTCTTGGATTTGAAGCTAAACCTTCTACTTCGCATTGATTTGAAACTAAATCGTGTGTTTCGAATGACTGTGAATCTAACTCGATTGTGTCGCATGCATTTGAAGCTATATCGCTTATATCGCAAGTATTTGAAGCTAAATCATTTGTTTCGCATGGATTTGAAGCTAAAACTTGTACTCGGCATTGATTTGAATCTAAATCTAGTGTTTTGCATGGATTTGAATCTAACTTGTTTGTTTCGCATGCAGTTGAATCTAAATCATTTATATCCCAAGTATTTGAAGCAAAATCATTCGTTTCGCTTGGATTTGAAGCTAAACCTTCTACTTCGCATTGACTTGAAGCTAATTCATGTGTTTCGCACGAATGTGAAGCTAACTCGTTTGTCTCGCTTCCAGTTGAAGCTAAATCATTTATATCGCTAGTATTTGAAGGTAAATCATTTGTTTCGCATTGATTTGAAGCTAAACCTTCGACTTCGCATTGATTTGAAGAAAAATCATGTGTTTCGAATGACTGTGAAGCTAACTCGTTTGTCTCGCTTCCAGTTTAAGCTATATCATTTATATCGCTAGTATTTGATGTTAAATCATTTGTTTCGCTTGGATTTGAAGCTAAACTCGTTTGTTTCTCATGCAGTTGAATCTAAATCATTTATATCGCAAGTATTTGAAGCTAAATCATTTGTTCGCTTGGATTTGAAGCAAAACCTTTTACTTCGCAATGATTTGAAGCTAAATCACGTCTTTCCAATGAATGTGTAGCTTACTCGTTTGTTTCGCATGCATTTGAAGCTGTATCATTTATATCGTAAGTATTGGAAGCTATATCATTTGTTTCGCATGGATTTGAAGCTAAACCTTCTACCTCGCACTGATGTGAAGCTTTGTCGTGTGTTTCGCGTGGATTAGAACCTAACTCGGTTGTTTCGCTTCCAGTTGAAGCTATATCATTTATATCGCTAGTATTTGAAGTTAAATCATTTGTTTCGCATGGATTTTAAGCTAAACCTTCTACTTCGCATTGATTTGAAGCTAAATCATGTGTTTCGCACGAATGTGAAGCTGACTCGTTTGTCTCGCTTCCAGTTGAAGCTAAATCATTTATATCGGAAGTATTTGAAGCGAAATCATTTGTTTCGCTTGGATTTGAAGCTAATCCTTCTACTTCGCGTTCCTTTGAAGATAAATCATTTGCTTCGCATGGATTAGAAGCTAACTCGCTTGATTCGCTTCCAGTTGAAGGTAAATCATTTATATCGCAAGTATTTGAAGCTAAATCATTTGTTTCGAATGGATTTGAAGCTAAATCTTCTACTTCGAATAGATTTGAAGCTAAATCATGTGTTTCGAATGAATGTGAGCTAACTCGTTTGTTTCGCATGCATTTGAAGCTATATCGTTTATATCGCAAGTACTTGAAGCTAAATCATTTGTTTCGCATGGATTTGAAGCTAACTCGCTAGTTTCGCTTCCAGTTGAAGCTAAATCATTTATATCGCTGGTATTTGAAGCTAAATCATTTGTTTCGCATGGATTTGAAGCTAAACATTCTACGTCGCATTGATTTGAAGCTAAATCATGTGTTTCGAATGACTGTGAAGGTAACTCGTTTGTTTCGCATGCATTTGAATCAATATCGTTTATATCGCAAGTATTTGAAGCTAAATCATTTGTTTCGCATGGATTTGAAGCTAAAACTTCTACTCGGCAGTGATTTGAATCTAAATCTCGTGTTTTGCATGGATTTGAATCTAACTTGTTTGTTTCGCATGCAGTTGAATCTAAATCATTTATATCGGAAGTATTTGAACCTAAATCATTTGTTTCGCATGGATTTGAAGCTAAACCTGCTACTCCGCGTTGTTTTGAAGATAAATCATGTGTTTCGCATGAATTTGAAGCTGACTCACTTGTTTCACTTCCAGTTGAAGCTAAATCATTTATATCGCAAGTATTTGAAGCTAAATCATTTGTTTCGCATGGATTTGAAGCTAAACCTTCTACTCCGCATTGATTTGAAGCTAAATCATGTGCTTCGAATGAATGTGAAGCTAACTCGTTTGTTTCGCATGCATTTGAATCTATATCGTTTATATCGCAAGTATTTGAAGCTAAATCATTTGTTTCGCATGAATGTGAAGCTAGCTCGTTTGTCTCGCTTCCAGTAGAAGCTAAATCATTTATATCGCCAGTATTTGAAGATAAATCATTTGTTTCGCATGGATTTGAAGCCAAAGCTTTTACCTCGTATTGATTTGAAGCTAAATCATGTGTTTCGCATGAATGTGAAGCTAGCTCGTTTGTCTCGCTTCCAGTTGAATCTAAATCATTTATATCGTAAGTATTTGAAGCTAAATCATTTGTCCCGCTTGGATTTGTAGCTAAACCTTCTTCTTCGCATTGATTTGAAGCTAAATCATGTGTTTCGAATGAATGTGAATCTAAGTTGTTTGTTTCGCATGCAGTTGAATCTAAATCATTTATATCGCAAGTATTTGAATCTAAATCATTTGTTTCGCATGGATTTGAAGCCAAAGCTTTTACCTCGTATTGATTTGAAGCTAAATCATGTGTTTCGCATGAATGTGAAGCTAGCTCGTTTGTCTCGCTTCCAGTTGAATCTAAATCATTTATATCGCAAGTATTTGAAGCTAAATCATTTGTCTCGCTTGGATTTGTAGCTAAACCTTCTTCTTCGCATTGATTTGAAGCTAAATCATGTGTTTCGAATGAATGTGAATCTAAGTTGTTTGTTTCGCATGCAGTTGAATCTAAATCATTTATTTCGCAAGTATTTGAATCTAAATCATATGTTTCGCATGGATTTGAAGCCAAAGCTTTTACCTCGTATTGATTTGAAGCTAAATCATGTGTTTCGCATGAATGTGAAGCTAGCTCGTTTGTCTCGCTTCCAGTTGAATCTAAATCATTTATGTCGCAAGTATTTGAAGCTAAATCATTTGTTCCGCATTTATTTGAAGCCAAAGCTTTTTCCTCGCATTGTTTTGAAGTTAAATCATGTGTTTCGCATGAATGTGAACCTAGCTCGTTTGTCTCACTTCGAGTTGTAGCTAAATCATTTATATCGCAAGTATTTGAAGCTAAATCATTTGTTTCGCATGAAGTTGCAGCTAAACCTTCTACTTCGCAATGCATGGAAGATAAATCATGTGTTTTGCGTGGATTTGAAACTAACTCGTTTGTTTCGCATGGAGTTGAATCTAAATCATATATATCGCAAGTATTTGAAGCTAAATCATTTGTTTCGCTTGGATTTGAAGCTAAACCTTTTACTTCGCATTGATTTGAAGCTAAATCATGTGCTCCGAATGAACGTGAAGCTAACTCGTTTGTTTCGCATGCATTTGAATCTATATCGTTTATATCGCAAGTATTTGAAGCTAAATCATTTGTTTCGCATGAATGTGAAGCTAGCTCGTTTGTCTCGCTTCCAGTAGAAGCTAAATCATTTATATCGCCAGTATTTGAAGCTAAATCATTTGTTCGCATGGATTTGAAGCAAAACCTTCTACTTCGCAATGCATGGAAGATAAATCATGTGTTTCGCGTCGATTTGAAGCTAACTCGTTTGTTTCGCATGGAGTTGAATCTAAATCATTTATATCGCAAGTATTTGAAGCTGAATCATTTGTCTCGCTTGGATTTGTAGCTAAACCTTCTTCTTCGCATTGATTGGAAGCTAAATCATGTGTTTCGAATGAATGTGAATCTAAGTTGTTTGTTTCGCATGCAGTTGAATCTAAATCATTTATATCGCAAGTATTTGAAGCTAAATCATTTGTTTCTTATGGATTTGAAGCTAAACCACCTACTTCGCATTGATTTGAAGCTTTATCATGTGTTTCGCATGCATTTGACGCTAAACCTTCTATTCTGCATTGATTAGAAGTTAAATCATGTGTTTCGCATGGTTTAGAAGCTAACTCGCTTGTTTCGCATCCAGTTGAAGATAAGTCATTTATGTCGCAAGTATTTGTTTCTAAATCATTTGTTTCTTATGGATTTGAAGCTAAACCACCTACTTCGCATTGATTTGAAGCTTTATCATGTGTTTCGCAAGCATTTGACGCTAAACCTTCTATTCTGCATTGATTTGAAGCTAAATCATGTGGTTTCCATGGATTCGAAGCTAACTCGTTTGTTTCGCGTCCAGTTGAATATTAATCATATATATCGCAAGTATTTGAAGCTAAATCATTTGTTTCGCATGGATATGAAGCTAAACATTCTACACCGCATTGATTTGAAGCTAAGTCATGTGTATCGCATGGATTTGAAGCTTACTCAACGGTTTCGCATGCATTTGAAGCTATATCATTTATATGACATGTATTTGAACCTAAATCATTTGTTTCGCATGGATTTCAAGCTAAACCGACTACTCCGCTTTGATTTGAAGCTATATCATGTGTTTCGAATGAATGTGAATCTAAGTTGTTTGTTTCGCATGCAGTTGAATCTAAATCATTTGTATCGCAAGTATTTGAAGCTAAATCATTTGCTCCGCATTTATTTGAAGCCAAAGCTTTTTCCTCGCATTGATTTGAAGTTAAATCATGTGTTTCGCATGAATGTGAAGCTAGCTCGTTTGTCTCACTTCGAGTTGTAGCTAAATCATTTATATCGCAAGTATTTGAAGCGAAATCATTTGTCTCGCTTGGATTTGTAGCTAAACCTTCTTCTTCGCATTGATTGGAAGCTAAATCATGTGTTTCGAATGAATGTGAATCTAAGTTGTTTGTTTCGCATGCAGTTGAATTTAAATCATTTATATCGCAAGTATTTGAAGCTAAATCATTTGTTTCGCATGGATTTGAAGCCAAAGCTTTTACCTCGTATTGATTTGAAGATAAATCATGTGTTTCGCATGAATGTGAAGCTAGCTCGTTTGTCTCGCTTCCAGTTGAAGATAAATCATTTTTATCGCAAGTATTTGAAGCTAAATCATTTGTCTCGCTTGGATTTGTAGCTAAACCTTCTTCTTCGCATTGATTTGAAGCTAAATCATGTGTTTCGAATGAATGTGAATCTAAGTTGTTTGTTTCGCATGCAGTTGAATCTAAATCATTTATATCGCAAGTATTTGAATCTAAATCATTTGTTTCGCATGGATTTGAAGCCAAAGCTTTTACCTCGTATTGTTTTGAAGCTAAATCATGTGTTTCGCATGAATGTGAAGCTAGCTCGTTTGTCTCGCTTCCAGTTGAATCTAAATCATTTATATCGCAAGTATTTGAAGCTAAATCATTTGTTCCGCATTTATTTGAAGCCAAAGCTTTTTCCTCGCATTGATTTGAAGTTAAATCATGTGTTTCGCATGAATGTGAAACTAGCTCGTTTGTCTCACTTCGAGTTGTAGCTAAATCATTTATATCGCAAGTATTTGAAGCTAAATCATTTGTTTCGCATGAAGTTGCAGCTAAACCTTCTACTTCGCAATGCATGGAAGATAAATCATGTGTTTTGCGTGGATTTGAAACTAACTCGTTTGTTTCGCATGGAGTTGAATCTAAATCATATATATCGCAAGTATTTGAAGCTAAATCATTTGTTTCGCTTGGATTTGAAGCTAAACCTTTTACTTCGCATTGATTTGAAGCTAAATCATGTGCTTCGAATGAACGTGAAGCTAACTCGTTTGTTTCGCATGCATTTGAATCTATATCGTTTATATCGCGAGTATTTGAAGCTAAATCATTTGTTTCGCATGAATGTGAAGCTAGCTAGTTTGTCTCGCTTCCAGTAGAAGCTAAATCATTTATATCGCCAGTATTTGAAGCTAAATCATTTGTTTCGCATGGATTTGAAGCAAAACCTTCTACTTCGCAATGCATGGAAGATAAATCATGTGTTTCGCGTCGATTTGAAGCTAACTCGTTTGTTTCGCATGGAGTTGAATCTAAATCATTTATATCGCAAGTATTTGAAGCTAAATCATTTGTTCCGCATTTATTTGAAGCCAAAGCTTTTTCCTCGCATTGATTTGAAGTTAAATCATGTGTTTCGCATGAATGTGAAGCTAGCTCGTTTGTCTCACTTCGAGTTGTAGCTAAATCATTTATATCGCAAGTATTTGAAGCTAAATCATTTGTTTCGCATGAAGTTGCAGCTAAACCTGCTACTTCGCAATGCATGGAAGATAAATCATGTGTTTTGCGTGGATTTGAAAGTAACTCGTTTGTTTCGCATGGAGTTGAATCTAAATCATATATATCGCAAGTATTTGAAGCTAAATCATTTGTTTCGCTTGGATTTGAAGCTAAACCTTTTACTTCGCATTGATTTGAAGCTAAATCATGTGCTTCGAATGAACGTGAAGCTAACTCGTTTGTTTCGCATGCATTTGAATCTATATCGTTTATATCGCAAGTATTTGAAGCTAAATCATTTGTTTCGCATGAATGTGAAGCTAGCTCGTTTGTCTCGCTTCCAGTAGAAGCTAAATCATTTATATCGCCAGTATTTGAAGCTAAATCATTTGTTTCGCATGGATTTGAAGCAAAACCTTCTACTTCGCAATGCATGGAAGATAAATCATGTGTTTCGCGTCGATTTGAAGCTAACTCGTTTGTTTCGCATGGAGTTGAATCTAAATCATTTATATCGCAAGTATTTGAAGCTAAATCATTTGTCTCGCTTGGATTTGTAGCTAAACCTTCTTCTTCGCATTGATTGGAAGCTAAGTCATGTGTTTCGAATGAATGTGAATCTAAGTTGTTTGTTTCGCATGCAGTTGAATCTAAATCATTTATATCGCAAGTATTTGAAGCTAAATCATTTGTTTCGCATGGATTTGAAGCCAAAGCTTTTACCTCGTATTGATTTGAAGCTAAATCATGTGTTTCGCATGAATGTGAAGCTAGCTCGTTTGTTTCGCATGCATTTGAATCTATATCGTTTATATCGCAAGTATTTGAAGCTAAATCATTTGTTTCGCATGAATGTGAAGCTAGCTCGTTTGTCTCGCTTCCAGTAGAAGCTAAATCATTTATATCGCATGTATTTGAAGCTAAATCAATTGTTTCGCATGGATTTGAAGCTAAACCTCCTACTTGGCGTTGCTTTGAAGATAAATCATGTGTTTCGCATGGATTTGAAGCTGACTCACTTGTTTCACTTCCAGTTGAAGATAAATCATTTATGTCGCAAGTATTTGTTGCTAAATCATTTGTTTCTTATGGATTTGAAGCTAAACCACCTACTTCGCATTGATTTGAAGCTATATCATGTGTCTCGCATGCATTTGACGCTAAACCTTCTATTCCGCATTGATTTCAAGCTAAATCATGTGGTTTGCATGGATTCGAAGCTAACTCGTTTGTTTCGCGTCCAGTTGAATATTAATCATATATATCGCAAGTATTTGAAGCTAAATCATTTGTTTCGCATGGATATGAAGCTAAACATTCTACACGGCATTGATTTGAAGCTAAGTCATGTGTTTCGAATGAATGTGAATCTAAGTTGTTTATTTCGCATGCAGTTGAATCTAAATCATTTATATCGCCAGTATTTGAAGCTAAATCATTTGTTTCGCATGGATTTGAAGCAAAACCTTCTACTTCGCAATGCATGGAAGATAAATCATGTGTTTCGCGTCGATTTGAAGCTAACTCGTTTGTTTCGCATGGAGTTGAATCTAAATCATTTATATCGCAAGTATTTGAAGCTAAATCATTTGTATCGCTTGGATTTGTAGCTAAACCTTCTTCTTCGCATTGATTGGAAGCTAAGTCATGTGTTTCGAATGAATGTGAATCTAAGTTGTTTGTTTCGCATGCAGTTGAATCTAAATCATTTATATCGCAAGTATTTGAAGCTAAATCATTTGTTTCGCATGGATTTGAAGCCAAAGCTTTTACCTCGTATTGATTTGAAGCTAAATCATGTGTTTCGCATGAATGTGAAGCTAGCTCGTTTGTTTCGCATGCATTTGAATCTATATCGTTTATATCGCAAGTATTTGAAGCTAAATCATTTGTTTCGCATGAATGTGAAGCAAGCTCGTTTGTCTCGCTTCCAGTTGTACCTAAATCATTTATATCGCAAGTATTTGAAGCTAAATCATTTGTTTCGCATGGAGTTGAAGCTAAACCTTCTACTTCGCAATGCATGGAAGATAAATCATGTGTTTTGCGTGGATTTGAAGCTAACTCGTTTGTTTCGCATGGAGTTGAATCTAAATCATTTATATCACAAGTATTTGAAGCTAAATCATTTGTTTCGCTTGGCTTTGAAGCCAAAGCTTTTACCTCGCATTGATTTGAAGCTAAATCATGTGTTTCCCATGAATGTGAAGCTAACTCGTTTGTCTCGCTTCTAGTTGAAGCTAAATCATTTATATCGGAAGTATTTGAAGCTAAATCATTTGTTTCGCATGGATTTGAAGCTAATCCTTCTAGTTCGCATTGCTTTGAAGATAAATCATGTGCTTCGCATGGACATGAAGCTAACTCGCTTGTTTCGCTTCCAGTTGAAGATAAATCATTTATATCGCTAGTATTTGAAGCTAAATCATGTGTTTCGCATGGTTTAGAAGCTAACTCGCTTGATTCGCTCCCAGTTGGATGTAAATCATTTATATCGCAAGTATTTGAAGTTAAATCATTTGTTTTACATGGATTTGAAGCTATACCTTCTACTTCGCATTGATTTGAAGCTAAATCATGTGTTTCGAATGAATGTGAATCTAAGTTGTATGTTTCGCATGCAGTTGAATCTAAATTATTTATATCGCAAGTATTTGAAGGTAAATAATTTGATTCGCATGGATTTGAAGCCAAAGCTTTTCCCACGCATTGATGTGAAGCTAAATCATGTGTTTCGCATGAATGTGAAGCTAACTCGTCTGTCTCGCTTCCAGTTGAAGCTAAATCATTTATATCGCAAGTATTTGAAGCTAAATCATTTGTCTCGCTTGGATTTGTAGCTAAACCTTCTTCTTCGCATTGATTTGAAGCTAAATCATGTGTTTCGAATGAATGTGAATCTAAGTTGTTTGTTTCGCATGCAGTTGAATCTAAATCATTTATATCGCAAGTATTTGAAGCTAAATCATTTGTTTCGCATGGATTTGAAGCCAAAGCTTTTACCTCGTATTGATTTGAAGCTAAATCATGTGTTTCGCATGAATGTGAAGCTAGCTCGTTTGTCTCGTTTCCAGTTGAAGATAAATCATTTATATCGCAAGTATTTGAAGCTAAATCATTTGTCTCGCTTGGATTTGTAGCTAAACCTTCTTCTTCGCATTGATTTGAAGCTAAATCATGTGTTTCGATTGAATGTGAATCTAAGTTGTTTGTTTCGCATGCAGTTGAATCTAAATCATTTATATCGCAAGTATTTGAATCTAAATCATTTGTTTCGCATGGATTTGAAGCTAAATCATTTGTCTCTCTTGGATTTGTAGCTAAACCTTCTTCTTCGCATTAATTGGAATCTAAATCATGTGTTTCGAATGAATGTGAATCTAAGTTGTTTGTTTCGCATGCAGTTGAATCTAAATCATTTATATCGCAAGTATTTGAAGCTAAATCATTTGTTTCGCATGGATTTGAAGCCAAAGCTTTTACCTCGTATTGATTTGAAGCTAAATCATGTGTTTCGCATGAATGTGAAGCTAGCTCGTTTGTCTCGCTTCCAGTTGAATCTAAATCATTTATATCGTAAGTATTTGAAGCTAAATCATTTGTCCCGCTTGGATTTGTAGCTAAACCTTCTTCTTCGCATTGATTTGAAGCTAAATCATGTGTTTCGAATGAATGTGAATCTAAGTTGTTTGTTTCGCATGCAGTTGAATCTAAATCATTTATATCGCAAGTATTTGAATCTAAATCATTTGTTTCGCATGGATTTGAAGCCAAAGCTTTTACCTCGTATTGATTTGAAGCTAAATCATGTGTTTCGCATGAATGTGAAGCTAGCTCGTTTGTCTCGCTTCCAGTAGAAGCTAAATCATTTATATCGCCAGTATTTGAAGCTAAATCATTTGTTTCGCATGGATTTGAAGCTAAACCTTCTACTCCGCATTGATTTGAAGCTAAATCATGCGCTTCGAATGAATGTGAAGCTAACTCGTTTGTTTCGCATGCATTTGAATCTATATCGTTTATATCGCAAGTATTTGAAGCTAAATCATATGTTTCGCATGAATGTGAAGCTAGCTCGTTTGTCTCGCTTCCAGTAGAAGCTAAATCATTTATATCGCCAGTATTTGAAGATAAATCATTTGTTTCGCATGGATTTGAAGCCAAAGCTTTTACCTCGTATTGAATTGAAGCTAAATCATGTGTTTCGCATGAATGTGAAGCTAGCTCGTTTGTCTCGCTTCCAGTTGAATCTAAATCATTTATATCGTAAGTATTTGAAGCTAAATCATTTGTCCCGCTTGGATTTGTAGCTAAACCTTCTTCTTCGCATTGATTTGAAGCTAAATCATGTGTTTCGAATGAATGTGAATCTAAGTTGTTTGTTTCGCATGCAGTTGAATCTAAATCATTTATATCGCAAGTATTTGAATCTAAATCATTTGTTTCGCATGGATTTGAAGCCAAAGCTTTTACCTCGTATTGATTTGAAGCTAAATCATGTGTTTCGCATGAATGTGACGCTAGCTCGTTTGTCTCGCTTCCAGTTGAATCTAAATCATTTATATCGCAAGTATTTGAAGCTAAATCATTTGTCTCGCTTGGATTTGTAGCTAAACCTTCTTCTTCGCATTGATTTGAAGCTAAATCATGTGTTTCGAATGAATGTGAATCTAAGTTGTTTGTTTCGCATGCAGTTGAATCTAAATCATTTATTTCGCAAGTATTTGAATCTAAATCATATGTTTCGCATGGATTTGAAGCCAAAGCTTTTACCTCGTATTGATTTGAAGCTAAATCATGTGTTTCGCATGAATGTGAAGCTAGCTCGTTTGTCTCGCTTCCAGTTGAATCTAAATCATTTATGTCGCAAGTATTTGAAGCTAAATCATTTGTTCCGCATTTATTTGAAGCCAAAGCTTTTTCCTCGCATTGATTTGAAGTTAAATCATGTGTTTCGCATGAATGTGAAGCTAGCTCGTTTGTCTCACTTCGAGTTGTAGCTAAATCATTTATATCGCAAGTATTTGAAGCTAAATCATTTGTTTCGCATGAAGTTGCAGCTAAACCTTCTACTTCGCAATGCATGGAAGATAAATCATGTGTTTTGCGTGGATTTGAAACTAACTCGTTTGTTTCGCATGGAGTTGAATCTAAATCATATATATCGCAAGTATTTGAAGCTAAATCATTTGTTTCGCTTGGATTTGAAGCTAAACCTTTTACTTCGCATTGATTTGAAGCTAAATCATGTGCTCCGAATGAACGTGAAGCTAACTCGTTTGTTTCGCATGCATTTGAATCTATATCGTTTATATCGCAAGTATTTGAAGCTAAATCATTTGTTTCGCATGAATGTGAAGCTAGCTCGTTTGTCTCGCTTCCAGTAGAAGCTAAATCATTTATATCGCCAGTATTTGAAGCTAAATCATTTGTTTCGCATGGATTTGAAGCAAAACCTTCTACTTCGCAATGCATGGAAGATAAATCATGTGTTTCGCGTCGATTTGAAGCTAACTCGTTTGTTTCGCATGGAGTTGAATCTAAATCATTTATATCGCAAGTATTTGAAGCTGAATCATTTGTCTCGCTTGGATTTGTAGCTAAACCTTCTTCTTCGCATTGATTGGAAGCTAAATCATGTGTTTCGAATGAATGTGAATCTAAGTTGTTTGTTTCGCATGCAGTTGAATCTAAATCATTTATATCGCAAGTATTTGAAGCTAAATCATTTGTTTCTTATGGATTTGAAGCTAAACCACCTACTTCGCATTGATTTGAAGCTTTATCATGTGTTTCGCATGCATTTGACGCAAAACCTTCTATTCTGCATTGATTAGAAGTTAAATCATGTGTTTCGCATGGTTTAGAAGCTAACTCGCTTGTTTCGCATCCAGTTGAAGATAAGTCATTTATGTCGCAAGTATTTGTTTCTAAATCATTTGTTTCTTATGGATTTGAAGCTAAACCACCTACTTCGCATTGATTTGAAGCTTTATCATGTGTTTCGCAAGCATTTGACGCTAAACCTTCTATTCTGCATTGATTTGAAGCTAAATCATGTGGTTTCCATGGATTCGAAGCTAACTCGTTTGTTTCGCGTCCAGTTGAATATTAATCATATATATCGCAAGTATTTGAAGCTAAATCATTTGTTTCGCATGGATATGAAGCTAAACATTCTACACCGCATTGATTTGAAGCTAAGTCATGTGTATCGCATGGATTTGAAGCTTACTCAACGGTTTCGCATGCATTTGAAGCTATAACATTTATATGACATGTATTTGAACCTAAATCATTTGTTTCGCATGGATTTCATGCTAAACCGACTACTCCGCTTTGATTTGAAGCTATATCATGTGTTTCGAATGAATGTGAATCTAAGTTGTTTGTTTCGCATGCAGTTGAATCTAAATCATTTATATCGCAAGTATTTGAAGCTAAATCATTTGTTCCGCATTTATTTGAAGCCAAAGCTTTTTCCTCGCATTGATTTGAAGTTAAATCATGTGTTTCGCATGAATGTGAAGCTAGCTCGTTTGTCTCACTTCGAGTTGTAGCTAAATCATTTATATCGCAAGTATTTGAAGCTAAATCATTTGTCTCGCTTGGATTTGTAGCTAAACCTTCTTCTTCGCATTGATTGGAAGCTAAATCATGTGTTTCGAATGAATGTGAATCTAAGTTGTTTGTTTCGCATGCAGTTGAATTTAAATCATTTATATCGCAAGTATTTGAAGCTAAATCATTTGTTTCGCATGGATTTGAAGCCAAAGCTTTTACCTCGTATTGATTTGAAGATAAATCATGTGTTTCGCGTGAATGTGAAGCTAGCTCGTTTGTCTCGCTTCCAGTTGAAGATAAATCATTTATATCGCAAGTATTTGAAGCTAAATCATTTGTCTCGCTTGGATTTGTAGCTTAACCTTCTTCTTCGCATTGATTTGAAGCTAAATCATGTGTTTCGAATGAATGTGAATCTAAGTTGTTTGTTTCGCATGCAGTTGAATCTAAATCATTTATATCGCAAGTATTTGAATCTAAATCATTTGTTTCGCATGGATTTGAAGCCAAAGCTTTTACCTCGTATTGTTTTGAAGCTAAATCATGTGTTTCGCATGAATGTGAAGCTAGCTCGTTTGTCTCGCTTCCAGTTGAATCTAAATCATTTATATCGCAAGTATTTGAAGCTAAATCATTTGTTCCGCATTTATTTGAAGCCAAAGCTTTTTCCTCGCATTGATTTGAAGTTAAATCATGTGTTTCGCATGAATGTGAAACTAGCTCGTTTGTCTCACTTCGAGTTGTAGCTAAATCATTTATATCGCAAGTATTTGAAGCTAAATCATTTGTTTCGCATGAAGTTGCAGCTAAACCTTCTACTTCGCAATGCATGGAAGATAAATCATGTGTTTTGCGTGGATTTGAAACTAACTCGTTTGTTTCGCATGGAGTTGAATCTAAATCATATATATCGCAAGTATTTGAAGCTAAATCATTTGTTTCGCTTGGATTTGAAGCTAAACCTTTTACTTCGCATTGATTTGAAGCTAAATCATGTGCTTCGAATGAACGTGAAGCTAACTCGTTTGTTTCGCATGCATTTGAATCTATATCGTTTATATCGCAAGTATTTGAAGCTAAATCATTTGTTTCGCATGAATGTGAAGCTAGCTCGTTTGTCTCGCTTCCAGTAGAAGCTAAATCATTTATATCGCAAGTATTTGAAGCTAAATCATTTGTTTCGCTTGGATTTGAAGCTAAACCTTTTACTTCGCATTGATTTGAAGCTAAATCATGTGCTTCGAATGAACGTGAAGCTAACTCGTTTGTTTCGCATGCATTTGAATCTATATCGTTTATATCGCAAGTATTTGAAGCTAAATCATTTGTTTCGCATGAATGTGAAACTAGCTCGTTTGTCTCGCTTCCAGTAGAAGCTAAATCATTTATATCGCCAGTATTTGAAGCTAAATCATTTGTTTCGCTTGGATTTGAAGCTAAACCTTTTACTTCGCATTGATTTGAAGCTAAATCATGTGCTTCGAATGAACGTGAAGCTAACTCGTTTGTTTCGCATGCATTTGAATCTATATCGTTTATATCGCAAGTATTTGAAGCTAAATCATTTGTTTCGCATGAATGTGAAACTAGCTCGTTTGTCTCGCTTCCAGTAGAAGCTAAATCATTTATATCGCCAGTATTTGAAGCTAAATCATTTGTTTCGCATGGATTTGAAGCAAAACCTTCTACTTCGCAATGCATGGAAGATAAATCATGTGTTTCGCGTCGATTTGAAGCTAACTCGTTTGTTTCGCATGGAGTTGAATCTAAATCATTTATATCGCAAGTATTTGAAGCTAAATCATTTGTCTCGCTTGGATTTGTAGCTAAACCTTCTTCTTCGCATTGATTGGAAGCTAAGTCATGTGTTTCGAATGAATGTGAATCTAAGTTGTTTGTTTCGCATGCAGTTGAATCTAAATCATTTATATCGCAAGTATTTGAAGCTAAATCATTTGTTTCGCATGGATTTGAAGCCAAAGCTTTTACCTCGTATTGATTTGAAGCTAAATCATGTGTTTCGCATGAATGTGAAGCTAGCTCGTTTGTTTCGCATGCATTTGAATCTATATCGTTTATATCGCAAGTATTTGAAGCTAAATCATTTGTTTCGCATGAATGTGAAGCTAGCTCGTTTGTCTCGCTTCCAGTAGAAGCTAAATCATTTATATCGCATGTATTTGAAGCTAAATCAACTGTTTCGCATGGATTTGAAGCTAAACCTCCTACTTGGCGTTGCTTTGAAGATAAATCATGTGTTTCGCATGCATTTGACGCTAAACCTTCTATTCCGCATTGATTTCAAGCTAAATCATGTGGTTTGCATGGATTCGAAGCTAACTCGTTTGTTTCGCGTCCAGTTGAATATTAATCATATATATCGCAAGTATTTGAAGCTAAATCATTTGTTTCGCATGGATATGAAGCTAAACATTCTACACGGCATTGATTTGAAGCTAAGTCATGTGTTTCGAATGAATGTGAATCTAAGTTGTTTATTTCGCATGCAGTTGAATCTAAATCATTTATATCGCCAGTATTTGAAGCTAAATCATTTGTTTCGCATGGATTTGAAGCAAAACCTTCTACTTCGCAATGCATGGAAGATAAATCATGTGTTTCGCGTCGATTTGAAGCTAACTCGTTTGTTTCGCATGGAGTTGAATCTAAATCATTTATATCGCAAGTATTTGAAGCTAAATCATTTGTATCGCTTGGAATTGTAGCTAAACCTTCTTCTTCGCATTGATTGGAAGCTAAGTCATGTGTTTCGAATGAATGTGAATCTAAGTTGTTTGTTTCGCATGCAGTTGAATCTAAATCATTTATATCGCAAGTATTTGAAGCTAAATCATTTGTTTCGCATGGATTTGAAGCCAAAGCTTTTACCTCGTATTGATTTGAAGCTAAATCATGTGTTTCGCATGAATGTGAAGCTAGCTCGTTTGTTTCGCATGCATTTGAATCTATATCGTTTATATCGCAAGTATTTGAAGCTAAATCATTTGTTTCGCATGAATGTGAAGCTAGCTCGTTTGTCTCGCTTCCAGTAGAAGCTAAATCATTTATATCGCATGTATTTGAAGCTAAATCAATTGTTTCGCATGGATTTGAAGCTAAACCTCCTACTTCGCGTTGCTTTGAAGATAAATCATGTTTTTCGCATGGATTTGAAGCTGACTCACTTGTTTCACTTCCAGTTGAAGATAAATCATTTATGTCGCAAGTATTTGTTGCTAAATCATTTGTTTCTTATGGATTTGAAGCTAAACCACCTACTTCGCATTGATTTGAAGCTATATCATGTGTTTCGCATGCATTTGACGCTAAACCTTCTATTCCGCATTGATTTCAAGCTAAATCATGTGGTTTGCATGGATTCGAAGCTAACTCGTTTGTTTCGCGTCCAGTTGAATATTAATCATATATATCGCAAGTATTTGAAGCTAAATCATTTGTTTCGCATGGATATGAAGCTAAACATTCTACACGGCATTGATTTGAAGCTAAGTCATGTGTATCGCATGGATTTGAAGCTTACTAAACGGTTTCGCATGCATTTGAAGCTGTATCATTTATATGACATGTATTTGAACCTAAATCATTTGTTTCGCATGGATATCAAGCTAAACCTTCTACTCCGCATTGATTTGAAGCTATATCATGTGTTTCGTTTGAATGTGAATCTAAGTTGTTTGTTTCGCATGCAGTTGAATCTAAATCATTTATATGGCAAGTATTTGAAGCTAAATCATTTGTTTCTCATGTATTTGAAGCCAAAGCTTTTTCCTCGCATTGATTTGAAGTTAAATCATGTGTTTCGAATGTTGTGAAGCAAGCTCGTTTGTCTCGCTTCCAGTTGAAGCTAAATCATTTATATCGCAAGTATTTGAAGCTAAATCATTTGTTTCGCATGGATTTGAAGCCAAAGCTTTTACCTCGTATTGATTTGAAGCTAAATCATGTGTTTCGCATGAATGTGAAGCTAGCTCGTTTGTTTCGCATGCATTTGAATCTATATCGTTTATATCGCAAGTATTTGAAGCTAAATCATTTGTTTCGCATGAATGTGAAGCTAGCTCGTTTGTCTCGCTTCCAGTAGAAGCTAAATCATTTATATCGCATGTATTTGAGGCTAAATCAATTGTTTCGCATGGATTTGAAGCTAAACCTCCTACTTCGCGTTGCTTTGAAGATAAATCATGTTTTTCGCATGGATTTGAAGCTGACTCACTTGTTTCACTTCCAGTTGAAGATAAATCATTTATGTCGCAAGTATTTGTTGCTAAATCATTTGTTTCTTATGGATTTGAAGCTAAACCACCTACTTCGCATTGATTTGAAGCTATATCATGTGTTTCGCATGCATTTGACGCTAAACCTTCTATTCCGCATTGATTTCAAGCTAAATCATGTGGTTTGCATGGATTCGAAGCTAACTCGTTTGTTTCGCGTCCAGTTGAATATTAATCATATATATCGCAAGTATTTGAAGCTAAATCATTTGTTTCGCATGGATATGAAGCTAAACATTCTACACGGCATTGATTTGAAGCTAAGTCATGTGTTTCGAATGAATGTGAATCTAAGTTGTTTATTTCGCATGCAGTTGAATCTAAATCATTTATAACGCCAGTATTTGAAGCTAAATCATTTGTTTCGCATGGATTTGAAGCAAAACCTTCTACTTCGCAATGCATGGAAGATAAATCATGTGTTTCGCGTCGATTTGAAGCTAACTCGTTTGTTTCGCATGGAGTTGAATCTAAATCATTTATATCGCAAGTATTTGAAGCTAAATCATTTGTATCGCTTGGATTTGTAGCTAAACCTTCTTCTTCGCATTGATTGGAAGCTAAGTCATGTGTTTCGAATGAATGTGAATCTAAGTTGTTTGTTTCGCATGCAGTTGAATCTAAATCATTTATATCGCAAGTATTTGAAGCTAAATCATTTGTTTCGCATGGATTTGAAGCCAAAGCTTTTACCTCGTATTGATTTGAAGCTAAATCATGTGTTTCGCATGAATGTGAAGCTAACTCGTTTGTCTCGCTTCTAGTTGAAGCTAAATCATTTATATCGGAAGTATTTGAAGCTAAATCATTTGTTTCGCATGGATTTGAAGCTAATCCTTCTAGTTCGCATTGCTTTGAAGATAAATCATGTGCTTCGCATGGACATGAAGCTAACTCGCTTGTTTCGCTTCCAGTTGAAGATAAATCATTTATATCGCTAGTATTTGAAGCTAAATCATGTGTTTCGCATGGTTTAGAAGCTAACTCGCTTGATTCGCTCCCAGTTGGATGTAAATCATTTATATCGCAAGTATTTGAAGTTAAATCATTTGTTTTACATGGATTTGAAGCTATACCTTCTACTTCGCATTGATTTGAAGCTAAATCATGTGTTTCGAATGAATGTGAATCTAAGTTGTATGTTTCGCATGCAGTTGAATCTAAATTATTTATATCGCAAGTATTTGAAGGTAAATAATTTGATTCGCATGGATTTGAAGCCAAAGCTTTTCCCACGCATTGATGTGAAGCTAAATCATGTGTTTCGCATGAATGTGAAGCTAACTCGTCTGTCTCGCTTCCAGTTGAAGCTAAATCATTTATATCGCAAGTATTTGAAGCTAAATCATTTGTCTCGCTTGGATTTGTAGCTAAACCTTCTTCTTCGCATTGATTTGAAGCTAAATCATGTGTTTCGAATGAATGTGAATCTAAGTTGTTTGTTTCGCATGCAGTTGAATCTAAATCATTTATATCGCAAGTATTTGAAGCTAAATCATTTGTTTCGCATGGATTTGAAGCCAAAGCTTTTACCTCGTATTGATTTGAAGCTAAATCATGTGTTTCGCATGAATGTGAAGCTAGCTCGTTTGTCTCGTTTCCAGTTGAAGATAAATCATTTATATCGCAAGTATTTGAAGCTAAATCATTTGTCTCGCTTGGATTTGTAGCTAAACCTTCTTCTTCGCATTGATTTGAAGCTAAATCATGTGTTTCGATTGAATGTGAATCTAAGTTGTTTGTTTCGCATGCAGTTGAATCTAAATCATTTATATCGCAAGTATTTGAATCTAAATCATTTGTTTCGCATGGATTTGAAGCTAAATCATTTGTCTCTCTTGGATTTGTAGCTAAACCTTCTTCTTCGCATTAATTGGAATCTAAATCATGTGTTTCGAATGAATGTGAATCTAAGTTGTTTGTTTCGCATGCAGTTGAATCTAAATCATTTATATCGCAAGTATTTGAAGCTAAATCATTTGTTTCGCATGGATTTGAAGCCAAAGCTTTTACCTCGTATTGATTTGAAGCTAAATCATGTGTTTCGCATGAATGTGAAGCTAGCTCGTTTGTCTCGCTTCCAGTTGAATCTAAATCATTTATATCGTAAGTATTTGAAGCTAAATCATTTGTCCCGCTTGGATTTGTAGCTAAACCTTCTTCTTCGCATTGATTTGAAGCTAAATCATGTGTTTCGAATGAATGTGAATCTAAGTTGTTTGTTTCGCATGCAGTTGAATCTAAATCATTTATATCGCAAGTATTTGAATCTAAATCATTTGTTTCGCATGGATTTGAAGCCAAAGCTTTTACCTCGTATTGATTTGAAGCTAAATCATGTGTTTCGCATGAATGTGAAGCTAGCTCGTTTGTCTCGCTTCCAGTAGAAGCTAAATCATTTATATCGCCAGTATTTGAAGCTAAATCATTTGTTTCGCATGGATTTGAAGCTAAACCTTCTACTCCGCATTGATTTGAAGCTAAATCATGCGCTTCGAATGAATGTGAAGCTAACTCGTTTGTTTCGCATGCATTTGAATCTATATCGTTTATATCGCAAGTATTTGAAGCTAAATCATATGTTTCGCATGAATGTGAAGCTAGCTCGTTTGTCTCGCTTCCAGTAGAAGCTAAATCATTTATATCGCCAGTATTTGAAGATAAATCATTTGTTTCGCATGGATTTGAAGCCAAAGCTTTTACCTCGTATTGAATTGAAGCTAAATCATGTGTTTCGCATGAATGTGAAGCTAGCTCGTTTGTCTCGCTTCCAGTTGAATCTAAATCATTTATATCGTAAGTATTTGAAGCTAAATCATTTGTCCCGCTTGGATTTGTAGCTAAACCTTCTTCTTCGCATTGATTTGAAGCTAAATCATGTGTTTCGAATGAATGTGAATCTAAGTTGTTTGTTTCGCATGCAGTTGAATCTAAATCATTTATATCGCAAGTATTTGAATCTAAATCATTTGTTTCGCATGGATTTGAAGCCAAAGCTTTTACCTCGTATTGATTTGAAGCTAAATCATGTGTTTCGCATGAATGTGACGCTAGCTCGTTTGTCTCGCTTCCAGTTGAATCTAAATCATTTATATCGCAAGTATTTGAAGCTAAATCATTTGTCTCGCTTGGATTTGTAGCTAAACCTTCTTCTTCGCATTGATTTGAAGCTAAATCATGTGTTTCGAATGAATGTGAATCTAAGTTGTTTGTTTCGCATGCAGTTGAATCTAAATCATTTATTTCGCAAGTATTTGAATCTAAATCATATGTTTCGCATGGATTTGAAGCCAAAGCTTTTACCTCGTATTGATTTGAAGCTAAATCATGTGTTTCGCATGAATGTGAAGCTAGCTCGTTTGTCTCGCTTCCAGTTGAATCTAAATCATTTATGTCGCAAGTATTTGAAGCTAAATCATTTGTTCCGCATTTATTTGAAGCCAAAGCTTTTTCCTCGCATTGATTTGAAGTTAAATCATGTGTTTCGCATGAATGTGAAGCTAGCTCGTTTGTCTCACTTCGAGTTGTAGCTAAATCATTTATATCGCAAGTATTTGAAGCTAAATCATTTGTTTCGCATGAAGTTGCAGCTAAACCTTCTACTTCGCAATGCATGGAAGATAAATCATGTGTTTTGCGTGGATTTGAAACTAACTCGTTTGTTTCGCATGGAGTTGAATCTAAATCATATATATCGCAAGTATTTGAAGCTAAATCATTTGTTTCGCTTGGATTTGAAGCTAAACCTTTTACTTCGCATTGATTTGAAGCTAAATCATGTGCTCCGAATGAACGTGAAGCTAACTCGTTTGTTTCGCATGCATTTGAATCTATATCGTTTATATCGCAAGTATTTGAAGCTAAATCATTTGTTTCGCATGAATGTGAAGCTAGCTCGTTTGTCTCGCTTCCAGTAGAAGCTAAATCATTTATATCGCCAGTATTTGAAGCTAAATCATTTGTTTCGCATGGATTTGAAGCAAAACCTTCTACTTCGCAATGCATGGAAGATAAATCATGTGTTTCGCGTCGATTTGAAGCTAACTCGTTTGTTTCGCATGGAGTTGAATCTAAATCATTTATATCGCAAGTATTTGAAGCTGAATCATTTGTCTCGCTTGGATTTGTAGCTAAACCTTCTTCTTCGCATTGATTGGAAGCTAAATCATGTGTTTCGAATGAATGTGAATCTAAGTTGTTTGTTTCGCATGCAGTTGAATCTAAATCATTTATATCGCAAGTATTTGAAGCTAAATCATTTGTTTCTTATGGATTTGAAGCTAAACCACCTACTTCGCATTGATTTGAAGCTTTATCATGTGTTTCGCATGCATTTGACGCAAAACCTTCTATTCTGCATTGATTAGAAGTTAAATCATGTGTTTCGCATGGTTTAGAAGCTAACTCGCTTGTTTCGCATCCAGTTGAAGATAAGTCATTTATGTCGCAAGTATTTGTTTCTAAATCATTTGTTTCTTATGGATTTGAAGCTAAACCACCTACTTCGCATTGATTTGAAGCTTTATCATGTGTTTCGCAAGCATTTGACGCTAAACCTTCTATTCTGCATTGATTTGAAGCTAAATCATGTGGTTTCCATGGATTCGAAGCTAACTCGTTTGTTTCGCGTCCAGTTGAATATTAATCATATATATCGCAAGTATTTGAAGCTAAATCATTTGTTTCGCATGGATATGAAGCTAAACATTCTACACCGCATTGATTTGAAGCTAAGTCATGTGTATCGCATGGATTTGAAGCTTACTCAACGGTTTCGCATGCATTTGAAGCTATAACATTTATATGACATGTATTTGAACCTAAATCATTTGTTTCGCATGGATTTCATGCTAAACCGACTACTCCGCTTTGATTTGAAGCTATATCATGTGTTTCGAATGAATGTGAATCTAAGTTGTTTGTTTCGCATGCAGTTGAATCTAAATCATTTATATCGCAAGTATTTGAAGCTAAATCATTTGTTCCGCATTTATTTGAAGCCAAAGCTTTTTCCTCGCATTGATTTGAAGTTAAATCATGTGTTTCGCATGAATGTGAAGCTAGCTCGTTTGTCTCACTTCGAGTTGTAGCTAAATCATTTATATCGCAAGTATTTGAAGCTAAATCATTTGTCTCGCTTGGATTTGTAGCTAAACCTTCTTCTTCGCATTGATTGGAAGCTAAATCATGTGTTTCGAATGAATGTGAATCTAAGTTGTTTGTTTCGCATGCAGTTGAATTTAAATCATTTATATCGCAAGTATTTGAAGCTAAATCATTTGTTTCGCATGGATTTGAAGCCAAAGCTTTTACCTCGTATTGATTTGAAGATAAATCATGTGTTTCGCGTGAATGTGAAGCTAGCTCGTTTGTCTCGCTTCCAGTTGAAGATAAATCATTTATATCGCAAGTATTTGAAGCTAAATCATTTGTCTCGCTTGGATTTGTAGCTTAACCTTCTTCTTCGCATTGATTTGAAGCTAAATCATGTGTTTCGAATGAATGTGAATCTAAGTTGTTTGTTTCGCATGCAGTTGAATCTAAATCATTTATATCGCAAGTATTTGAATCTAAATCATTTGTTTCGCATGGATTTGAAGCCAAAGCTTTTACCTCGTATTGTTTTGAAGCTAAATCATGTGTTTCGCATGAATGTGAAGCTAGCTCGTTTGTCTCGCTTCCAGTTGAATCTAAATCATTTATATCGCAAGTATTTGAAGCTAAATCATTTGTTCCGCATTTATTTGAAGCCAAAGCTTTTTCCTCGCATTGATTTGAAGTTAAATCATGTGTTTCGCATGAATGTGAAACTAGCTCGTTTGTCTCACTTCGAGTTGTAGCTAAATCATTTATATCGCAAGTATTTGAAGCTAAATCATTTGTTTCGCATGAAGTTGCAGCTAAACCTTCTACTTCGCAATGCATGGAAGATAAATCATGTGTTTTGCGTGGATTTGAAACTAACTCGTTTGTTTCGCATGGAGTTGAATCTAAATCATATATATCGCAAGTATTTGAAGCTAAATCATTTGTTTCGCTTGGATTTGAAGCTAAACCTTTTACTTCGCATTGATTTGAAGCTAAATCATGTGCTTCGAATGAACGTGAAGCTAACTCGTTTGTTTCGCATGCATTTGAATCTATATCGTTTATATCGCAAGTATTTGAAGCTAAATCATTTGTTTCGCATGAATGTGAAGCTAGCTCGTTTGTCTCGCTTCCAGTAGAAGCTAAATCATTTATATCGCAAGTATTTGAAGCTAAATCATTTGTTTCGCTTGGATTTGAAGCTAAACCTTTTACTTCGCATTGATTTGAAGCTAAATCATGTGCTTCGAATGAACGTGAAGCTAACTCGTTTGTTTCGCATGCATTTGAATCTATATCGTTTATATCGCAAGTATTTGAAGCTAAATCATTTGTTTCGCATGAATGTGAAACTAGCTCGTTTGTCTCGCTTCCAGTAGAAGCTAAATCATTTATATCGCCAGTATTTGAAGCTAAATCATTTGTTTCGCTTGGATTTGAAGCTAAACCTTTTACTTCGCATTGATTTGAAGCTAAATCATGTGCTTCGAATGAACGTGAAGCTAACTCGTTTGTTTCGCATGCATTTGAATCTATATCGTTTATATCGCAAGTATTTGAAGCTAAATCATTTGTTTCGCATGAATGTGAAACTAGCTCGTTTGTCTCGCTTCCAGTAGAAGCTAAATCATTTATATCGCCAGTATTTGAAGCTAAATCATTTGTTTCGCATGGATTTGAAGCAAAACCTTCTACTTCGCAATGCATGGAAGATAAATCATGTGTTTCGCGTCGATTTGAAGCTAACTCGTTTGTTTCGCATGGAGTTGAATCTAAATCATTTATATCGCAAGTATTTGAAGCTAAATCATTTGTCTCGCTTGGATTTGTAGCTAAACCTTCTTCTTCGCATTGATTGGAAGCTAAGTCATGTGTTTCGAATGAATGTGAATCTAAGTTGTTTGTTTCGCATGCAGTTGAATCTAAATCATTTATATCGCAAGTATTTGAAGCTAAATCATTTGTTTCGCATGGATTTGAAGCCAAAGCTTTTACCTCGTATTGATTTGAAGCTAAATCATGTGTTTCGCATGAATGTGAAGCTAGCTCGTTTGTTTCGCATGCATTTGAATCTATATCGTTTATATCGCAAGTATTTGAAGCTAAATCATTTGTTTCGCATGAATGTGAAGCTAGCTCGTTTGTCTCGCTTCCAGTAGAAGCTAAATCATTTATATCGCATGTATTTGAAGCTAAATCAACTGTTTCGCATGGATTTGAAGCTAAACCTCCTACTTGGCGTTGCTTTGAAGATAAATCATGTGTTTCGCATGCATTTGACGCTAAACCTTCTATTCCGCATTGATTTCAAGCTAAATCATGTGGTTTGCATGGATTCGAAGCTAACTCGTTTGTTTCGCGTCCAGTTGAATATTAATCATATATATCGCAAGTATTTGAAGCTAAATCATTTGTTTCGCATGGATATGAAGCTAAACATTCTACACGGCATTGATTTGAAGCTAAGTCATGTGTTTCGAATGAATGTGAATCTAAGTTGTTTATTTCGCATGCAGTTGAATCTAAATCATTTATATCGCCAGTATTTGAAGCTAAATCATTTGTTTCGCATGGATTTGAAGCAAAACCTTCTACTTCGCAATGCATGGAAGATAAATCATGTGTTTCGCGTCGATTTGAAGCTAACTCGTTTGTTTCGCATGGAGTTGAATCTAAATCATTTATATCGCAAGTATTTGAAGCTAAATCATTTGTATCGCTTGGAATTGTAGCTAAACCTTCTTCTTCGCATTGATTGGAAGCTAAGTCATGTGTTTCGAATGAATGTGAATCTAAGTTGTTTGTTTCGCATGCAGTTGAATCTAAATCATTTATATCGCAAGTATTTGAAGCTAAATCATTTGTTTCGCATGGATTTGAAGCCAAAGCTTTTACCTCGTATTGATTTGAAGCTAAATCATGTGTTTCGCATGAATGTGAAGCTAGCTCGTTTGTTTCGCATGCATTTGAATCTATATCGTTTATATCGCAAGTATTTGAAGCTAAATCATTTGTTTCGCATGAATGTGAAGCTAGCTCGTTTGTCTCGCTTCCAGTAGAAGCTAAATCATTTATATCGCATGTATTTGAAGCTAAATCAATTGTTTCGCATGGATTTGAAGCTAAACCTCCTACTTCGCGTTGCTTTGAAGATAAATCATGTTTTTCGCATGGATTTGAAGCTGACTCACTTGTTTCACTTCCAGTTGAAGATAAATCATTTATGTCGCAAGTATTTGTTGCTAAATCATTTGTTTCTTATGGATTTGAAGCTAAACCACCTACTTCGCATTGATTTGAAGCTATATCATGTGTTTCGCATGCATTTGACGCTAAACCTTCTATTCCGCATTGATTTCAAGCTAAATCATGTGGTTTGCATGGATTCGAAGCTAACTCGTTTGTTTCGCGTCCAGTTGAATATTAATCATATATATCGCAAGTATTTGAAGCTAAATCATTTGTTTCGCATGGATATGAAGCTAAACATTCTACACGGCATTGATTTGAAGCTAAGTCATGTGTATCGCATGGATTTGAAGCTTACTAAACGGTTTCGCATGCATTTGAAGCTGTATCATTTATATGACATGTATTTGAACCTAAATCATTTGTTTCGCATGGATATCAAGCTAAACCTTCTACTCCGCATTGATTTGAAGCTATATCATGTGTTTCGTTTGAATGTGAATCTAAGTTGTTTGTTTCGCATGCAGTTGAATCTAAATCATTTATATGGCAAGTATTTGAAGCTAAATCATTTGTTTCTCATGTATTTGAAGCCAAAGCTTTTTCCTCGCATTGATTTGAAGTTAAATCATGTGTTTCGAATGTTGTGAAGCAAGCTCGTTTGTCTCGCTTCCAGTTGAAGCTAAATCATTTATATCGCAAGTATTTGAAGCTAAATCATTTGTTTCGCATGGATTTGAAGCCAAAGCTTTTACCTCGTATTGATTTGAAGCTAAATCATGTGTTTCGCATGAATGTGAAGCTAGCTCGTTTGTTTCGCATGCATTTGAATCTATATCGTTTATATCGCAAGTATTTGAAGCTAAATCATTTGTTTCGCATGAATGTGAAGCTAGCTCGTTTGTCTCGCTTCCAGTAGAAGCTAAATCATTTATATCGCATGTATTTGAGGCTAAATCAATTGTTTCGCATGGATTTGAAGCTAAACCTCCTACTTCGCGTTGCTTTGAAGATAAATCATGTTTTTCGCATGGATTTGAAGCTGACTCACTTGTTTCACTTCCAGTTGAAGATAAATCATTTATGTCGCAAGTATTTGTTGCTAAATCATTTGTTTCTTATGGATTTGAAGCTAAACCACCTACTTCGCATTGATTTGAAGCTATATCATGTGTTTCGCATGCATTTGACGCTAAACCTTCTATTCCGCATTGATTTCAAGCTAAATCATGTGGTTTGCATGGATTCGAAGCTAACTCGTTTGTTTCGCGTCCAGTTGAATATTAATCATATATATCGCAAGTATTTGAAGCTAAATCATTTGTTTCGCATGGATATGAAGCTAAACATTCTACACGGCATTGATTTGAAGCTAAGTCATGTGTTTCGAATGAATGTGAATCTAAGTTGTTTATTTCGCATGCAGTTGAATCTAAATCATTTATAACGCCAGTATTTGAAGCTAAATCATTTGTTTCGCATGGATTTGAAGCAAAACCTTCTACTTCGCAATGCATGGAAGATAAATCATGTGTTTCGCGTCGATTTGAAGCTAACTCGTTTGTTTCGCATGGAGTTGAATCTAAATCATTTATATCGCAAGTATTTGAAGCTAAATCATTTGTATCGCTTGGATTTGTAGCTAAACCTTCTTCTTCGCATTGATTGGAAGCTAAGTCATGTGTTTCGAATGAATGTGAATCTAAGTTGTTTGTTTCGCATGCAGTTGAATCTAAATCATTTATATCGCAAGTATTTGAAGCTAAATCATTTGTTTCGCATGGATTTGAAGCCAAAGCTTTTACCTCGTATTGATTTGAAGCTAAATCATGTGTTTCGCATGAATGTGAAGCTAGCTCGTTTGTTTCGCATGCATTTGAATCTATATCGTTTATATCGCAAGTATTTGAAGCTAAATCATTTGTTTCGCATGAATGTGAAGCTAGCTCGTTTGTCTCGCTTCCAGTAGAAGCTAAATCATTTATATCGCATGTATTTGAAGCTAAATCAATTGTTTCGCATGGATTTGAAGCTAAACCTCCTACTTCGCGTTGCTTTGAAGATAAATCATGTTTTTCGCATGGATTTGAAGCTGACTCACTTGTTTCACTTCCAGTTGAAGATAAATCATTTATGTCGCAAGTATTTGTTGCTAAATCATTTGTTTCTAATGGATTTGAAGCTAAACCACCTACTTCGCATTGATTTGAAGCTATATCATGTGTTTCGCATGCATTTGACGCTAAACCTTCTATTCCGCATTGATTTCAAGCTAAATCATGTGATTTGCATGGATTCGAAGCTAACTCGTTTGTTTCGCGTCCAGTTGAATATTAATCATATATATCGCAAGTATTTGAAGCTAAATCATTTGTTTCGCATGGATATGAAGCTAAACATTCTACACGGCATTGATTTGAAGCTAAGTCATGTGTATCGCATGGATTTGAAGCTTACTAAACGGTTTCGCATGCATTTGAAGCTGTATCATTTATATGACATGTATTTGAACCTAAATCATTTGTTTCGCATGGATATCAAGCTAAACCTTCTACTCCGCATTGATTTGAAGCTATATCATGTGTTTCGTTTGAATGTGAATCTAAGTTGTTTGTTTCGCATGCAGTTGAATCTAAATCATTTATATGGCAAGTATTTGAAGCTAAATCATTTGTTTCGCTTGGCTTTGAAGCCAAAGCTTTTACCTCGCATTGATTTGAAGCTAAATCATGTGTTTCCCATGAATGTGAAGCTAACTCGTTTGTCTCGCTTCTAGTTGAAGCTAAATCATTTATATCGGAAGTATTTGAAGCTAAATCATTTGTTTCGCATGGATTTGAAGCTAATCCTTCTACTTCGCATTGCTTTGAAGATAAATCATGTGCTTCGCATGGACATGAAGCTAACTCGCTTGTTTCGCTTCCAGTTGAAGATAAATCATTTATATCGCTAGTATTTGAAGCTAAATCATGTGTTTCGCATGGTTTAGAAGCTAACTCGATTGATTCGCTCCCAGTTGGATGTAAATCATTCATATCGCAAGTATTTGAAGTTAAATCATTTGTTTTACATGGATTTGAAGCTATACCTTCTACTTCGCATTGATTTGAAGCTAAATCATGTGTTTCGAATGAATGTGAATCTAAGATGTTTGTTTCGCATGCAGTTGAATCTAAATTATTTATATCGCAAGTATTTGAAGGTAAATAATTTGATTCGCATGGATTTGAAGCCAAAGCTTTTCCCACGCATTGATGTGAAGCTAAATCATGTGTTTCGCATGAATGTGAAGCTAACTCGTCTGTCTCGCTTCCAGTTGAAGCTAAATCATTTATATCGCAAGTATTTGAAGCTAAATCATTTGTCTCGCTTGGATTTGTAGCTAAACCTTCTTCTTCGCATTGATTTGAAGCTAAATCATGTGTTTCGAATGAATGTGAATCTAAGTTGTTTGTTTCGCATGCAGTTGAATCTAAATCATTTATATCGCAAGTATTTGAAGCTAAATCATTTGTTTCGCATGGATTTGAAGCCAAAGCTTTTACCTCGTATTGATTTGAAGCTAAATCATGTGTTTCGCATGAATGTGAAGCTAGCTCGTTTGTCTCGCTTCCAGTTGAAGATAAATCATTTATATCGCAAGTATTTGAAGCTAAATCATTTGTCTCGCTTGGATTTGTAGCTAAACCTTCTTCTTCGCATTGATTTGAAGCTAAATCATGTGTTTCGATTGAATGTGAATCTAAGTTGTTTGTTTCGCATGCAGTTGAATCTAAATCATTTATATCGCAAGTATTTGAATCTAAATCATTTGTTTCGCATGGATTTGAAGCCAATGCTTTTACCTCGTATTGATTTGAAGCTAAATCATGTGTTTCTCATGAATGTGAAGCTAGCTCGTTTGTCTCGCTTCCAGTTGAATCTAAATCATTTATATCGCAAGTATTTGAAGCTAAATCATTTGTTCCGCATTTATTTGAAGCCAAAGCTTTTTCCTCGCATTGATTTGAAGTTAAATCATGTGTTTCGCATGAATGTGAAGCTAGCTCGTTTGTCTCACTTCGAGTTGTAGCTAAATCATTTATATCGCAAGTATTTGAAGCTAAATCATTTGTTTCGCATGAAGTTGCAGCTAAACCTTCTACTTCGCAATGCATGGAAGATAAATCATGTGTTTTGCGTGGATTTGAAACTAACTCGTTTGTTTGGCATGGAGTTGAATCTAAATCATATATATCGCAAGTATTTGAAGCTAAATCATTTGTTCCGCATTTATTTGAAGCCAAAGCTTTTTCCTCGCATTGATTTGAAGTTAAATCATGTGTTTCGCATGAATGTGAAGCTAGCTCGTTTGTCTCACTTCGAGTTGTAGCTAAATCATTTATATCGCAAGTATTTGAAGCTAAATCATGTGTTTCGCATGAATGTGAAGCTAGCTCGTTTGTCTCGCTTCCAGTAGAAGCTAAATCATTTATATCGCCAGTATTTGAAGCTAAATCATTTGTTTCGCATGGATTTGAAGCAAAACCTTCTACTTCGCAATGCATGGAAGATAAATCATGTGTTTCGCGTCGATTTGAAGCTAACTCGTTTGTTTCGCATGGAGTTGAATCTAAATCATTTATATCGCAAGTATTTGAAGCTAAATCATTTGTCTCTCTTGGATTTGTAGCTAAACCTTCTTCTTCGCATTAATTGGAAGCTAAATCATGTGTTTCGAATGAATGTGAATCTAAGTTGTTTGTTTCGCATGCAGTTGAATCTAAATCATTTATATCGCAAGTATTTGAAGCTAAATCATTTGTTTCGCATGGATTTGAAGCCAAAGCTTTTACCTCGTATTGATTTGAAGCTAAATCATGTGTTTCGCATGAATGTGAAGCTAGCTCGTTTGTCTCGCTTCCAGTTGAAGATAAATCATTTATATCGCAAGTATTTGAAGCTAAATCATTTGTCTCGCTTGGATTTGTAGCTAAACCTTCTTCTTCGCATTGATTTGAAGCTAAATCATGTGTTTCGAATGAATGTGAATCTAAGTTGTTTGTTTCGCATGCAGTTGAATCTAAATCATTTATATCGCAAGTATTTGAATCTAAATCATTTGTTTCGCATGGATTTGAAGCCAAAGCTTTTACCTCGTATTGTTTTGAAGCTAAATCATGTGTTTCGCATGAATGTGAAGCTAGCTCGTTTGTCTCGCTTCCAGTTGAATCTAAATCATTTATATCGCAAGTATTTGAAGCTAAATCATTTGTTCCGCATTTATTTGAAGCCAAAGCTTTTTCCTCGCATTGATTTGAAGTTAAATCATGTGTTTCGCATGAATGTGAAGCTAGCTCGTTTGTCTCACTTCGAGTTGTAGCTAAATCATTTATATCGCAAGTATTTGAAGCTAAATCATTTGTTTCGCATGAAGTTGCAGCTAAACCTTCTACTTCGCAATGCATGGAAGATAAATCATGTGTTTTGTGTGGATTTGAAACTAACTCGTTTGTTTGGCATGGAGTTGAATCTAAATCATATATATCGCAAGTATTTGAAGCTAAATCATTTGTTCCGCATTTATTTGAAGCCAAAGCTTTTTCCTCGCATTGATTTGAAGTTAAATCATGTGTTTCGCATGAATGTGAAGCTAGCTCGTTTGTCTCACTTCGAGTTGTAGCTAAATCATTTATATCGCAAGTATTTGAAGCTAAATCATGTGTTTCGCATGAATGTGAAGCTAGCTCGTTTGTCTCGCTTCCAGTAGAAGCTAAATCATTTATATCGCCAGTATTTGAAGCTAAATCATTTGTTTCGCATGGATTTGAAGCAAAACCTTCTACTTCGCAATGCATGGAAGATAAATCATGTGTTTCGCGTCGATTTGAAGCTAACTCGTTTGTTTCGCATGGAGTTGAATCTAAATCATTTATATCGCAAGTATTTGAAGCTAAATCATTTGTCTCTCTTGGATTTGTAGCTAAACCTTCTCCTTCGCATTAATTGGAAGCTAAATCATGTGTTTCGAATGAATGTGAATCTAAGTTGTTTGTTTCGCATGCAGTTGAATCTAAATCATTTATATCGCAAGTATTTGAAGCTAAATCATTTGTTTCCCATGGATTTGAAGCCAAAGCTTTTACCTCGTATTGATTTGAAGCTAAATCATGTGTTTCGCATGAATGTGAAGCTAGCTCGTTTGTCTCGCTTCCAGTTGAAGATAAATCATTTATATCGCAAGTATTTGAAGCTAAATCATTTGTCTCGCTTGGATTTGTAGCTAAACCTTCTTCTTCGCATTGATTTGAAGCTAAATCATGTGTTTCGAATGAATGTGAATCTAAGTTGTTTGTTTCGCATGCAGTTGAATCTAAATCATTTATATCGCAAGTATTTGAATCTAAATCATTTGTTTCGCATGGATTTGAAGCCAAAGCTTTTACCTCGTATTGTTTTGAAGCTAAATCATGTGTTTCGCATGAATGTGAAGCTAGCTCGTTTGTCTCGCTTCCAGTTGAATCTAAATCATTTATATCGCAAGTATTTGAAGCTAAATCATTTGTTCCGCATTTATTTGAAGCCAAAGCTTTTTCCTCGCATTGATTTGAAGTTAAATCATGTGTTTCGCATGAATGTGAAACTAGCTCGTTTGTCTCACTTCGAGTTGTAGCTAAATCATTTATATCGCAAGTATTTGAAGCTAAATCATTTGTTTCGCATGAAGTTGCAGCTAAACCTTCTACTTCGCAATGCATGGAAGATAAATCATGTGTTTTGCGTGGATTTGAAACTAACTCGTTTGTTTCGCATGGAGTTGAATCTAAATCATATATATCGCAAGTATTTGAAGCTAAATCATTTGTTTCGCTTGGATTTGAAGCTAAACCTTTTACTTCGCATTGATTTGAAGCTAAATCATGTGCTTCGAATGAACGTGAAGCTAACTCGTTTGTTTCGCATGCATTTGAATCTATATCGTTTATATCGCAAGTATTTGAAGCTAAATCATTTGTTTCGCATGAATGTGAAGCTAGCTCGTTTGTCTCGCTTCCAGTAGAAGCTAAATCATTTATATCGCCAGTATTTGAAGCTAAATCATTTGTTTCGCATGGATTTGAAGCAAAACCTTCTACTTCGCAATGCATGGAAGATAAATCATGTGTTTCGCGTCGATTTGAAGCTAACTCGTTTGTTTCGCATGGAGTTGAATCTAAATCATTTATATCGCAAGTATTTGAAGCTAAATCATTTGTTCCGCATTTATTTGAAGCCAAAGCTTTTTCCTCGCATTGATTTGAAGTTAAATCATGTGTTTCGCATGAATGTGAAACTAGCTCGTTTGTCTCACTTCGAGTTGTAGCTAAATCATTTATATCGCAAGTATTTGAAGCTAAATCATTTGTTTCGCATGAAGTTGCAGCTAAACCTTCTACTTCGCAATGCATGGAAGATAAATCATGTGTTTTGCGTGGATTTGAAACTAACTCGTTTGTTTCGCATGGAGTTGAATCTAAATCATATATATCGCAAGTATTTGAAGCTAAATCATTTGTTTCGCTTGGATTTGAAGCTAAACCTTTTACTTCGCATTGATTTGAAGCTAAATCATGTGCTTCGAATGAACGTGAAGCTAACTCGTTTGTTTCGCATGCATTTGAATCTATATCGTTTATATCGCAAGTATTTGAAGCTAAATCATTTGTTTCGCATGAATGTGAAGCTAGCTCGTTTGTCTCGCTTCCAGTAGAAGCTAAATCATTTATATCGCCAGTATTTGAAGCTAAATCATTTGTTTCGCATGGATTTGAAGCAAAACCTTCTACTTCGCAATGCATGGAAGATAAATCATGTGTTTCGCGTCGATTTGAAGCTAACTCGTTTGTTTCGCATGGAGTTGAATCTAAATCATTTATATCGCAAGTATTTGAAGCTAAATCATTTGTTCCGCATTTATTTGAAGCCAAAGCTTTTTCCTCGCATTGATTTGCAGTTAAATCATGTGTTTCGCATGAATGTGAAGCTAGCTCGTTTGTCTCACTTCGAGTTGTAGCTAAATCATTTATATCGCAAGTATTTGAAGCTAAATCATTTGTTTCGCATGAAGTTGCAGCTAAACCTGCTACTTCGCAATGCATGGAAGATAAATCATGTGTTTTGCGTGGATTTGAAACTAACTCGTTTGTTTCGCATGGAGTTGAATCTAAATCATATATATCGCAAGTATTTGAAGCTAAATCATTTGTTTCGCTTGGATTTGAAGCTAAACCTTTTACTTCGCATTGATTTGAAGCTAAATCATGTGCTTCGAATGAACGTGAAGCTAACTCGTTTGTTTCGCATGCATTTGAATCTATATCGTTTATATCGCAAGTATTTGAAGCTAAATCATTTGTTTCGCATGAATGTGAAGCTAGCTCGTTTGTCTCGCTTCCAGTAGAAGCTAAATCATTTATATCGCATGTATTTGAAGCTAAATCAATTGTTTCGCATGGATTTGAAGCTAAACCTCCTACTTGGCGTTGCTTTGAAGATAAATCATGTGTTTCGCATGGATTTGAAGCTGACTCACTTGTTTCACTTCCAGTTGAAGATAAATCATTTATGTCGCAAGTATTTGTTGCTAAATCATTTGTTTCTTATGGATTTGAAGCTAAACCACCTACTTCGCATTGATTTGAAGCTATATCATGTGTTTCGCATGCATTTGACGCTAAACCTTCTATTCCGCATTGATTTCAAGCTAAATCATGTGGTTTGCATGGATTCGAAGCTAACTCGTTTGTTTCGCGTCCAGTTGAATATTAATCATATATATCGCAAGTATTTGAATCTAAATCATTTGTTTCGCATGGATATGAAGCTAAACATTCTACACGGCATTGATTTGAAGCTAAGTCATGTGTTTCGAATGAATGTGAATCTAAGTTGTTTATTTCGCATGCAGTTGAATCTAAATCATTTATATCGCCAGTATTTGAAGCTAAATCATTTGTTTCGCATGGATTTGAAGCAAAACCTTCTACTTCGCAATGCATGGAAGATAGATCATGTGTTTCGCGTCGATTTGAAGCTAACTCGTTTGTTTCGCATGGAGTTGAATCTAAATCATTTATATCGCAAGTATTTGAAGCTAAATCATTTGTATCGCTTGGATTTGTAGCTAAACCTTCTTCTTCGCATTGATTGGAAGCTAAGTCATGTGTTTCGAATGAATGTGAATCTAAGTTGTTTGTTTCGCATGCAGTTGAATCTAAATCATTTATATCGCAAGTATTTGAAGCTAAATCATTTGTTTCGCATGGATTTGAAGCCAAAGCTTTTACCTCGTATTGATTTGAAGCTAAATCATGTGTTTCGCATGAATGTGAAGCTAGCTCGTTTTTTTCGCATGCATTTGAATCTATATCGTTTATATCGCAAGTATTTGAAGCTAAATCATTTGTTTCGCATGAATGTGAAGCTAGCTCGTTTGTCTCGCTTCCAGTAGAAGCTAAATCATTTATATCGCATGTATTTGAAGCTAAATCAATTGTTTCGCATGGATTTGATGCTAAACCTCCTACTTGGCGTTGCTTTGAAGATAAATCATGTGTTTCGCATGGATTTGAAGCTGACTCACTTGTTTCACTTCCAGTTGAAGATAAATCATTTATGTCGCAAGTATTTGTTGCTAAATCATTTGTTTCTTATGGATTTGAAGCTAAACCACCTACTTCGCATTGATTTGAAGCTATATCATGTGTTTCGCATGCATTTGACGCTAAACCTTCTATTCCGCATTGATTTCAAGCTAAATCATGTGGTTTGCATGGATTCGAAGCTAACTCGTTTGTTTCGCTTCCAGTTGAATATTAATCATATATATCGCAAGTATTTGAATCTAAATCATTTGTTTCGCATGGATATGAAGCTAAACATTCTACACGGCATTGATTTGAAGCTAAGTCATGTGTTTCGAATGAATGTGAATCTAAGTTGTTTATTTCGCATGCAGTTGAATCTAAATCATTTATATCGCCAGTATTTGAAGCTAAATCATTTGTTTAGCATGGATTTGAAGCAAAACCTTCTACTTCGCAATGCATGGAAGATAGATCATGTGTTTCGCGTCGATTTGAAGCTAACTCGTTTGTTTCGCATGGAGTTGAATCTAAATCATTTATATCGCAAGTATTTGAAGCTAAATCATTTGTATCGCTTGGATTTGTAGCTAAACCTTCTTCTTCGCATTGATTGGAAGCTAAGTCATGTGTTTCGAATGAATGTGAATCTAAGTTGTTTGTTTCGCATGCAGTTGAATCTAAATCATTTATATCGCAAGTATTTGAAGCTAAATCATTTGTTTCGCATGGATTTGAAGCCAAAGCTTTTACCTCGTATTGATTTGAAGCTAAATCATGTGTTTCGCATGAATGTGAAGCTAGCTCGTTTTTTTCGCATGCATTTGAATCTATATCGTTTATATCGCAAGTATTTGAAGCTAAATCATTTGTTTCGCATGAATGTGAAGCTAGCTCGTTTGTCTCGCTTCCAGTAGAAGCTAAATCATTTATATCGCCAGTATTTGAAGCTAAATCATTTGTTTAGCATGGATTTGAAGCAAAACCTTCTACTTCGCAATGCATGGAAGATAGATCATGTGTTTCGCGTCGATTTGAAGCTAACTCGTTTGTTTCGCATGGAGTTGAATCTAAATCATTTATATCGCAAGTATTTGAAGCTAAATCATTTGTATCGCTTGGATTTGTAGCTAAACCTTCTTCTTCGCATTGATTGGAAGCTAAGTCATGTGTTTCGAATGAATGTGAATCTAAGTTGTTTGTTTCGCATGCAGTTGAATCTAAATCATTTATATCGCAAGTATTTGAAGCTAAATCATTTGTTTCGCATGGATTTGAAGCCAAAGCTTTTACCTCGTATTGATTTGAAGCTAAATCATGTGTTTCGCATGAATGTGAAGCTAGCTCGTTTGTTTCGCATGCATTTGAATCTATATCGTTTATATCGCAAGTATTTGAAGCTAAATCATTTGTTTCGCATGAATGTGAAGCTAGCTCGTTTGTCTCGCTTCCAGTAGAAGCTAAATCATTTATATCGCATGTATTTGAAGCTAAATCAATTGTTTCGCATGGATTTGAAGCTAAACCTCCTACTTCGCGTTGCTTTGAAGATAAATCATGTGTTTCGCATGGATTTGAAGCTGACTCACTTGTTTCACTTCCAGTTGAAGATAAATCATTTATGTCGCAAGTATTTGTTGCTAAATCATTTGTTTCTTATGGATTTGAAGCTAAACCACCTACTTCGCATTGATTTGAAGCTATATCATGTGTTTCGCATGCATTTGACGCTAAACCTTCTATTCCGCATTGATTTCAAGCTAAACCATGTGGTTTGCATGGATTCGAAGCTAACTCGTTTGTTTCGCGTCCAGTTGAATATTAATCATATATATCGCAAGTATTTGAAGCTAAATCATTTGTTTCGCATGGATATGAAGCTAAACATTCTACACGGCATTGATTTGAAGCTAAGTCATGTGTATCGCATGGATTTGAAGCTTACTAAACGGTTTCGCATGCATTTGAAGCTGTATCATTTATATGACATGTATTTGAACCTAAATCATTTGTTTCGCATGGATATCAAGCTAAACCTTCTACTCCGCATTGATTTGAAGCTATATCATGTGTTTCGTTTGAATGTGAATCTAAGTTGTTTGTTTCGCATGCAGTTGAATCTAAATCATTTATATGGCAAGTATTTGAAGCTAAATCATTTGTTTCTCATGTATTTGAAGCCAAAGCTTTTTCCTCGCATTGATTTGAAGTTAAATCATGTGTTTCGAATGTTGTGAAGCAAGCTCGTTTGTCTCGCTTCCAGTTGAAGCTAAATCATTTATATCGCAAGTATTTGAAGCTAAATCATTTGTTTCGCATGGAGTTGAAGCTAAACCTTCTACTTCGCAATGCATGGAAGATAAATCATGTGTTTTGCGTGGATTTGAAGCTAACTCGTTTGTTTCGCATGGAGTTGAATCTAAATCATTTATATCGCAAGTATTTGAAGCTAAATCATTTGTTTCGCTTGGCTTTGAAGCCAAAGCTTTTACCTCGCATTGATTTGAAGCTAAATCATGTGTTTCCCATGAATGTGAAGCTAACTCGTTTGTCTCGCTTCTAGTTGAAGCTAAATCATTTATATCGGAAGTATTTGAAGCTAAATCATTTGTTCCGCATTTATTTGAAGCCAAAGCTTTTTCCTCGCATTGATTTGAAGTTAAATCATGTGTTTCGCATGAATGTGAAGCTAGCTCGTTTGTCTCACTTCGAGTTGTACCTAAATCATTTATATCGCAAGTATTTGAAGCTAAATCATTTGTTTCGCATGAAGTTGCAGCTAAACCTTCTACTTCGCAATGCATGGAAGATAAATCATGTGTTTTGCGTGGATTGGAAACTAACTGGTTTGTTTCGCATGGAGTTGAATCTAAATCATATATATCGCAAGTATTTGAAGCTAAATCATTTGTTCCGCATTTATTTCAAGCCAAAGCTTTTTCCTCGCATTGATTTGAAGTTAAATCATGTGTTTCGCATGAATGTGAAGCTAGCTCGTTTGTCTCACTTCGAGTTGTAGCTAAATCATTTATATCGCAAGTATTTGAAGCTAAATCATTTGTTTCGCATGAATGTGAAGCTAGCTCGTTTGTCTCGCTTCCAGTAGAAGCTAAATCATTTATATCGCCAGTATTTGAAGCTAAATCATTTGTTTCGCATGGATTTGAAGCAAAACCTTCTACTTCGCAATGCATGGAAGATAAATCATGTGTTTCGCGTCGATTTGAAGCTAACTCGTTTGTTTCGCATGGAGTTGAATCTAAATCATTTATATCGCAAGTATTTGAAGCAAAATCATTTGTCTCTCTTGGATTTGTAGCTAAACCTTCTTCTTCGCATTAATTGTAAGCTAAATCATGTGTTTCGAATGAATGTGAATCTAAGTTGTTTGTTTCGCATGCAGTTGAATCTAAATCATTTATATCGCAAGTATTTGAAGCTAAATCATTTGTTTCGCATGGATTTGAAGCCAAAGCTTTTACCTCGTATTGATTTGAAGCTAAATCATGTGTTTCGCATGAATGTGAAGCTAGCTCGTTTGTCTCGCTTCCAGTTGAAGATAAATCATTTATATCGCAAGTATTTGAAGCTAAATCATTTGTCTCGCTTGGATTTGTAGCTAAACCTTCTTCTTCGCATTGATTTGAAGCTAAATCATGTGTTTCGAATGAATGTGAATCTAAGTTGTTTGTTTCGCATGCAGTTGAATCTAAATCATTTATATCGCAAGTATTTGAATCTAAATCATTTGTTTCGCATGGATTTGAAGCCAAAGCTTTTACCTCGTATTGATTTGAAGCTAAGTCATGTGTTTCGCATGAATGTGAAGCTAGCTCGTTTGTCTCGCTTCCAGTTGAATCTAAATCATTTATGTCGCAAGTATTTGAAGCTAAATCATTTGTTCCGCATTTATTTGAAGCCAAAGCTTTTTCCTCGCATTGATTTGAAGTTAAATCATGTGTTTCGCATGAATGTGAAGCTAGCTCGTTTGTCTCACTTCGAGTTGTAGCTAAATCATTTATATCGCAAGTATTTGAAGCTAAATCATTTGTTTCGCATGAAGTTGCAGCTAAACCTTCTACTTCGCAATGCATGGAAGATAAATCATGTGTTTTGCGTGGATTTGAAACTAACTCGTTTGTTTCGCATGGAGTTGAATCTAAATCATACATATCGCAAGTATTTGAAGCTAAATCATTTGTTTCGCTTGGATTTGAAGCTAAACCTTTTACTTCGCATTGATTTGAAGCTAAATCATGTGCTTCGAATGAACGTGAAGCTAACTCGTTTGTTTCGCATGCATTTGAATCTATATCGTTTATATCGCAAGTATTTGAAGCTAAATCATTTGTTTCGCATGAATGTGAAGCTAGCTCGTTTGTCTCGCTTCCAGTAGAAGCTAAATCATTTATATCGCCAGTATTTGAAGCTAAATCATTTGTTTCGCATGGATTTGAAGCAAAACCTTCTACTTCGCAATGCATGGAAGATAAATCATGTGTTTCGCGTCGATTTGAAGCTAACTCGTTTGTTTCGCATGGAGTTGAATCTAAATCATTTATATCGCAAGTATTTGAAGCTAAATCATTTGTCTCGCTTGGATTTGTAGCTAAACCTTCTTCTTCGCATTGATTGGAAGCTAAATCATGTGTTTCGAATGAATGTGAATCTAAGTTGTTTATTTCGCATGCAGTTGAATCTAAATCATTTATATCGCAAGTATTTGAAGCTAAATCATTTGTTTCGCATGGATTTGAAGCCAAAGCTTTTACCTCGTATTGATTTGAAGCTAAATCATGTGTTTCGCATGAATGTGAAGCTAGCTCGTTTGTCTCGCTTCCAGTTGAAGCTAAATCATTTATATCGCAAGTATTTGAAACTAAATCATTTGTTTCGCATGGATTTCAAGCGGAACCTTCTACTTCGCAATGCATGGAAGATAAATCATGTGTTTCGCGTGGATTTGAAGCTAACTCGTTTGTTTCGCATGCAGTTGAATCTAATCATTTATATCGCAAGTATTTGAAGCTAAATCATTTGTTTCGCTTGGATTTGAAGCTAAACCTTTTACTTCGCATTGATTTGAAGTTAGATCATGTCTTTCCAATGAATGTGTAGCTTACTCGTTTGTTTCGCATGCATTTGAAGCTATATCATTTATATCGTAAGTATTGGAAGCTAAATCATTTGTTTCGCATGGATTAGATGCTAAACATTCTACTTCGCATTGCTTTGAAGACAAATCATGTGTTTCGCATGGATTTGAAGCTAACTCGTTTGTTTCGCATGCAGTTGAAGCTATATCATTTATATCGTAAGTATTGGAAGCTAAATCATTTGTTTCGCATGGATTTGAAGCTAGATCTTCTACTTCGCATTGTTTTGAAGACAAATCATGTGTTTCGCATGGATTTGAAGCTAACTCGTTTGTTTCGCTTGCAGTTGAAGCTAAACCTTCTACTTCGCGTTGCTTTGGAGATAAATCATGTGTTTCTTATGCATTTGAAGCTGACTCACTTGTTTAACTTCCAGTTGAAGCTAAATCATTTATATCGCATGTATTTGAAGCTAAATCAATTGTTTCGCATGGATTTGAAGCTAAACCTCCTACTTCGCGTTGCTTTGAAGATAAATCATGTGTTTCGCATGGATTTGAAGCTGACTCACTTGTTTCACTTCCAGTTGAAGATAAATCATTTATGTCGCAAGTGTTTGTTGCTAAATCATTTGTTTCTTATGGATTTGAAGCTAAACCACCTACTTCGCATTGATTTGAAGCTATATCATGTGTTTCGCATGCATTTGACGCTAAACCTTCTATTCTGCATTGATTTCAAGCTAAATCATGTGGTTTGCATGTATTCGAAGCTAACTCGTTTGTTTCGCGTCCAGTTGAATATTAATCATATATATCGCAAGTATTTGAAGCTAAATCATTTGTTTCGCATGTATTTGAAGCCAAAGCTTTTTCCTCGCATTGATTTGAAGTTAAATCATGTGTTTCGAATGTTGTGAAGCAAGCTCGTTTGTCTCGCTTCCAGTTGAAGCTAAATCATTTATATCGCAAGTATTTGAAGCTAAATCATTTGTTTCGCATGGAGATGAATCTAAATCATTTATATCGCAAGTATTTGAAGCTAAATCATTTGTTTCGCTTGGCTTTGAAGCCAAAGCTTTTACCTCGCATTGATTTGAAGCTAAATCATGTGTTTCCCATGAATGTGAAGCTAACTCGTTTGTCTCGCTTCTAGTTGAAGCTAAATCATTTATATCGGAAGTATTTGAAGCTAAATCATTTGTTTCGCATGGATTTGAAGCTAATCCTTCTACTTCGCATTGCTTTGAAGATAAATCATGTGCTTCGCATGGACATGAAGCTAACTCGCTTGTTTCGCTTCCAGTTGAAGATAAACCATTTATATCGCTAGTATTTGAAGCTAAATCATGTGTTTCGCATGGTTTAGAAGCTAACTCGCTTGATTCGCTCCCAGTTGGATGTAAATCATTTATATCGCAAGTATTTGAAGTTAAATCATTTGTTTTACATGGATTTGAAGCTATACCTTCTACTTCGCATTGATTTGAAGCTAAATCATGTGTTTCGAATGAATGTGAATCTAAGTTGTTTGTTTCGCATGCAGTTGAATCTAAATTATTTATATCGCAAGTATTTGAAGGTAAATAATTTGATTCGCATGGATTTGAAGCCAAAGCTTTTCCCACGCATTGATGTGAAGCTAAATCATGTGTTTCGCATGAATGTGAAGCTAACTCGTCTGTCTCGCTTCCAGTTGAAGCTAAATCATTTATATCGCAAGTATTTGAAGCTAAATCATTTGTTTCGCATGGATTTGAAGCTAAACCTTCTTCTTCGCATTGATTTGAAGCTAAATCATGTGTTTCGAATGAATGTGAATCAAAGTTGTTTGTTTCGCATGCAGTTGAATCTAAATCATTTATATCGCAAGTATTTGAAGCTAAATCATTTGTTTCGCATGGATTTGAAGCCAAAGCTTTTACCACGTATTGATTTGAAGCTAAATCATGTGTTTCGCATGAATGTGAAGCTAGCTCGTTTGTCTCGATTCCAGTTGAAGCTAAATCATTTATATCGCAAGTATTTGCAGCTAAATCATTTGTTTCGCATGGATTTGAAGCTAAACCTTCTTCTTCGCAATGCATGGAAGATAAAACATGTGTTTCGCGTGGATTTGAATCTAACTCGCTTGTTTCGCATGGAGCTGAATCTAAATCATTTATATCGCAAGTATTTGAAGCTAAATCATTTGTCTCGCTTGGATTTGTAGCTAAACCTTCTTCTTCGCATTGATTTGAAGCTAAATCATGTGTTTCGAATGAATGTGAATCTAAGTTGTTTGTTTCGCATGCAGTTGAATCTAAATCATTTATATCGCAAGTATTTGAAGCTAAATCATTTGTTTCGCATGGATTTGAAGCCAAAGCTTTTACCTCGTATTGATTTGAAGCTAAATCATGTGTTTCGCATGAATGTGAAGCTAGCTCGTTTGTCTCGCTTCCAGTTGAAGATAAATCATTTATATCGCAAGTATTTGAAGCTAAATCATTTGTCTCGCTTGGATTTGTAGCTAAACCTTCTTCTTCGCATTGATTTGAAGCTAAATCATGTGTTTCGATTGAATGTGAATCTAAGTTGTTTGTTTCGCATGCAGTTGAATCTAAATCATTTATATCGCAAGTATTTGATTCTAAATCATTTGTTCCGCATTTATTTGAAGCCAAAGCTTTTTCCTCGCATTGATTTGAAGTTAAATCATGTGTTTCGCATGAATGTGAAACTAGCTCGTTTGTCTCACTTCGAGTTGTAGCTAAATCATTTATATCGCAAGTATTTGAAGCTAAATCATTTGTTTCGCATGAAGTTGCAGCTAAACCTTCTACTTCGCAATGCATGGAAGATAAATCATGTGTTTTGCGTGGATTTGAAACTAACTCGTTTGTTTCGCATGGAGTTGAATCTAAATCATATATATCGCAAGTATTTGAAGCTAAATCATTTGTTTCGCTTGGATTTGAAGCTAAACCTTTTACTTCGCATTGATTTGAAGCTAAATCATGTGCTTCGAATGAACGTGAAGCTAACTCGTTTGTTTCGCATGCATTTGAATCTATATCGTTTATATCGCAAGTATTTGAAGCTAAATCATTTGTTTCGCATGGATTTGAAGCCAAAGCTTTTACCTCGTATTGATTTGAAGCTAAATCATGTGTTTCGCATGAATGTGAAGCTAGCTCGTTTGTCTCGCTTCCAGTTGAAGATAAATCATTTATATCGCAAGTATTTGAAGCTAAATCATTTGTCTCGCTTGGATTTGTAGCTAAACCTTCTTCTTCGCATTGATTTGAAGCTAAATCATGTGTTTCGAATGAATGTGAATCTAAGTTGTTTGTTTCGCATGCAGTTGAATCTAAATCATTTATATCGCAAGTATTTGAATCTAAATCATTTGTTTCGCATGGATTTGAAGCCAAAGCTTTTACCTCGTATTGATTTGAAGCTAAGTCATGTGTTTCGCATGAATGTGAAGCTAGCTCGTTTGTCTCGCTTCCAGTTGAATCTAAATCATTTATGTCGCAAGTATTTGAAGCTAAATCATTTGTTCCGCATTTATTTGAAGCCAAAGCTTTTTCCTCGCATTGATTTGAAGTTAAATCATGTGTTTCGCATGAATGTGAAGCTAGCTCGTTTGTCTCACTTCGAGTTGTAGCTAAATCATTTATATCGCAAGTATTTGAAGCTAAATCATTTGTTTCGCATGAAGTTGCAGCTAAACCTTCTACTTCGCAATGCATGGAAGATAAATCATGTGTTTTGCGTGGATTTGAAACTAACTCGTTTGTTTCGCATGGAGTTGAATCTAAATCATACATATCGCAAGTATTTGAAGCTAAATCATTTGTTTCGCTTGGATTTGAAGCTAAACCTTTTACTTCGCATTGATTTGAAGCTAAATCATGTGCTTCGAATGAACGTGAAGCTAACTCGTTTGTTTCGCATGCATTTGAATCTATATCGTTTATATCGCAAGTATTTGAAGCTAAATCATTTGTTTCGCATGAATGTGAAGCTAGCTCGTTTGTCTCGCTTCCAGTAGAAGCTAAATCATTTATATCGCCAGTATTTGAAGCTAAATCATTTGTTTCGCATGGATTTGAAGCAAAACCTTCTACTTCGCAATGCATGGAAGATAAATCATGTGTTTTGCGTGGATTTGAAACTAACTGGTTTGTTTCGCATGGAGTTGAATCTAAATCATATATATCGCAAGTATTTGAAGCTAAATCATTTGTTCCGCATTTATTTGAAGCTAATCTTTCTTCTCCGCATTGATTTGAAGCTAAATTATTTGTTTCGCACGGATTTGAAGCTAACTCGCCTGTTTCGCTCCCAATTGGAGCTAAGTCTTTTATATCGCAAGTATTTGAAGCTAAATCATGTGTTTCGCATGGATTTGAAGCTAACTCGCTTGTTTCAATTATTTGAATCTAAATCATTTGTTTCGCATGGATTTGAAGCTAAACCATCTACTCCGCATTGATTAGAAGTTAAATCATGTGTTTCGCATGGTTTAGAAGCTAACTCGCTTGTTTCGCTTCAAGTTGAAGCTAAATCATTTATATCGCAAGTATTTGAAGCTAAATCATTTATTTCGCATGGATTTGAAGATAAACCTTCTACTCCGCATTGACTTGAAGCTAAATCACGTGGTTCGCATGGATTTGAAGCTAAGTCATTTGTTTCGCATGGATTTGAATCTAACTTGTTTGTTTCGCATGCAGTTGAATCTAAATAATTTATATCGCAAGTATTTGAAGCAAAATCATTTGTTTCGCTTGGATTTGAAGCTAAATCTTCTACTTCGGATTGATTTGAAGCTAAATTATTTGTATCGAATGTATGTGAAGCTAACTCGTTTGTATCTCATGCATTTGAAGCTATATCGTTTATATCGCAAGTACTTGAAGCTAAATCATTTGTTTCGCATGGATTTGAAGCTAAACCTTCTACTTCGCAATGCATGGAAGATAAATAATGTGTTTCGCGTCGATTTGAAGCTAACTCGTTTGTTTCGCATGGAGTTGAATCTAAATCATTTATATCGCAAGTATTTGAAGCTAAATCATTTGTCTCGCTTGGATTTGTAGCTAAACCTTCTTCTTCGCATTGATTGGAAGCTAAATCATGTGTTTCGAATGAATGTGAATCTAAGTTGTTTATTTCGCATGCAGTTGAATCTAAATCATTTATATCGCAAGTATTTGAAGCTAAATCATTTGTTTCGCATGGATTTGAAGCCAAAGCTTTTACCTCGTATTGATTTGAAGCTAAATCATGTGTTTCGCATGAATGTGAAGCTAGCTCGTTTGTCTCGCTTCCAGTTGAAGCTAAATCATTTATATCGCAAGTATTTGAAACTAAATCATTTGTTTCGCATGGATTTCAAGCGGAACCTTCTACTTCGCAATGCATGGAAGATAAATCATGTGTTTCGCGTGGATTTGAAGCTAACTCGTTTGTTTCGCATGCAGTTGAATCTAATCATTTATATCGCAAGTATTTGAAGCTAAATCATTTGTTTCGCTTGGATTTGAAGCTAAACCTTTTACTTCGCATTGATTTGAAGTTAGATCATGTCTTTCCAATGAATGTGTAGCTTACTCGTTTGTTTCGCATGCATTTGAAGCTATATCATTTATATCGTAAGTATTGGAAGCTAAATCATTTGTTTCGCATGGATTAGATGCTAAACATTCTACTTCGCATTGCTTTGAAGACAAATCATGTGTTTCGCATGGATTTGAAGCTAACTCGTTTGTTTCGCATGCAGTTGAAGCTATATCATTTATATCGTAAGTATTGGAAGCTAAATCATTTGTTTCGCATGGATTTGAAGCTAGATCTTCTACTTCGCATTGTTTTGAAGACAAATCATGTGTTTCGCATGGATTTGAAGCTAACTCGTTTGTTTCGCTTGCAGTTGAAGCTAAACCTTCTACTTCGCGTTGCTTTGGAGATAAATCATGTGTTTCTTATGCATTTGAAGCTGACTCACTTGTTTAACTTCCAGTTGAAGCTAAATCATTTATATCGCATGTATTTGAAGCTAAATCAATTGTTTCGCATGGATTTGAAGCTAAACCTCCTACTTCGCGTTGCTTTGAAGATAAATCATGTGTTTCGCATGGATTTGAAGCTGACTCACTTGTTTCACTTCCAGTTGAAGATAAATCATTTATGTCGCAAGTGTTTGTTGCTAAATCATTTGTTTCTTATGGATTTGAAGCTAAACCACCTACTTCGCATTGATTTGAAGCTATATCATGTGTTTCGCATGCATTTGACGCTAAACCTTCTATTCTGCATTGATTTCAAGCTAAATCATGTGGTTTGCATGTATTCGAAGCTAACTCGTTTGTTTCGCGTCCAGTTGAATATTAATCATATATATCGCAAGTATTTGAAGCTAAATCATTTGTTTCGCATGTATTTGAAGCCAAAGCTTTTTCCTCGCATTGATTTGAAGTTAAATCATGTGTTTCGAATGTTGTGAAGCAAGCTCGTTTGTCTCGCTTCCAGTTGAAGCTAAATCATTTATATCGCAAGTATTTGAAGCTAAATCATTTGTTTCGCATGGAGATGAATCTAAATCATTTATATCGCAAGTATTTGAAGCTAAATCATTTGTTTCGCTTGGCTTTGAAGCCAAAGCTTTTACCTCGCATTGATTTGAAGCTAAATCATGTGTTTCCCATGAATGTGAAGCTAACTCGTTTGTCTCGCTTCTAGTTGAAGCTAAATCATTTATATCGGAAGTATTTGAAGCTAAATCATTTGTTTCGCATGGATTTGAAGCTAATCCTTCTACTTCGCATTGCTTTGAAGATAAATCATGTGCTTCGCATGGACATGAAGCTAACTCGCTTGTTTCGCTTCCAGTTGAAGATAAACCATTTATATCGCTAGTATTTGAAGCTAAATCATGTGTTTCGCATGGTTTAGAAGCTAACTCGCTTGATTCGCTCCCAGTTGGATGTAAATCATTTATATCGCAAGTATTTGAAGTTAAATCATTTGTTTTACATGGATTTGAAGCTATACCTTCTACTTCGCATTGATTTGAAGCTAAATCATGTGTTTCGAATGAATGTGAATCTAAGTTGTTTGTTTCGCATGCAGTTGAATCTAAATTATTTATATCGCAAGTATTTGAAGGTAAATAATTTGATTCGCATGGATTTGAAGCCAAAGCTTTTCCCACGCATTGATGTGAAGCTAAATCATGTGTTTCGCATGAATGTGAAGCTAACTCGTCTGTCTCGCTTCCAGTTGAAGCTAAATCATTTATATCGCAAGTATTTGAAGCTAAATCATTTGTTTCGCATGGATTTGAAGCTAAACCTTCTTCTTCGCATTGATTTGAAGCTAAATCATGTGTTTCGAATGAATGTGAATCAAAGTTGTTTGTTTCGCATGCAGTTGAATCTAAATCATTTATATCGCAAGTATTTGAAGCTAAATCATTTGTTTCGCATGGATTTGAAGCCAAAGCTTTTACCACGTATTGATTTGAAGCTAAATCATGTGTTTCGCATGAATGTGAAGCTAGCTCGTTTGTCTCGATTCCAGTTGAAGCTAAATCATTTATATCGCAAGTATTTGCAGCTAAATCATTTGTTTCGCATGGATTTGAAGCTAAACCTTCTTCTTCGCAATGCATGGAAGATAAAACATGTGTTTCGCGTGGATTTGAATCTAACTCGCTTGTTTCGCATGGAGCTGAATCTAAATCATTTATATCGCAAGTATTTGAAGCTAAATCATTTGTCTCGCTTGGATTTGTAGCTAAACCTTCTTCTTCGCATTGATTTGAAGCTAAATCATGTGTTTCGAATGAATGTGAATCTAAGTTGTTTGTTTCGCATGCAGTTGAATCTAAATCATTTATATCGCAAGTATTTGAAGCTAAATCATTTGTTTCGCATGGATTTGAAGCCAAAGGTTTTACCTCGTATTGATTTGAAGCTAAATCATGTGTTTCGCATGAATGTGAAGCTAGCTCGTTTGTCTCGCTTCCAGTTGAAGATAAATCATTTATATCGCAAGTATTTGAAGCTAAATCATTTGTCTCGCTTGGATTTGTAGCTAAACCTTCTTCTTCGCATTGATTTGAAGCTAAATCATGTGTTTCGATTGAATGTGAATCTAAGTTGTTTGTTTCGCATGCAGTTGAATCTAAATCATTTATATCGCAAGTATTTGATTCTAAATCATTTGTTCCGCATTTATTTGAAGCCAAAGCTTTTTCCTCGCATTGATTTGAAGTTAAATCATGTGTTTCGCATGAATGTGAAACTAGCTCGTTTGTCTCACTTCGAGTTGTAGCTAAATCATTTATATCGCAAGTATTTGAAGCTAAATCATTTGTTTCGCATGAAGTTGCAGCTAAACCTTCTACTTCGCAATGCATGGAAGATAAATCATGTGTTTTGCGTGGATTTGAAACTAACTCGTTTGTTTCGCATGGAGTTGAATCTAAATCATATATATCGCAAGTATTTGAAGCTAAATCATTTGTTTCGCTTGGATTTGAAGCTAAACCTTTTACTTCGCATTGATTTGAAGCTAAATCATGTGCTTCGAATGAACGTGAAGCTAACTCGTTTGTTTCGCATGCATTTGAATCTATATCGTTTATATCGCAAGTATTTGAAGCTAAATCATTTGTTTCGCATGAATGTGAAGCTAGCTCGTTTGTCTCGCTTCCAGTAGAAGCTAAATCATTTATATCGCCAGTATTTGAAGCTAAATCATTTGTTTCGCATGGATTTGAAGCAAAACCTTCTACTTCGCAATGCATGGAAGATAAATCATGTGTTTCGCGTCGATTTGAAGCTAACTCGTTTGTTTCGCATGGAGTTGAATCTAAATCATTTATATCGCAAGTATTTGAAGATAAATCATTTGTCTCGCTTGGATTTGTAGCTAAACCTTCTTCTTCGCATTGATTGGAAGCTAAGTCATGTGTTTCGAATGAATGTGAATCTAAGTTGTTTGTTTCGCATGCAGTTGAATCTAAATCATTTATATCGCAAGTATTTGAAGCTAAATCATTTGTTTCGCATGGATTTGAAGCCAAAGCTTTTACCTCGTATTGATTTGAAGCTAAATCATGTGTTTCGCATGAATGTGAAGCTAGCTCGTTTGTTTCGCATGCATTTGAATCTATATCGTTTATATCGCAAGTATTTGAAGCTAAATCATTTGTTTCGCATGAATGTGAAGCTAGCTCGTTTGTCTCGCTTCCAGTAGAAGCTAAATCATTTATATCGCATGTATTTGAAGCTAAATCAATTGTTTCGCATGGATTTGAAGCTATACCTCCTACTTGGCGTTGCTTTGAAGATAAATCATGTGTTTCGCATGGATTTGAAGCTGACTCACTTGTTTCACTTCCAGTTGAAGATAAATCATTTATGTCGCAAGTATTTGTTGCTAAATCATTTGTTTCTTATGGATTTGAAGCTAAACCACCTACTTCGCATTGATTTGAAGCTATATCATGTGTTTCGCATGCATTTGACGCTAAACCTTCTATTCCGCATTGATTTCAAGCTAAATCATGTGGTTTGCATGGATTCGAAGCTAACTCGTTTGTTTCGCGTCCAGTTGAATATTAATCATATATATCGCAAGTATTTGAATCTAAATCATTTGTTTCGCATGGATATGAAGCTAAACATTCTACACGGCATTGATTTGAAGCTAAGTCATGTGTTTCGAATGAATGTGAATCTAAGTTGTTTATTTCGCATGCAGTTGAATCTAAATCATTTATATCGCCAGTATTTGAAGCTAAATCATTTGTTTCGCATGGATTTGAAGCAAAACCTTCTACTTCGCAATGCATGCAAGATAGATCATGTGTTTCGCGTCGATTTGAAGCTAACTCGTTTGTTTCGCATGGAGTTGAATCTAAATCATTTATATCGCAAGTATTTGAAGCTAAATCATTTGTATCGCTTGGATTTGTAGCTAAACCTTCTTCTTCGCATTGATTGGAAGCTAAGTCATGTGTTTCGAATGAATGTGAATCTAAGTTGTTTGTTTCGCATGCAGTTGAATCTAAATCATTTATATCGCAAGTATTTGAAGCTAAATCATTTGTTTCGCATGGATTTGAAGCCAAAGCTTTTACCTCGTATTGATTTGAAGCTAAATCATGTGTTTCGCATGAATGTGAAGCTAGCTCGTTTGTTTCGCATGCATTTGAATCTATATCGTTTATATCGCAAGTATTTGAAGCTAAATCATTTGTTTCGCATGAATGTGAAGCTAGCTCGTTTGTCTCGCTTCCAGTAGAAGCTAAATCATTTATATCGCAAGTATTTGAAGCTAAATCATTTGTTTCGCATGGATTTGAAGCTCAACCTTCTGCTCCACATTTATTTGGAGCTAAATCACGTGGTTCGCATGGATTTGAAGCTAAATCATTTGTTTCGCATGGATTTGAAGCTAAACCATCTACTCCGCATTGATTAGAAGTTAAATCATGTGTTTCGCATGGTTTAGAAGCTAACTCGCTTGTTTCGCTTCAAGTTGAAGCTAAATCATTAATATCGCTAGTATTTGAAGCTAAATCATTTATTTCGCATGGATTTGAAGATAAACCTTCTACTCCGCATTGACTTGAAGCTAAATCACGTGGTTCGCATGGATTTGAAGCTAAGTCATTTGTTTCGCATGGATTTGAATATAACTTGTTTGTTTCGCATGCAGTTGAATCTAAATAATTTATATCGCAAGTATTTGAAGCAAAATCATTTGTTTCGCTTGGATTTGAAGCTAAATCTTCTACTTCGGATTGATTTGAAGCTAAATTATTTGTATCGAATGTATGTGAAGCTAACTCGTTTGTTTCGCATGCATTTGAAGCTATATCGTTTATATCGCAAGTACTTGAAGCTAAATCATTTGTTTCGCATGGATTTGAAGCTAACTCGCATGTTTCGCTTCCAGTTGGAGCTAAAACATTTATATCGCTAGTATTTGAAGCTAAATCATTTGTTTCGCATGGATTTGAAGCTAAACCTTCTACTTCGCAATGCATGGAAGATAAATAATGTGTTTTGCGTGGATTTGAAGCTAACTCGTTTGTTTCGCATGTAGTTGAATCTAAATCATTTGTATCGCAAGTATTTGAAGCTATATTATTTGTTTCGCTTGGATTTGAAGCAAAACCTTCTACTTCGCATTGAGTTGAAGCTAAATCATGTGTTTCGAATGAATGTGAAGCTAACTCGTTTGTTTCGCATGCATTTGAAGCTATATCGTTTATATCGTAAGTACTTGAAGCTAAATCATTTGTTTCGCATGGATATGAAGCTAACTCGCATGTATCGCTCCCAGGTGGAAGCTAAGTCATTTATATCGCAAGTATTTGAAGCTAAATCATTTGTTTCTCATGGATTTGAAGCTAAACCTTCTACTTCGCAATGCATGGAAGATAAATAATGTGTTTTGCGTGGATTTGAAACTAACTCGTTTGTTTCGCATGTAGTTGAATCTAAATCATTTGTATCGCAAGTAGTTGAAGCTAAATCATTTGTTTCTCATGGATTTGAAGCTAAACCTTCTACTCCGCGTGGATTTGCAGTTAAATCATGTGTTTCGCATGAGTTAGAAGCTAACTCGCTTGTTTCGCTTCCAGTTGAAGCTAAATCATTTATATCGCAAGTATTTCAAGCTAAATCAATTGTTTCGCATGGATTTGGAGCTAAATCTTCTACTTCGCATTGCTTTGAAGCTAAATCATGTGTGTCGCATGGATTAGAAGCTAACTCGCTTGTTTCGCTTCCACTTGAAGCTATATCATTTATATCGCCATTATTTGAAGTTAAATCTTTTGTTTCGCATGGATTTGAAGCTAAACCCTCTACTCCGCATTGATTAGAAGTTATATCATGTGTTTCGCATGGGTTAGAAACTAACTCGCTTGTTTCGCTTCCAGATGAAGCTAAATCATTTATATCGCAAGTATTTGAAGCTAAATCATTTGTTTCGCATGGATTTGAAGCTCAACATTCTACTCCACATTGATTTGTAGCTAAATCACGTGGTTCGCATGGATATGAAGCTAAATCATTTGTTTCGCATGGATTTGAAGCTAAACCATCTACTCCGCATTGATTAGAAGTTAAATCATGTGTTTCACATGGTTTAGAAGCTAACTCGCTTGTTTCGCTTCAAGTTGAAGCTAAATCATTTATATCGCAAGTATTTGAAGCTAAATCATTTATTTCGCATGGATTTGAAGATAAACCTTCTACTCCGCATTGACTTGAAGCTAAATCACGTGGTTCGCATGGATTTGAAGCTAAGTCATTTGTTTCGCATGGATTTGAATCTAACTTGTTTGTTTCGCATGCAGTTGAATCTAAATCATTTATATCGCAAGTATTTGAAGCAAAATCATTTGTTTCGTTTGGATTTAAAGCTAAATCTTCTACTTCGGATTGATTTGAAGCTAAATTATTTGTATCGAATGTATGTGAAGCTAACTCGTTTGTTTCGCATGCATTTGAAGCTATATCGTTTATATCGCAAGTACTTGAAGCTAAATCATTTGTTTCGCATGGATTTGAAGCTAAACCTTCTACTTCGCAATGCATGGAAGATAAATAATGTGTTTTTCGTGGATTTGAAGCTAACTCGTTTGTTTCGCATGCAGTTGAATCTAAATCATTTGTATCGCAAGTATTTGAAGCTATATTATTTGTTTCGCTTGGATTTGAAGCTAAACCTTCTACTTCGCATTGATTTGAAGCTAAATCATGTGTTTCGAATGAATGTGAAGCTAACTCGTTTGTTTCGCATGCATTTGAAGCTATATCGTTTATATCGCAAGTACTTGAAGCTAAATCATTTGTTTCGCATGGATTTGAAGCTAACTCGCATGTTTCGCTTCCAGTTGGAGCTAAATCATTTATATCGCTAGTATTTGAAGCTAAATCATTTGTTTCGCATGGATTTGAAGCTAAACCTTCTACTTCGCAATGCATGGAAGATAAATAATGTGTTTTGCGTGGATTTGAAGCTAACTCGTTTGTTTCGCATGTAGTTGGATCTAAATCATTCGTATCGCAAGTATTTGAAGCTATATTATTTGTTTCGCTTGGATTTGAAGCAAAACCTTCTACTTCGCATTGAGTTGAAGCTAAATCATGTGTTTCGAATGAATGTGAAGCTAACTCGTTTGTTTCGCATGCATTTGAAGCTATATCGTTTATATCGCAAGTACTTGAAGCTAAATCATTTGTTTCGCATGGATATGAAGCTAACTCGCATGTATCGCTTCCAGGTGGAAGCTAAGTCATTTATATCGCAAGTATTTGAAGCTAAATCATTTGTTTCTCATGGATTTGAAGCTAAACCTTCTACTTCGCAATGCATGGAAGATAAATAATGTGTTTTGCGTGGATTTGAAGCTAACTCGTTTGTTTCGCATGTAGTTGAATCTAAATCATTTGTATCGCAAGTATTTGAAGCTATATTATTTGTTTCGCTTGGATTTGAAGCTAAACCTTCTACTTCGCATTGATTTGAAGCTAAATTATTTGTATCGAATGTATGTGAAGCTAACTCGTTTGTTTCGCATGCATTTGAAGCTATATCGTTTATACCGCAAGTACTTGAAGCTAAATCATTTGTTTCGCATGGATTTGAAGCTAACGCGCATGTTTCGCTTCCAGGTGGAAGCTAAGTCATTTATATCGCAAGTATTTGAAGCTAAATCATTTGTTTCTCATGGATTTGAAGCTAAACCTTCTACTCCGCGTGGATTTGCAGTTAAATCATGTGTTTCGCATGAGTTAGAAGCTAACTCGCTTGTTTCGCTTCCAGTTGAAGCTAAATCATTTATATCGCAAGTATTTCAAGCTAAATCAATTGTTTCGCATGGATTTGGAGCTAAATCTTCTACTTCGCATTGCTTTGAAGCTAAATCATGTGTGTCGCATGGATTAGAAGCTAACTCGCTTGTTTCGCTTCCACTTGAAGCTATATCATTTATATCGCCATTATTTGAAGTTAAATCTTTTGTTTCGCATGGATTTGAAGCTAAACCCTCTACTCCGCATTGATTAGAAGTTATATCATGTGTTTCGCATGGGTTAGAAACTAACTCGCTTGTTTCGCTTCCAGTTGAAGCTAAATCATTTATATCGCAAGTATTTGAAGCTAAATCATTTGTTTCGCATGGATTTGAAGCTCAACATTCTACTCCACATTGATTTGTAGCTAAATCACGTGGTTCGCATGGATATGAAGCTAAATCATTTGTTTCGCATGGATTTGAAGCTAAACCATCTACTCCGCATTGATTAGAAGTTAAATCATGTGTTTCACATGGTTTAGAAGCTAACTCGCTTGTTTCGCTTCAAGTTGAAGCTAAATCATTTATATCGCAAGTATTTGAAGCTAAATCATTTATTTCGCATGGATTTGAAGATAAACCTTCTACTCCGCATTGACTTGAAGCTAAATCACGTGGTTCGCATGGATTTGAAGCTAAGTCATTTGTTTCGCATGGATTTGAATCTAACTTGTTTGTTTCGCATGCAGTTGAATCTAAATCATTTATATCGCAAGTATTTGAAGCAAAATCATTTGTTTCGTTTGGATTTAAAGCTAAATCTTCTACTTCGGATTGATTTGAAGCTAAATTATTTGTATCGAATGTATGTGAAGCTAACTCGTTTGTTTCGCATGCATTTGAAGCTATATCGTTTATATCGCAAGTACTTGAAGCTAAATCATTTGTTTCGCATGGATTTGAAGCTAAACCTTCTACTTCGCAATGCATGGAAGATAAATAATGTGTTTTTCGTGGATTTGAAGCTAACTCGTTTGTTTCGCATGCAGTTGAATCTAAATCATTTGTATCGCAAGTATTTGAAGCTATATTATTTGTTTCGCTTGGATTTGAAGCTAAACCTTCTACTTCGCATTGATTTGAAGCTAAATCATGTGTTTCGAATGAATGTGAAGCTAACTCGTTTGTTTCGCATGCATTTGAAGCTATATCGTTTATATCGCAAGTACTTGAAGCTAAATCATTTGTTTCGCATGGATTTGAAGCTAACTCGCATGTTTCGCTTCCAGTTGGAGCTAAATCATTTATATCGCTAGTATTTGAAGCTAAATCATTTGTTTCGCATGGATTTGAAGCTAAACCTTCTACTTCGCAATGCATGGAAGATAAATAATGTGTTTTGCGTGGATTTGAAGCTAACTCGTTTGTTTCGCATGTAGTTGAATCTAAATCATTTGTATCGCAAGTATTTGAAGCTATATTATTTGTTTCGCTTGGATTTGAAGCTAAACCTTCTACTTCGCATTGATTTGAAGCTAAATTATTTGTATCGAATGTATGTGAAGCTAACTCGTTTGTTTCGCATGCATTTGAAGCTATATCGTTTATATCGCAAGTACTTGAAGCTAAATCATTTGTTTCGCATGGATTTGAAGCTAACTCGCATGTTTCGCTTCCAGTTGGAGCTAAATCATTTATATCGCTAGTATTTGAAGCTAAATCATTTGTTTCGCATGGATTTGAAGCTAAACCTTCTACTTCGCAATGCATGGAAGATAAATAATGTGTTTTGCGTGGATTTGAAGCTAACTCGTTTGTTTCGCATGTAGTTGAATCTAAATCATTTGTATCGCAAGTATTTGAAGCTATATTATTTGTTTCGCTTGGATTTGAAGCTAAACCTTCTACTTCGCATTGATTTGAAGCTAAATCATGTGTTTCGAATGAATGTGAAGCTAACTCGTTTGTTTCGCATGCATTTGAAGCTATATCGTTTATACCGCAAGTACTTGAAGCTAAATCATTTGTTTCGCATGGATTTGAAGCTAAACCTTCTACTTCGCAATGCATGGAAGATAAATAATGTGTTTTGCGTGGATTTGAAGCTAACTCGTTTGTTTCGCATGTAGTTGAATCTAAATCATTTGTATCGCAAGTATTTGAAGCTATATTATTTGTTTCGCTTGGATTTGAAGCTAAACCTTCTACTTCGCATTGATTTGAAGCTAAATTATTTGTATCGAATGTATGCGAAGCTAACTCGTTTGTTTCGCATGCATTTGAAGCTATATCGTTTATATCGCAAGTACTTGAAGCTAAATCATTTGTTTCGCATGGATTTGAAGCTAACTCGCATGTTTCGCTTCCAGTTGGAGCTAAATCATTTATATCGCTAGTATTTGAAGCTAAATCATTTGTTTCGCATGGATTTGAAGCTAAACCTTCTACTTCGCAGTGCATGGAAGATAAATAATGTGTTTTGCGTGGATTTGAAGCTAATTCGTTTGTTTCGCATGTAGTTGAATCTAAATCATTTGTATCGCAAGTATTTGAAGCTATATTATTTGTTTCGCTTGGATTTGAAGCTAAACCTTCTACTTCGCATTGATTTGAAGCTAAATCATGTGTTTCGAATGAATGTGAAGCTAACTCGTTTGTTTCGCATGCATTTGAAGCTATATCGTTTATACCGCAAGTACTTGAAGCTAAATCATTTGTTTCGCATGGATTTGAAGCTAAACCTTCTACTTCGCAATGCATGGAAGATAAATAATGTGTTTTGCGTGGATTTGAAGCTAACTCGTTTGTTTCGCATGTAGTTGAATCTAAATCATTTGTATCGCAAGTATTTGAAGCTATATTATTTGTTTCGCTTGGATTTGAAGCTAAACCTTCTACTTCGCATTGATTTGAAGCTAAATCATGTGTTTCGAATGAATGTGAAGCTAACTCGTTTGTTTCGCATGCATTTGAAGCTATATCGTTTATACCGCAAGTACTTGAAGCTAAATCATTTGTTTCGCATGGATTTGAAGCTAACGCGCATGTTTCGCTTCCAGGTGGAAGCTAAGTCATTTATATCGCAAGTATTTGAAGCTAAATCATTTGTTTCTCATGGATTTGAAGCTAAACCTTCTACTCCGCGTGGATTTGCAGTTAAATCATGTGTTTCGCATGAGTTAGAAGCTAACTCGCTTGTTTCGCTTCCAGTTGAAGCTAAATCATTTATATCGCAAGTATTTCAAGCTAAATCATTTGTTTCGCATGGATTTGGAGCTAAACCTTCTACTTCGCATTGCTTTGAAGCTAAATCATGTGTGTCGCATGGATTAGAAGCTAACTCGCTTGTTTCGCTTCCACTTGAAGCTATATCATTTATATCGCCATTATTTGAAGTTAAATCTTTTGTTTCGCATGGATTTGAAGCTAAACCCTCTACTCCGCATTGATTAGAAGTTATATCATGTGTTTCGCATGGGTTAGAAACTAACTCGCTTGTTTCGCTTCCAGTTGAAGCTAAATCATTTATATCGCAAGTATTTGAAGCTAAATCATTTGTTTCGCATGGATTTGAAGCTCAACCTTCTACTCCACATTGATTTGTAGCTAAATCACGTGGTTCGCATGGATATGAAGCTAAATCATTTGTTTCGCATGGATTTGAAGCTAAACCATCTACTCCGCATTGATTAGAAGTTAAATCATGTGTTTCACATGGTTTAGAAGCTAACTCGCTTGTTTCGCTTCAAGTTGAAGCTAAATCATTTATATCGCAAGTATTTGAAGCTAAATCATTTATTACGCATGGATTTGAAGATAAACCTTCTACTCCGCATTGACTTGAAGCTAAATCACGTGGTTCGCATGGATTTGAAGCTAAGTCATTTGTTTCGCATGGATTTGAATCTAACTTGTTTGTTTCGCATGCAGTTGAATCTAAATCATTTATATCGCAAGTATTTGAAGCAAAATCATTTGTTTCGTTTGGATTTGAAGCTAAATCTTCTACTTCGGATTGATTTGAAGCTAAATTATTTGTATCGAATGTATGTGAAGCTAACTCGTTTGTTTCGCATGCATTTGAAGCTATATCGTTTATATCGCAAGTACTTGAAGCTAAATCATTTGTTTCGCATGGATTTGAAGCTAACTCGCATGTTTCGCTTCCAGTTGGAGCTAAATCATTTATATCGCTAGTATTTGAAGCTAAATCATTTGTTTCGCATGGATTTGAAGCTAAACCTTCTACTTCGCAATGCATGGAAGATAAATAATGTGTTTTTCGTGGATTTGAAGCTAACTCGTTTGTTTCGCATGCAGTTGAATCTAAATCATTTGTATCGCAAGTATTTGAAGCTATATTATTTGTTTCGCTTGGATTTGAAGCTAAACCTTCTACTTCGCATTGATTTGAAGCTAAATCATGTGTTTCGAATGAATGTGAAGCTAACTCGTTTGTTTCGCATGCATTTGAATCTAACTCGCATGTTTCGCTTCCAGGTGGAAGCTAAGTCTTTAATATCGCAAGTATTTGAAGCTAAATCATTTGTTTCTCATGGATTTAAAGCTAAACCTTCTACTCCGCGTGGATTTGCAGTTAAATCATATGTTTCGCATGAGTTAGAAGCTAACTCGCTTGTTTTGCTTCCAGTTGAAGCTAAATCATTTATATCGCAAGTATTTCAAGCTAAATCATTTGTTTCGCATGGATTTAGAGCTAAACCTTCTACTTCGCAATGCTTTGAAGCTAAATCATGTGTGTCGCATGGATTAGAAGCTAACTCGCTTGTTTCGCTTCCACTTGAAGCTATATCATTTATATCGCCATTATTTGAAGTTAAATCTTTTGTTTCGCATGGATTTGAAGCTAAACCCTCTACTCCGCATTGATTAGAAGTTATATCATGTGTTTCGCATGGGTTAGAAACTAACTCGCTTGTTTCGCTTCCAGTTGAAGCTAAATCATTTATATCGCAAGTATTTGAAGCTAAATCATTTGTTTCGCATGGATTTGAAGCTCAACCTTCTACTCCACATTGATTTGTAGCTAAATCACGTGGTTCGCATGGATATGAAGCTAAATCATTTGTTTCGCATGGATTTGAAGCTAAACCATCTACTCCGCATTGATTAGAAGTTAAATCATGTGTTTCACATGGTTTAGAAGCTAACTCGCTTGTTTCGCTTCAAGTTGAAGCTAAATCATTTATATCGCAAGTATTTGAAGCTAAATCATTTATTTCGCATGGATTTGAAGATAAACCTTCTACTCCGCATTGACTTGAAGCTAAATCACGTGGTTCGCATGGATTTGAAGCTAAGTCATTTGTTTCGCATGGATTTGAATCTAACTTGTTTGTTTCGCATGCAGTTGAATCTAAATCATTTATATCGCAAGTATTTGAAGCAAAATCATTTGTTTCGTTTGGATTTAAAGCTAAATCTTCTACTTCGGATTGATTTGAAGCTAAATTATTTGTATCGAATGTATGTGAAGCTAACTCGTTTGTTTCGCATGCATTTGAAGCTATATCGTTTATATCGCAAGTACTTGAAGCTAAATCATTTGTTTCGCATGGATTTGAAGCTAACTCGCATGTTTCGCTTCCAGTTGGAGCTAAATCATTTATATCGCAAGTATTTGAAGCTAAATCATTTGTTTCTCATGGATTTGAAGCTAAACCTTCTACTCCGCGTGGATTTGCAGTTAAATCATGTGTTTAGCATGAGTTAGAAGCTAACTCGCTTGTTTCGCTTCCAGTTGAAGCTAAATCATTTATATCGCAAGTATTTCAAGCTAAATCATTTGTTTCGCATGGATTTGGAGCTAAACCTTCTACTTCGCATTGCTTTGAAGCTAAATCATGTGTGTCGCATGGATTAGAAGCTAACTCGCTTGTTTCGCTTCCACTTGAAACTATATCATTTATATCGCCATTATTTGAAGTTAAATCTTTTGTTTCGCATGGATTTGAAGCTAAACCCTCTACTCCGCATTGATTAGAAGTTATATCATGTGTTTCGCATGGGTTAGAAACTAACTCGCTTGTTTCGCTTCCAGTTGAAGCTAAATCATTTATATCGCAAGTATTTGAAGCTAAATCATTTGTTTCGCATGGATTTGAAGCTCAACCTTCTACTCCGCATTGACTTGAAGCTAAATCACGTGGTTCGCATGGATTTGAAGCTAAGTCATTTGTTTCGCATGGATGTGAATCTAACTTGTTTGTTTCGCATGCAGTTGAATCTAAATCATTTATATCGCAAGTATTTGAAGCAAAATCATTTGTTTCGCTTGGATTTGAAGCTAAATCTTCTACTTCGGATTGATTTGAAGCTAAATTATTTGTATCGAATGTATGTGAAGCTAACTCGTTTGTTTCGCATGCATTTGAAGCTATATCGTTTATATCGCAAGTACTTGAAGCTAAATCATTTGTTTCGCATGGATTTGAAGCTAACTCGCATGTTTCGCTTCCAGTTGGAGCTAAATCATTTATATCGCTAGTATTTGAAGCTAAATCATTTGTTTCGCATGGATTTGAAGCTAAACCCTCTACTCCGCATTGGTTAGAAGTTATATCATGTGTTTCGCATGGGTTAGAAACTAACTCGCTTGTTTCGCTTCCAGTTGAAGCTAAATCATTTATATCGCAAGTATTTGAAGCTAAATCATTTGTTTCGCATGGATTTGAAGCTCAACCTTCTACTCCACATTGATTTGTAGCTAAATCACGTGGTTCGCATGGATTTGAAGCTAAATCATTTGTTTCGCATGGATTTGAAGCTAAACCATCCACTCCGCATTGATTAGAAGTTAAATCATGTGTTTCACATGGTTTAGAAACTAACTCGCTTGTTTCGCTTCCAGTTGAAGCTAAATCATTTATATCGCAAGTATTTGAAGCTAAATCATTTGTTTCGCATGGATTTGAAGCTCAACCTTCTACTCCACATTGATTTGTAGCTAAATCACGTGGTTCGCATGGATTTGAAGCTAAATCATTTGTTTCGCATGGATTTGAAGCTAAACCATCCACTCCGCATTGATTAGAAGTTAAATCATGTGTTTCACATGGTTTAGAAGCTAACTCGCTTGTTTCGCTTCAAGTTGAAGCTAAATCATTTATATCGCAAGTATTTGAAGCTAAATCATTTATTTCGCATGGATTTGAAGATAAACCTTCTACTCCGCATTGATTTGAATCTAAATCTCGTGTTTTGCATGGATTTGAATCTAACTTGTTTGTTTCGCATGCAGTTGAATCTAAATCATTTATAGCGCAAGTATTTGAGGCAAAATCATTTGTTTCTCTTGGATTTGAAGCTAAACCTTCTTCTTCGCATTGATTTGAAGCTAAATCATGTGTTTCGAATGAATGTGAAGCTAACTCGTTTGTTTGGCATACATTTGAAGCTATATCGTTTATATCGCAAGTATTTGAAGCTAAATCTTTTTTTTCGCATGGATTAGAAGCTAACTCGCTTGTATCGCTTCCAATTGAAGCTAAATCATTTCTATCGCAAGTATTTGAAGCTAAATCATTTTTTCGCATGGATTTGAAGCTAAACCTTCTACTTCGCGTTGCTTTGAAGATAAATCATGTGCTTCGAATGAATGTGAAGCTAACTCGTTTGTTCCGCATGCATTTGAAGCTATATCGTTTATATCGCAAGTATTTGAAGCTAAATCATTCATTTCGCATGGATTAGAAGCTAACTCGCTTGTTTCGCTTCCAGTTGAAGCTTAATCATTTATATCGCTAGTATTTGAAGTTAAATCATTTGTTTTACATGGATTTGAAGCTAAACCTTCTACTTCGTATTCCTTTGAAGACAAATCATGTGTTTCGCATGGATTTGAAGCTAACTCGCATGTTTCGCTTCCAGTTGGAGCTGAATCATTTATATTGCTGGTATTTGAAGCTAAATCATTTGTTTCGCATTTATTTGAAGCTAATCTTTCTTCTCCGCATTGATTTGAAGCTAAATTATTTGTTTCGCACGGATTTGAAGCTAACTCGCCTGTTTCGCTCCCAATTGGAGCTAAGTCTTTTATATCGCAAGTATTTGAAGCTAAATCATGTGTTTCGCATGGATTTGAAGCTAACTCGCTTGTTTCAATTATTTGAATCTAAATCATTTGTTTCGCATGGATTTGAAGCTAAACCATCTACTCCGCATTGATTAGAAGTTAAATCATGTGTTTCGCATGGTTTAGAAGCTAACTCGCTTGTTTCGCTTCAAGTTGAAGCTAAATCATTTATATCGCAAGTATTTGAAGCTAAATCATTTATTTCGCATGGATTTGAAGATAAACCTTCTACTCCGCATTGACTTGAAGCTAAATCACGTGGTTCGCATGGATTTGAAGCTAAGTCATTTGTTTCGCATGGATTTGAATCTAACTTGTTTGTTTCGCATGCAGTTGAATCTAAATAATTTATATCGCAAGTATTTGAAGCAAAATCATTTGTTTCGCTTGGATTTGAAGCTAAATCTTCTACTTCGGATTGATTTGAAGCTAAATTATTTGTATCGAATGTATGTGAAGCTAACTCGTTTGTATCTCATGCATTTGAAGCTATATCGTTTATATCGCAAGTACTTGAAGCTAAATCATTTGTTTCGCATGGATTTGAAGCTAAACCTTCTACTTCGCAATGCATGGAAGATAAATAATGTGTTTTGCGTGGATTTGAAGCTAACTCGTTTGTTTCGCATGTAGTTGAATCTAAATCATTTGTATCGCAAGTATTTGAAGCTATATTATTTGTTTCGCTTGGATTTGAAGCTAAACCTTCTACTTCGCATTGATTTGAAGCTAAATCATGTGTTTCGAATGAATGTGAAGCTAACTCGTTTGTTTCGCATGCATTTGAAGCTATATCGTTTATACCGCAAGTATTTGAAGCTAAATCATTTGTTTCGCATGGATTTGAAGCTAATCCTTCTACTTCGCGGTGCTTTGAAGATAAATCATGTGTTTCGCATAGATTAGAACCTAAGTCGCTTGTTTCGTTTTTAGTTGAAGCTAAATCATTTATATCGATAGTACTTGAAGGTAAATCATTTGTTTCGCATGGATTTAAAGCTAAACCTTCTACTTCGCATTGATTAGAAGTTATATCATGTGTTTCGCATGGGTTAGAAACTAACTCGCTTGTTTCGCTTCCAGTTGAAGCTAAATCATTTATATCGCAAGTATTTGAAGCTAAATCATTTGTTTCTCATGGATTTGAAGCTAAACCTTCTACTCCGCGTGGATTTGCAGTTAAATCATGTGTTTCGCATGAGTTAGAAGCTAACTCGCTTGTTTCGCTTCCACTTGAAGCTACATCATTTATATCGTCATTATTTGAAGTTAAATCTTTTGTTTCGCATGGATTTGAAGCTAACGCGCATGTTTCGCTTCCAGGTGGAAGCTAAGTCATTTATATCGCAAGTATTTGAAGCTAAATCTTTTGTTTCTCATGGATTTGAAGCTAAACCTTCTACTCCGCGTGGATTTGCAGTTAAATCATGTGTTTCGCATGAGTTAGAATCTAACTCGCTTGTTTCGCTTCCACTTGAAGCTATATCATTTATATCGTCATTATTTGAAGTTAAATCTTTTGTTTCGCATGGATTTGAAGCTAAACCCTCTACTCCGCATTGATTAGAAGTTATATCATGTGTTTCGCATGGGTTAGAAACTAACTCGCTTGTTTCGCTTCCAGTTGAAGCTAAATCATTTATATCGCAAGTATTTGAAGCTAAATCATTTGTTTCGCATGGATTTGAAGCTCAACCTTCTACTCCACATTGATTTGTAGCTAAATCACGTGGTTCGCATGGATTTGAAGCTAAATCATTTGTTTCGCATGGATTTGAAGCTAAACCATCCACTCCGCATTGATTAGAAGTTAAATCATGTGTTTCACATGGTTTAGAAGCTAACTCGCTTGTTTCGCTTCAAGTTGAAGCTAAATCATTTATATCGCAAGTATTTGAAGCTAAATCATTTATTTCGCATGGATTTGAAGATAAACCTTCTACTCCGCATTGACTTGAAGCTAAATCACGTGGTTCGCATGGATTTGAAGCTAAGTCATTTGTTTCGCATGGATTTGAATCTAACTTGTTTGTTTCGCATGCAGTTGAATCTAAATCATTTATATCGCAAGTATTTGAAGCAAAATCATTTGTTTCGTTTGGATTTGAAGCTAAATCTTCTACTTCAGATTGATTTGAAGCTAAATTATTTGTATCGAATGTACGTGAAGCTAACTCGTTTGTTTCGCATGCATTTGAAGCTATATCGTTTATATCGCAAGTATTTGAAGCTAAATCATGTGTTTCTCATGGATTTGAAGCTAAACCATCTACTCCGCATTGATTAGAAGTTAAATCATGTGTTTCGCATGGTTTAGAAGCTAACTCGCTTGTTTCGCTTCAAGTTGAAGCTAAATCATTTATATCACAAGTATTTGAAGCTAAATCATTTATTTCGCATGGATTTGAAGATAAACCTTCTACTCCGCATTGACTTGAAGCTAAATCACGTGGTTCGCATGGATTTGAAGCTAAGTCATTTGTTTCGCATGGGTGTGAATCTAACTTGTTTGTTTCGCATGCAGTTGAATCTAAATCATTTATATCGCAAGTATTTGAAGCAAAATCATTTGTTTCGTTTGGATTTAAAGCTAAATCTTCTACTTCGGATTGATTTGAAGCTAAATTATTTGTATCGAATGTATGTGAAGCTAACTCGTTTGTTTCGCATGCATTTGAAGCTATATCGTTTATATCGCAAGTACTTGAAGCTAAATCATTTGTTTCGCATGGATTTGAAGCTAACTCGCATGTTTCGCTTCCAGTTGGAGCTAAATCATTTATATCGCTAGTATTTGAAGCTAAATCATTTGTTTCGCATGGATTTGAAGCTAAACCCTCTACTCCGCATTGATTAGAATTTATATCATGTGTTTCGCATGGGTTAGAAACTAACTCGCTTGTTTCGCTTCCAGTTGAAGCTAAATCATTTATATCGCAAGTATTTGAAGCTAAATCATTTGTTTCGCATGGATTTGAAGCTCAACCTTCTACTCCACATTGATTTGTAGCTAAATCACGTGGTTCGCATGGATTTGAAGCTAAATCATTTGTTTCGCATGGATTTGAAGCTAAACCATCCACTCCGCATTGATTAGAAGTTAAATCATGTGTTTCACATGGTTTAGAAGCTAACTCGCTTGTTTCGCTTCAAGTTGAAGCTAAATCATTTATATCGCAAGTATTTGAAGCTAAATCATTTATTTCGCATGGATTTGAAGATAAACCTTCTACTCCGCATTGATTTGAATCTAAATCTCGTGTTTTGCATGGATTTGAATCTAACTTGTTTGTTTCGCATGCAGTTGAATCTAAATCATTTATAGCGCAAGTATTTGAGGCAAAATCATTTGTTTCTCTTGGATTTGAAGCTAAACCTTCTTCTTCGCATTGATTTGAAGCTAAATCATGTGTTTCGAATGAATGTGAAGCTAACTCGTTTGTTTGGCATACATTTGAAGCTATATCGTTTATATCGCAAGTATTTGAAGCTAAATCTTTTTTTTCGCATGGATTAGAAGCTAACTCGCTTGTATCGCTTCCAATTGAAGCTAAATCATTTCTATCGCAAGTATTTGAAGCTAAATCATTTTTTCGCATGGATTTGAAGCTAAACCTTCTACTTCGCGTTGCTTTGAAGATAAATCATGTGCTTCGAATAAATGTGAAGCTAACTCGTTTGTTCCGCATGCATTTGAAGCTATATCGTTTATATCGCAAGTATTTGAAGCTAAATCATTCATTTCGCATGGATTAGAAGCTAACTCGCTTGTTTCGCTTCCAGTTGAAGCTTAATCATTTATATCGCTAGTATTTGAAGTTAAATCATTTGTTTTACATGGATTTGAAGCTAAACCTTCTACTTCGTATTCCTTTGAAGACAAATCATGTGTTTCGCATGGATTTGAAGCTAACTCGCATGTTTCGCTTCCAGTTGGAGCTGAATCATTTATATTGCTGGTATTTGAAGCTTAATCATTTGTTTCGCATTTATTTGAAGCTAATCTTTCTTCTCCGCATTGATTTGAAGCTAAATTATTTGTTTCGCACGGATTTGAAGCTAACTCGCCTGTTTCGCTCCCAATTGGAGCTAAGTCTTTTATATCGCAAGTATTTGAAGCTAAATCATGTGTTTCGCATGGATTTGAAGCTAACTCGCTTGTTTCAATTATTTGAATCTAAATCATTTGTTTCGCATGGATTTGAAGCTAAACCATCTACTCCGCATTGATTAGAAGTTAAATCATGTGTTTCGCATGGTTTAGAAGCTAACTCGCTTGTTTCGCTTCAAGTTGAAGCTAAATCATTTATATCGCAAGTATTTGAAGCTAAATCATTTATTTCGCATGGATTTGAAGATAAACCTTCTACTCCGCATTGACTTGAAGCTAAATCACGTGGTTCGCATGGATTTGAAGCTAAGTCATTTGTTTCGCATGGATTTGAATCTAACTTGTTTGTTTCGCATGCAGTTGAATCTAAATAATTTATATCGCAAGTATTTGAAGCAAAATCATTTGTTTCGCTTGGATTTGAAGCTAAATCTTCTACTTCGGATTGATTTGAAGCTAAATTATTTGTATCGAATGTATGTGAAGCTAACTCGTTTGTATCTCATGCATTTGAAGCTATATCGTTTATATCGCAAGTACTTGAAGCTAAATCATTTGTTTCGCATGGATTTGAAGCTAAACCTTCTACTTCGCAATGCATGGAAGATAAATAATGTGTTTTGCGTGGATTTGAAGCTAACTCGTTTGTTTCGCATGTAGTTGAATCTAAATCATTTGTATCGCAAGTATTTGAAGCTATATTATTTGTTTCGCTTGGATTTGAAGCTAAACCTTCTACTTCGCATTGATTTGAAGCTAAATCATGTGTTTCGAATGAATGTGAAGCTAACTCGTTTGTTTCGCATGCATTTGAAGCTATATCGTTTATACCGCAAGTATTTGAAGCTAAATCATTTGTTTCGCATGGATTTGAAGCTAATCCTTCTACTTCGCGGTGCTTTGAAGATAAATCATGTGTTTCGCATAGATTAGAACCTAAGTCGCTTGTTTCGTTTTTAGTTGAAGCTAAATCATTTATATCGATAGTACTTGAAGGTAAATCATTTGTTTCGCATGGATTTAAAGCTAAACCTTCTACTTCGCATTGATTAGAAGTTATATCATGTGTTTCGCATGGGTTAGAAACTAACTCGCTTGTTTCGCTTCCAGTTGAAGCTAAATCATTTATATCGCAAGTATTTGAAGCTAAATCATTTGTTTCTCATGGATTTGAAGCTAAACCTTCTACTCCGCGTGGATTTGCAGTTAAATCATGTGTTTCGCATGAGTTAGAAGCTAACTCGCTTGTTTCGCTTCCACTTGAAGCTACATCATTTATATCGTCATTATTTGAAGTTAAATCTTTTGTTTCGCATGGATTTGAAGCTAACGCGCATGTTTCGCTTCCAGGTGGAAGCTAAGTCATTTATATCGCAAGTATTTGAAGCTAAATCTTTTGTTTCTCATGGATTTGAAGCTAAACCTTCTACTCCGCGTGGATTTGCAGTTAAATCATGTGTTTCGCATGAGTTAGAATCTAACTCGCTTGTTTCGCTTCCACTTGAAGCTATATCATTTATATCGTCATTATTTGAAGTTAAATCTTTTGTTTCGCATGGATTTGAAGCTAAACCCTCTACTCCGCATTGATTAGAAGTTATATCATGTGTTTCGCATGGGTTAGAAACTAACTCGCTTGTTTCGCTTCCAGTTGAAGCTAAATCATTTATATCGCAAGTATTTGAAGCTAAATCATTTGTTTCGCATGGATTTGAAGCTCAACCTTCTACTCCACATTGATTTGTAGCTAAATCACGTGGTTCGCATGGATTTGAAGCTAAATCATTTGTTTCGCATGGATTTGAAGCTAAACCATCCACTCCGCATTGATTAGAAGTTAAATCATGTGTTTCACATGGTTTAGAAGCTAACTCGCTTGTTTCGCTTCAAGTTGAAGTTAAATCATTTATATCGCAAGTATTTGAAGCTAAATCATTTATTTCGCATGGATTTGAAGATAAACCTTCTACTCCGCATTGACTTGAAGCTAAATCACGTGGTTCGCATGGATTTGAAGCTAAGTCATTTGTTTCGCATGGATTTGAATCTAACTTGTTTGTTTCGCATGCAGTTGAATCTAAATCATTTATATCGCAAGTATTTGAAGCAAAATCATTTGTTTCGTTTGGATTTGAAGCTAAATCTTCTACTTCGGATTGATTTGAAGCTAAATTATTTGTATCGAATGTACGTGAAGCTAACTCGTTTGTTTCGCATGCATTTGAAGCTATATCGTTTATATCGCAAGTATTTGAAGCTAAATCATGTGTTTCTCATGGATTTGAAGCTAAACCATCTACTCCGCATTGATTAGAAGTTAAATCATGTGTTTCGCATGGTTTAGAAGCTAACTCGCTTGTTTCGCTTCAAGTTGAAGCTAAATCATTTATATCACAAGTATTTGAAGCTAAATCATTTATTTCGCATGGATTTGAAGATAAACCTTCTACTCCGCATTGACTTGAAGCTAAATCACGTGGTTCGCATGGATTTGAAGCTAAGTCATTTGTTTCGCATGGATTTGAATCTAACTTGTTTGTTTCGCATGCAGTTGAATCTAAATAATTTATATCGCAAGTATTTGAAGCAAAATCATTTGTTTCGCTTGGATTTGAAGCTAAATCTTCTACTTCGGATTGATTTGAAGCTAAATTATTTGTATCGAATGTATGTGAAGCTAACTCGTTTGTATCTCATGCATTTGAAGCTATATCGTTTATATCGCAAGTACTTGAAGCTAAATCATTTGTTTCGCATGGATTTGAAGCTAAACCTTCTACTTCGCAATGCATGGAAGATAAATAATGTGTTTTGCGTGGATTTGAAGCTAACTCGTTTGTTTCGCATGTAGTTGAATCTAAATCATTTGTATCGCAAGTATTTGAAGCTATATTATTTGTTTCGCTTGGATTTGAAGCTAAACCTTCTACTTCGCATTGATTTGAAGCTAAATCATGTGTTTCGAATGAATGTGAAGCTAACTCGTTTGTTTCGCATGCATTTGAAGCTATATCGTTTATACCGCAAGTATTTGAAGCTAAATCATTTGTTTCGCATGGATTTGAAGCTAATCCTTCTACTTCGCGGTGCTTTGAAGATAAATCATGTGTTTCGCATAGATTAGAACCTAAGTCGCTTGTTTCGTTTTTAGTTGAAGCTAAATCATTTATATCGATAGTACTTGAAGGTAAATCATTTGTTTCGCATGGATTTAAAGCTAAACCTTCTACTTCGCATTGATTAGAAGTTATATCATGTGTTTCGCATGGGTTAGAAACTAACTCGCTTGTTTCGCTTCCAGTTGAAGCTAAATCATTTATATCGCAAGTATTTGAAGCTAAATCATTTGTTTCTCATGGATTTGAAGCTAAACCTTCTACTCCGCGTGGATTTGCAGTTAAATCATGTGTTTCGCATGAGTTAGAAGCTAACTCGCTTGTTTCGCTTCCACTTGAAGCTATATCATTTATATCGTCATTATTTGAAGTTAAATCTTTTGTTTCGCATGGATTTGAAGCTAACGCGCATGTTTCGCTTCCAGGTGGAAGCTAAGTCATTTATATCGCAAGTATTTGAAGCTAAATCTTTTGTTTCTCATGGATTTGAAGCTAAACCTTCTACTCCGCGTGGATTTGCAGTTAAATCATGTGTTTCGCATGAGTTAGAAGCTAACTCGCTTGTTTCGCTTCCACTTGAAGCTATATCATTTATATCGTCATTATTTGAAGTTAAATCTTTTGTTTCGCATGGATTTGAAGCTAAACCCTCTACTCCGCATTGATTAGAAGTTATATCATGTGTTTCGCATGGGTTAGAAACTAACTCGCTTGTTTCGCTTCCAGTTGAAGCTAAATCATTTATATCGCAAGTATTTGAAGCTAAATCATTCGTTTCGCATGGATTTGAAGCTCAACCTTCTACTCCACATTGATTTGTAGCTAAATCACGTGGTTCGCATGGATTTGAAGCTAAATCATTTGTTTCGCATGGATTTGAAGCTAAACCATCCACTCCGCATTGATTAGAAGTTAAATCATGTGTTTCACATGGTTTAGAAGCTAACTCGCTTGTTTCGCTTCAAGTTGAAGCTAAATCATTTATATCGCAAGTATTTGAAGCTAAATCATTTATTACGCATGGATTTGAAGATAAACCTTCTACTCCGCATTGACTTGAAGCTAAATCACGTGGTTCGCATGGATTTGAAGTTAAGTCATTTGTTTCGCATGGATTTGAATCTAACTTGTTTGTTTCGCATGCAGTTGAATCTAAATCATTTATATCGCAAGTATTTGAAGCAAAATCATTTGTTTCGTTTGGATTTGAAGCTAAATCTTCTACTTCGGATTGATTTGAAGCTAAATTATTTGTATCGAATGTATGTGAAGCTAACTCGTTTGTTTCGCATGCATTTGAAGCTATATCGTTTATATCGCAAGTACTTGAAGCTAAATCATTTGTTTCGCATGGATTTGAAGCTAACTCGCATGTTTCGCTTCCACTTGAAGCTATATCATTTATATCGCCATTATTTGAAGTTAAATCTTTTGTTTCGCATGGATTTGAAGCTAAACCCTCTACTCCGCATTGATTACAAGTTATATCATGTGTTTCGCATGGGTTAGAAACTAACTCGCTTGTTTCGCTTCCAGTTGAAGCTAAATCATTTATATCGCAAGTATTTGAAGCTAAATCATTTGTTTCGCATGGATTTGAAGCTCAACCTTCTACTCCACATTGATTTGTAGCTAAATCACGTGGTTCGCATGGATTTGAAGCTAAATCATTTGTTTCGCATGGATTTGAAGCTAAACCATCTACTCCGCATTGATTAGAAGTTAAATCATGTGTTTCGCATGGTTTAGAAGCTAACTCGCTTGTTTCGCTTCAAGTTGAAGCTAAATCATTTATATCGCAAGTATTTGAAGCTAAATCATTTATTTCGCATGGATTTGAAGATAAACCTTCTACTCCGCATTGACTTGAAGCTAAATCACGTGGTTCGCATGGATTTGAAGCTAAGTCATTTGTTTCGCATGGATGTGAATCTAACTTGTTTGTTTCGCATGCAGTTGAATCTAAATCATTTATATCGCAAGTATTTGAAGCAAAATCATTTGTTTCGCTTGGATTTGAAGCTAAATCTTCTACTTCGGATTGATTTGAAGCTAAATTATTTGTATCGAATGTATGTGAATCTAACTCGTTTGTTTCGCATGCATTTGAAGCTATATCGTTTATATCGCAAGTACTTGAAGCTAAATCATTTGTTTCGCATGGATTTGAAGCTAACTCGCATGTTTCGCTTCCAGTTGGAGCTAAACCATTTATATCGCTAGTATTTGAAGCTAAATCATTTGTTTCGCATGGATTTGAAGCTAAACCTTCTACTTCGCAATGCATGGAAGATAAATAATGTGTTTTGCGTGGATTTGAAGCTAACTCGTTTATTTCGCATGCAGTTGAATCTAAATCATTTGTATCGCAAGTATTTGAAGCTATATTATTTGTTTCGCTTGGATTTGAAGCTAAACCTTCGACTTCGCATTGATTTGAAGCTAAATCATGTGTTTCGAATGAATGTGAAGCTAACTCGTTTGTTTCGCATGCATTTGAAGCTATATCGTTTATACCGCAAGTACTTGAAGCTAAATCATTTGTTTCGCATGGATTTGAAGCTAACTCGCATGTTTCGCTTCCAGGTGGAAGCTAAGTCATTTATATCGCAAGTATTTGAAGCAAAATCATTTGTTTCGTTTGGATTTGAAGCTAAATCTTCTACTTCGGATTGATTTGAAGCTAAATTATTTGTATCGAATGTATGTGAAGCTAACTCGTTTGTTTCGCATGCATTTGAAGCTATATCGTTTATATCGCAAGTACTTGAAGCTAAATCATTTGTTTCGCATGGATTGGACGCTAAACCATCTACTACGCACTGATTTGAAGCTTTGTCATGTGTGTCGCATGGATTTGAATCTAACTCGATTGTTTCGCATGCAGTTGAAGCTAAATCATTTATATCGCAAGTATTTGAAGCTAAATCATTTGTTTCGCATGGATTGGACGCTAAACCATCTACTACGCACTGATTTGAAGCTTTGTCATGTGTTTCGCATGGATTTGAATCTAACTCGATTGTTTCGCATGCAGTTGAAGCTAAATCATTTATATCGCAAGTATTTGAAGCTAAATCATTTATTTCGCATGGATTTGAAGCTAAATCTTCTACATCGCATTGATTTGAAGCAAAATCATGTGTTTCGAATGAATGTGAATCTAACTCGTTTGTTTCGCATGCATTTGAAGCTATATCGTTTATATCGCAAGTACTTGAAGCTAAATCTTTTTTTTCGCATGGATTTAAAGCTAACTCGCATGTTTCGATTCCAGTTGGAGCTAAATCATTTATATCGCTAGTATTTGAAGCTAAATCATTTGTTTCGCATGGATTTGAAGCTAAAACTTCTACTCGGCATTGATTTGAATCTAAATCTCGTGTTTTGCATGGATTTGAATCTAACTTGTTTGTTTCGCATGCAGTTGAATCTAAATCATTTATAGCGCAAGTATTTGAGGCAAAATCATTTGTTTCTCTTGGATTTGAAGCTAAACCTTCTTCTTCGCATTGATTTGAAGCTAAATCATGTGTTTCGAATGAATGTGAAGCTAACTCGTTTGTTTGGCATACATTTGAAGCTATATCGTTTATATCGCAAGTATTTGAAGCTAAATCTTTTTTTTCGCATGGATTAGAAGCTAACTCGCTTGTATCGCTTCCAATTGAAGCTAAATCATTTATATCGCAAGTATTTGAAGCTAAATCATTTTTTCGCATGGATTTGAAGCTAAACCTTCTACTTCGCGTTGCTTTGAAGATATATCATGTGCTTCGAATGAATGTGAAGCTAACTCGTTTGTTCCGCATGCATTTGAAGCTATATCGTTTATATCGCAAGTATTTGAAGCTAAATCATTCATTTCGCATGGATTAGAAGCTAACTCGCTTGTTTCGCTTCCAGTTGAAGCTTAATCATTTATATCGCTAGTATTTGAAGTTAAATCATTTGTTTTACATGGATTTTAAGCTAAACCTTCTACTTCGTATTCCTTTGAAGACAAATCATGTGTTTCGCATGGATTTGAAGCTAACTCGCATGTTTCGCTTCCAGTTGGAGCTGAATCATTTATATTGCTGGTATTTGAAGCTAAATCATTTGTTTCGCATTTATTTGAAGCTAATCTTTCTTCTCCGCATTGATTTGAAGCTAAATTATTTGTTTCGCACGGATTTGAAGCTAACTCGCCTGTTTCGCACGCAATTGGAGCTAAGTCTTTTATATCGCAAGTATTTGAAGCTAAATCATGTGTTTCGCATGGATTTGAAGCTAACTCGCTTGTTTCAATTATTTGAATCTAAATCATTTGTTTCGCATGGATTTGAAGCTAAACCATCTACTCCGCATTGATTAGAAGTTAAATCATGTGTTTCGCATGGTTTAGAAGCTAACTCGCTTGTTTCGCTTCAAGTTGAAGCTAAATCATTTATATCGCAAGTATTTGAAGCTAAATCATTTATTTCGCATGGATTTGAAGATAAACCTTCTACTCCGCATTGACTTGAAGCTAAATCACGTGGTTCGCATGGATTTGAAGCTAAGTCATTTGTTTCGCATGGATTTGAAGCTATATCGTTTATACCGCAAGTACTTGAATCTAAATCATTTGTTTCGCATGGATTTGAAGCTAACTCGCATGTTTCGCTTCCAGGTGGAAGCTAAGTCATTTATATCGCAAGTATTTGAAGCTAAATCATTTGTTTCGCATGGATTTGAAGCTATATCGTTTATATCGCAAGTATTTGAAGCTAAATCATTTGTTTCGCATGGATTAGAAGCTAACTCGCTTGTTTCGCTTCCAGTTGAAGCTATATCATTCATATCGCTAGTATTTGAAGCTAAATCATTTGTTTCGCATGGATTTGAAGCTAAAACTTCTACTCGGCATTGATTTGAATCTAAATCTCGTGTTTTGCATGGATTTGAATCTAACTTGTTTGTTTCGCATGCAGTTGAATCTAAATCATTTAAAGCGCAAGTATTTGAGGCAAAATCATTTGTTTCTCTTGGATTTGAAGCTAAACCTTCTTCTTCGCATTGATTTGAAGCTAAATCATGTGTTTCGAATGAATGTGAAGCTAACTCGTTTGTTTGGCATCCAGTTGAAGCTATATCATTTATATCGCTAGTATTTGAAGTTAAATCATTTGTTTCTCTTGGATTTGAAGCTAAACGTTCTTCGTCGCATTGATATGAAGCTAAATCATGTGTTTCGAATGAATGTGAAGCTAACTCGTTTGTTTGGCATACATTTGAAGCTATATCGTTTATATCGCAAGTATTTGAAGCTAAATCTTTTTTTTCGCATGGATTAGAAGCTAACTCGCTTGTATCGCTTCCAATTGAAGTTAAATCATTTCTATCGCAAGTATTTGAAGCTAAATCATGTGTTTCGCATGGATTTGAAGCTAAAACTTCTACTCGGCATTGATTTGAATCTAAATCTCGTGTTTTGCATGGATTTGAATCTAACTTGTTTGTTTCGCATGCAGTTGAATCTAAATCATTTATATATAGTTAAATCATTTGTTTCGCATGGATTTGAAGCTAAACTTTCTACTTCGTATTCCTTTGAAGACAAATCATGAGTTTCGCGCGGATTTGAAGCTAACTCGTTTGTTTCGCATGCAGATGAATCTAAATCATTTATATCGCAAGTATTTGAAGCAAAATCATTTGTTTCTCTTGGATTTGAACCAAACCTTCTTCTTCGCATTGATTTGAAGCTAAATCATGTGTTTCGAATGAATGTGAAGCTGACTCGTTTGTTTCGCATGGATTTGAAGCTAAACCTTCTACGTCGCATTGATTTGAAGCTAAATCATGTGTTTCGAATGACTGTGAAGCTAATTCGTTTGTTTCGCATGCATTTGAATCAATATCGTTTATATCACAAGTATTTGAAGCTAAATCATTTGTTTCGCATGGATTTGAAGTTATATCATTTATTTCGTAAGTATTGGAAGCTAAATCATTTGTTTCGCATGGATTTGAAGCTAAACATTCTACTTCGCATTGGTTTGAAGACAAATCATGTGTTTCGTATGGATTTGAAGCTAACTCGTTTGTTTCGCATGGATTTGAAGCTAAACCTTCTACTTCGCATTGCTTTGAAGACAAATCATGTGTTTCGCATGGATTTGAAGCTAACTCGTTTGTTTCGCATGCAGTTGAAGCTAAATCATTTATATAGCAAGTATTTGAAGCTAAATCATGTGTTTCGAATGTCTGTGAACCCAACTCGTTTGTTTCGCATGCATTTGAATCAATATCGTTTATATCGCAAGTATTTGAAGCTAAATCATTTGTTTCGCATGTATTTGAAGCTATATCATTTATTTCGTAAGTATTGGAAGCTAAATCATTTGTTTCGCATGGATTTGAAGCTAAACCTTCTACTTCGCATTGGTTTGAAGACAAAACATGTGTTTCGTATGGATTTGAAGCTAACTCGTTTGTTTCGCATGGATTTGAAGCTAAACCTTCTACGTCGCATTGATTTGAAGCTAAATCATGTGTTTCGAATGTCTGTGAACCCAACTCGTTTGTTTCGCATGCATTTGAATCAATATCGTTTATATCGCAAGTATTTGAAGCTAAATCATTTGTTTCGCATGGATTAGAAGCTAACTCGCTTGTTTCGCTTCCAGTTGAAGCTACATTATTTATATCGCTAGTATTCGAAGGTAAATTATTTGTTTCGCATGGATTTGAAGCTAAACCTTCTACGTCGCATTGATTTGAAGCTAAATCATGTGTTTCGAATGACCGTGAAGCTAACTCGTTTGTTTCGCATGCATTTGAATCAATATCGTTTATATCGCAAGTATTTGAAGCTAAATCATTTGTTTCGCATGGATTAGAAGCTAACTCGCTTGTTTCGCTTCCAGTTGATGCTACATTATTTATATCGCTAGTATTCGAAGGTAAATTATTTGTTCCGCATGGATTTGAAGCTAAACCTTCTACGTCGCATTGATTTGAAGCTAAATCATGTGTTTCGAATGACTGTGAAGCTAACTCGTTTGTTTCGCATGCATTTGAATCAATATCGTTTATATCGCAATTATTTGAAGCTGAATCATTTGTTTCGCATGGATTTCAAGCTAAAACTTCTACTCGGCAGTGATTTGAATCTAAATCTCGTGTTTTGCATGGATTTGAATCTAACTTGTTTGTTTCACATGCAGTTGAATCTAAATCATTTATATCGCAAGTATTTGAAGCTAAATCATTTGCTTCGCATGGATTTGAAGCTAAACTTTCTACTTCGCATTGATTTGAAGCTAAATCATGTGTTTCGAATGTCTGTGAACCCAACTCGTTTGTTTCGCATGCATTTGAAGCTATATCATTTATATCGAAAAAACTTGAAGATAAATCATTTGTTTCGCATGGATTAGAAGCTAACTCGCTTGTTTCGCTTCCTGTTGAAGCTACATTATTTATATCGCTAGTATTCGAAGGTAAATTATTTGTTTCGCATGGATTTGAAGCTAAACCTTCTACGTCGCATTGATTTGAAGCTAAATCATGTGTTTCGAATGACTGTGAAGCTAATTCGTTTGTTTCGCATGCATTTGAATCAATATCGTTTATATCACAAGTATTTGAAGCTAAATCATTTGTTTCGCATGGATTTGAAGTTATATCATTTATTTCGTAAGTATTGGAAGCTAAATCATTTGTTTCGCATGGATTTGAAGCTAAACATTCTACTTCGCATTGGTTTGAAGACAAATCATGTGTTTCGTATGGATTTGAAGCTAACTCGTTTGTTTCGCATGGATTTGAAGCTAAACCTTCTACTTCGCATTGCTTTGAAGACAAATCATGTGTTTCGCATGGATTTGAAGCTAACTCGTTTGTTTCGCATGCAGTTGAAGCTAAATCATTTATATAGCAAGTATTTGAAGCTAAATCATGTGTTTCGAATGTCTGTGAACCCAACTCGTTTGTTTCGCATGCATTTGAATCAATATCGTTTATATCGCAAGTATTTGAAGCTAAATCATTTGTTTCGCATGTATTTGAAGCTATATCATTTATTTCGTAAGTATTGGAAGCTAAATCATTTGTTTCGCATGGATTTGAAGCTAAACCTTCTACTTCGCATTGGTTTGAAGACAAAACATGTGTTTCGTATGGATTTGAAGCTAACTCGTTTGTTTCGCATGGATTTGAAGCTAAACCTTCTACGTCGCATTGATTTGAAGCTAAATCATGTGTTTCGAATGTCTGTGAACCCAACTCGTTTGTTTCGCATGCATTTGAATCAATATCGTTTATATCGCAAGTATTTGAAGCTAAATCATTTGTTTCGCATGGATTAGAAGCTAACTCGCTTGTTTCGCTTCCAGTTGAAGCTACATTATTTATATCGCTAGTATTCGAAGGTAAATTATTTGTTTCGCATGGATTTGAAGCTAAACCTTCAACGTCGCATTGATTTGAAGCTAAATCATGTGTTTCGAATGACTGTGAAGCTAACTCGTTTGTTTCGCATGCATTTGAATCAATATCGTTTATATCGCAATTATTTGAAGCTGAATCATTTGTTTCGCATGGATTTCAAGCTAAAACTTCTACTCGGCAGTGATTTGAATCTAAATCTCGTGTTTTGCATGGATTTGAATCTAACTTGTTTGTTTCACATGCAGTTGAATCTAAATCATTTATATCGCAAGTATTTGAAGCTAAATCATTTGCTTCGCATGGATTTGAAACTAAACCTTCTACTTCGCATTGATTTGAAGCTAAATCATGTGTTTCGAATGTCTGTGAACCCATCTCGTTTGTTTCGCATGCATTTGAAGCTATATCATTTATATCGAAAAAACTTGAAGATAAATCATTTGTTTCGCATGGATTAGAAGCTAACTCGCTTGTTTCGCTTCCAGTTGAAGCTACATTATTTATATCGCTAGTATTCGAAGGTAAATTATTTGTTTCGCATGGATTTGAAGCTAAACCTTCTACGTCGCATTGATTTGAAGCTAAATCATGTGTTTCGAATGACCGTGAAGCTAACTCGTTTGTTTCGCATGCATTTGAATCAATATCGTTTATATCGCAAGTATTTGAAGCTAAATCATTTGTTTCGCATGGATTAGAAGCTAACTCGCTTGTTTCGCTTCCAGTTGAAGCTACATTATTTATATCGCTAGTATTCGAAGGTAAATTATTTGTTCCGCATGGATTTGAAGCTAAACCTTCTACGTCGCATTGATTTGAAGCTAAATCATGTGTTTCGAATGACTGTGAAGCTAACTCGTTTGTTTCGCATGCATTTGAATCAATATCGTTTATATCGCAATTATTTGAAGCTGAATCATTTGTTTCGCATGGATTTCAAGCTAAAACTTCTACTCGGCAGTGATTTGAAACTAAATCTCGTGTTTTGCATGGATTTGAATCTAACTTGTTTGTTTCACATGCAGTTGAATCTAAATCATTTATATCGCAAGTATTTGAAGCTAAATCATTTGCTTCGCATGGATTTGAAGCTAAACCTTCTACTTCGCATTAATTTGAAGCTAAATCATGTGTTTCGAATGTCTGTGAACCCATCTCGTTTGTTTCACATGCATTTGAAGCTATATCATTTATATCGAAAAAACTTGAAGATAAATCATTTGTTTCGCATGGATTAGAAGCTAAATCGCTTGTTTCGCTTCCAGTTGAAGCTACATTATTTATATCGCTAGTATTCGAAGGTAAATTATTTGTTTTGCATGGATTTGAAGCTAAACCTTCTACGTCGCATTGATTTGAAGCTAAATCATGTGTTTCGAATGACTGTGAAGCTAACTCGTTTGTTTCGCATTCATTTGAATCAATATCGTTTATATCGCAAGTATTTGAAGCTAAATCATTTGTTTCGCATGGATTTGAAGCTATATCATTTATTTCGTAAGTATTGGAAGCTAAATCATTTGTTTCGCATGGATTTGAAGCTAAACCTTCTACTTCGCATTGCTTTGAAGACAAATCATGTGTTTCGCATGGATTTGAAGCTAACTCGTTTGTTTCGCATGCAGTTGAAGCTAAATCATTTATATCGCAAGAATTTGAAGCTAAATCATGTGTTTCGAATGTCTGTGAACCCAACTCGTTTGTTTCGCATGCATTTGAATCAATATCGTTTATATCGCAAGTATTTGAAGCTAAATCATTTGTTTCGCATGGATTTCAAGCTAAAACTTCTACTCGGCAGTGATTTGAATCTAAATCTCGTGTTTTGCATGGATTTGAATCTAACTTGTTTGTTTCACATGCAGTTGAATCTAAATCATTTATATCGCAAGTATTTGAAGCTAAATCATTTGCTTCGCATGGATTTGAAGCTAAACATTCTACTTCGCATTGGTTTGAAGACAAATCATGTGTTTCGTATGGATTTGAAGCTAACTCGTTTGTTTCGCATGGATTTGAAGCTAAACCTTCTACTTCGCATTGCTTTGAAGACAAATCATGTGTTTCGCATGGATTTGAAGCTAACTCGTTTGTTTCGCATGCAGTTGAAGCTAAATCATTTATATAGCAAGTATTTGAAGCTAAATCATGTGTTTCGAATGTCTGTGAACCCAACTCGTTTGTTTCGCATGCATTTGAATCAATATCGTTTATATCACAAGTATTTGAAGCTAAATCATTTGTTTCGCATGGATTTGAAGTTATATCATTTATTTCGTAAGTATTGGAAGCTAAATCATTTGTTTCGCATGGATTTGAAGCTAAACATTCTACTTCGCATTGGTTTGAAGACAAATCATGTGTTTCGTATGGATTTGAAGCTAACTCGTTTGTTTCGCATGGATTTGAAGCTAAACCTTCTACTTCGCATTGCTTTGAAGACAAATCATGTGTTTCGCATGGATTTGAAGCTAACTCGTTTGTTTCGCATGCAGTTGAAGCTAAATCATTTATATAGCAAGTATTTGAAGCTAAATCATGTGTTTCGAATGTCTGTGAACCCAACTCGTTTGTTTCGCATGCATTTGAATCAATATCGTTTATATCGCAAGTATTTGAAGCTAAATCATTTGTTTCGCATGTATTTGAAGCTATATCATTTATTTCGTAAGTATTGGAAGCTAAATCATTTGTTTCGCATGGATTTGAAGCTAAACCTTCTACTTCGCATTGGTTTGAAGACAAAACATGTGTTTCGTATGGATTTGAAGCTAACTCGTTTGTTTCGCATGGATTTGAAGCTAAACCTTCTACGTCGCATTGATTTGAAGCTAAATCATGTGTTTCGAATGTCTGTGAACCCAACTCGTTTGTTTCGCATGCATTTGAATCAATATCGTTTATATCGCAAGTATTTGAAGCTAAATCATTTGTTTCGCATGGATTAGAAGCTAACTCGCTTGTTTCGCTTCCAGTTGAAGCTACATTATTTATATCGCTAGTATTCGAAGGTAAATTATTTGTTTCGCATGGATTTGAAGCTAAACCTTCAACGTCGCATTGATTTGAAGCTAAATCATGTGTTTCGAATGACTGTGAAGCTAACTCGTTTGTTTCGCATGCATTTGAATCAATATCGTTTATATCGCAATTATTTGAAGCTGAATCATTTGTTTCGCATGGATTTCAAGCTAAAACTTCTACTCGGCAGTGATTTGAATCTAAATCTCGTGTTTTGCATGGATTTGAATCTAACTTGTTTGTTTCACATGCAGTTGAATCTAAATCATTTATATCGCAAGTATTTGAAGCTAAATCATTTGCTTCGCATGGATTTGAAACTAAACCTTCTACTTCGCATTGATTTGAAGCTAAATCATGTGTTTCGAATGTCTGTGAACCCATCTCGTTTGTTTCGCATGCATTTGAAGCTATATCATTTATATCGAAAAAACTTGAAGATAAATCATTTGTTTCGCATGGATTAGAAGCTAACTCGCTTGTTTCGCTTCCAGTTGAAGCTACATTATTTATATCGCTAGTATTCGAAGGTAAATTATTTGTTTCGCATGGATTTGAAGCTAAACCTTCTACGTCGCATTGATTTGAAGCTAAATCATGTGTTTCGAATGACCGTGAAGCTAACTCGTTTGTTTCGCATGCATTTGAATCAATATCGTTTATATCGCAAGTATTTGAAGCTAAATCATTTGTTTCGCATGGATTAGAAGCTAACTCGCTTGTTTCGCTTCCAGTTGAAGCTACATTATTTATATCGCTAGTATTCGAAGGTAAATTATTTGTTCCGCATGGATTTGAAGCTAAACCTTCTACGTCGCATTGATTTGAAGCTAAATCATGTGTTTCGAATGACTGTGAAGCTAACTCGTTTGTTTCGCATGCATTTGAATCAATATCGTTTATATCGCAATTATTTGAAGCTGAATCATTTGTTTCGCATGGATTTCAAGCTAAAACTTCTACTCGGCAGTGATTTGAAACTAAATCTCGTGTTTTGCATGGATTTGAATCTAACTTGTTTGTTTCACATGCAGTTGAATCTAAATCATTTATATCGCAAGTATTTGAAGCTAAATCATTTGCTTCGCATGGATTTGAAGCTAAACCTTCTACTTCGCATTAATTTGAAGCTAAATCATGTGTTTCGAATGTCTGTGAACCCATCTCGTTTGTTTCACATGCATTTGAAGCTATATCATTTATATCGAAAAAACTTGAAGATAAATCATTTGTTTCGCATGGATTAGAAGCTAAATCGCTTGTTTCGCTTCCAGTTGAAGCTACATTATTTATATCGCTAGTATTCGAAGGTAAATTATTTGTTTTGCATGGATTTGAAGCTAAACCTTCTACGTCGCATTGATTTGAAGCTAAATCATGTGTTTCGAATGACTGTGAAGCTAACTCGTTTGTTTCGCATTCATTTGAATCAATATCGTTTATATCGCAAGTATTTGAAGCTAAATCATTTGTTTCGCATGGATTTGAAGCTATATCATTTATTTCGTAAGTATTGGAAGCTAAATCATTTGTTTCGCATGGATTTGAAGCTAAACCTTCTACTTCGCATTGCTTTGAAGACAAATCATGTGTTTCGCATGGATTTGAAGCTAACTCGTTTGTTTCGCATGCAGTTGAAGCTAAATCATTTATATCGCAAGAATTTGAAGCTAAATCATGTGTTTCGAATGTCTGTGAACCCAACTCGTTTGTTTCGCATGCATTTGAATCAATATCGTTTATATCGCAAGTATTTGAAGCTAAATCATTTGTTTCGCATGGATTTCAAGCTAAAACTTCTACTCGGCAGTGATTTGAATCTAAATCTCGTGTTTTGCATGGATTTGAATCTAACTTGTTTGTTTCACATGCAGTTGAATCTAAATCATTTATATCGCAAGTATTTGAAGCTAAATCATTTGCTTCGCATGGATTTGAAGCTAAACCTTCTACTTCGCATTGATTTGAAGCTAAATCATGTGTTTCGAATGTCTGTGAACCCAACTCGTTTGTTTCGCATGCATTTGAGTCTATATCATTTATATCGAAAAAACTTGAAGATAAATCATTTGTTTCGCATGGATTAGAAGCTAACTGGCTTGTTTCGCTTCCAGTAGAAGCTACATTATTTGTATCGCTAGTATTCGAAGGTAAATTATTTGTTTCGCATGGATTTGAAGCTAAACCTTCTACGTCGCATTGATTTGAAGCTAAATCATGTGTTTCGAATGACTGTGAAGCTAACTCGTTTGTTTGGCATGCATTTGAATCAATATCGTTTATATCGCAAGTATTTGAAGCTAAATCATTTGTTTCGCATGGATTTGAAGCTATATCATTTATTTCGTAAGTATTGGAAGCTAAATCATTTGTTTCGCATGGATTTGAAGCTAAACCTTCTACTTCGCATTGCTTTGAAGACAAATCATGTGTTTCGTATGGATTTGAAGCTAACTCGTTTGTTTCGCATGGATTTGAAGCTAAACCTTCTACTTCGCATTGCTTTGAAGACAAATCATGTGTTTCGCATGGATTTGAAGCTAACTCGTTTGTTTCGCATGCAGTTGAAGCTAAATCATTTATATCGCAAGTATTTGAAGCTAAATCATGTGTTTCGAATGTCTGTGAACCCAACTCGTTTGTTTCGCATGCATTTGAATCAATATCGTTTATATCGCAAGTATTTGAAGCTAAATCATTTGTTTCGCATGGATTTCAAGCTAAAACTTCTACTCGGCAGTGATTTGAATCTAAATCTCGTGTTTTGCATGGATTTGAATCTAACTTGTTTGTTTCAAATGCAGTTGAATCTAAATCATTTATATCGCAAGTATTTGAAGCTAAATCATTTGCTTCGCATGGATTTGAAGCTAAACCTTCTACTTCGCATGGATTTGAAGCTAAATCATGTGTTTCGAATGTCTGTGAACCCAACTCGTTTGTTTCGCATGCATTTGAAGCTATATCATTTATATCGCAAGTATTTGAAGCTAAATCATTTGTTTCGCATGGATTTGAAGCTATATCATTTATTTCGTAAGTATTGGAAGCTAAATCATTTGTTTCGCATGGATTTGAAGCTAAACCTTCTACTTCGCATTGGTTTGAAAACAAATCATGTGTTTCGTATGGATTTGAAGCTAACTCGTTTGTTTCGCATGGATTTGAAGCTAAACCTTCTACGTCGCATTGATTTGAAGCTAAATCATGTGTTTCGAATGTCTGTGAACCCATCTCGTTTGTTTCGCATGCATTTGAAGCTATATCATTTATATCGAAAAAACTTGAAGATAAATCATTTGTTTCGCATGGATTAGAAGCTAACTCGCTTGTTTCGCTTCCAGTTGAAGCTTCATTATTTATATCGCTAGTATTCGAAGGTAAATTATTTGTTTCGCATGGATTTGAAGCTAAACCTTCTACGTCGCATTCATTTGAAGCTAAATCATGTGTTTCGAATGACTGTGAAGCTAACTCGTTTGTTTCGCATGCATTTGAATCAATATCGTTTATATCGCAAGTATTTGAAGCTAAATCATTTGTTTCGCATGGATTTGAAGCTATATCATTTATTTCGTAAGTATTGGAAGCTAAATCATTTGTTTCGCATGGATTTGAAGCTAAACCTTCTACTTCGCATTGGTTTGAAAACAAATCATGTGTTTCGTATGGATTTGAAGCTAACTCGTTTGTTTCGCATGGATTTGAAGCTAAACCTTCTACTTCGCATTGCTTTGAAGACAAATCATGTGTTTCGCATGGATTTGAAGCTAACTCGTTTGTTTCGCATGCAGTTAAAGCTAAATCATTTATATCGCAAGTATTTGAAGCTAAATCATGTGTTTCGAATGTCTGTGAACCCAACTCGTTTGTTTCGCATGCATTTGAATCAATATCGTTTATATCGCAAGTATTTGAAGCTAAATCATTTGTTTCGCATGGATTAGAAGCTAACTCGCTTGTTTCGCTTCCAGTTGAAGCTACATTATTTATATCGCTAGTATTCGAAGGTAAATTATTTGTTTCGCATGGATTTGAAGCTAAACCTTCTACGACGCATTGATTTGAAGCTAAATCATGTGTTTCGAATGACTGTGAAGCTAACTCGTTTGTTTCGCATGCATTTGAATCAAATAGCGTTTATATCGCAATTATTTGAAGCTGAATCATTTGTTTCGCATGGATTTCAAGCTAAAACTTCTACTCGGCAGTGATTTGAATCTAAATCTCGTGTTTTGCATGGATTTGAATCTAACTTGTTTGTTTCACATGCAGTTGAATCTAAATCATTTATATCGCAAGTATTTGAAGCTAAATCATTTTCTTCGCATGGATTTGAAGCTAAACCTTCTACTTCGCATTAATTTGAAGCTAAATCATGTGTTTCGAATGTCTGTGAACCCATCTCGTTTGTTTCGCATGCATTTGAAGCTATATCATTTATATCGAAAAAACTTGAAGATAAATCATTTGTTTCGCATGGATTAGAAGCTAACTCGCTTGTTTCGCTTCCAGTTGAAGCTACATTATTTATATCGCTAGTATTCGAAGGTAAATTATTTGTTTCGCATGGATTTGAAGCTAAACCTTCAACGTCGCATTGATTTGAAGCTAAATCATGTGTTTCGAATGACTGTGAAGCTAACTCGTTTGTTTCGCATGCATTTGAATCAATATCGTTTATATCGCAATTATTTGAAGCTGAATCATTTGTTTCGCATGGATTTCAAGCTAAAACTTCTACTCGGCAGTGATTTGAATCTAAATCTCGTGTTTTGCATGGATTTGAATCTAACTTGTTTGTTTCACATGCAGTTGAATCTAAATCATTTATATCGCAAGTATTTGAAGCTAAATCATTTGCTTCGCATGGATTTGAAACTAAACCTTCTACTTCGCATTGATTTGAAGCTAAATCATGTGTTTCGAATGTCTGTGAACCCATCTCGTTTGTTTCGCATGCATTTGAAGCTATATCATTTATATCGAAAAAACTTGAAGATAAATCATTTGTTTCGCATGGATTAGAAGCTAACTCGCTTGTTTCGCTTCCAGTTGAAGCTACATTATTTATATCGCTAGTATTCGAAGGTAAATTATTTGTTTCGCATGGATTTGAAGCTAAACCTTCTACGTCGCATTGATTTGAAGCTAAATCATGTGTTTCGAATGACCGTGAAGCTAACTCGTTTGTTTCGCATGCATTTGAATCAATATCGTTTATATCGCAAGTATTTGAAGCTAAATCATTTGTTTCGCATGGATTAGAAGCTAACTCGCTTGTTTCGCTTCCAGTTGAAGCTACATTATTTATATCGCTAGTATTCGAAGGTAAATTATTTGTTCCGCATGGATTTGAAGCTAAACCTTCTACGTCGCATTGATTTGAAGCTAAATCATGTGTTTCGAATGACTGTGAAGCTAACTCGTTTGTTTCGCATGCATTTGAATCAATATCGTTTATATCGCAATTATTTGAAGCTGAATCATTTGTTTCGCATGGATTTCAAGCTAAAACTTCTACTCGGCAGTGATTTGAAACTAAATCTCGTGTTTTGCATGGATTTGAATCTAACTTGTTTGTTTCACATGCAGTTGAATCTAAATCATTTATATCGCAAGTATTTGAAGCTAAATCATTTGCTTCGCATGGATTTGAAGCTAAACCTTCTACTTCGCATTAATTTGAAGCTAAATCATGTGTTTCGAATGTCTGTGAACCCATCTCGTTTGTTTCACATGCATTTGAAGCTATATCATTTATATCGAAAAAACTTGAAGATAAATCATTTGTTTCGCATGGATTAGAAGCTAAATCGCTTGTTTCGCTTCCAGTTGAAGCTACATTATTTATATCGCTAGTATTCGAAGGTAAATTATTTGTTTTGCATGGATTTGAAGCTAAACCTTCTACGTCGCATTGATTTGAAGCTAAATCATGTGTTTCGAATGACTGTGAAGCTAACTCGTTTGTTTCGCATTCATTTGAATCAATATCGTTTATATCGCAAGTATTTGAAGCTAAATCATTTGTTTCGCATGGATTTGAAGCTATATCATTTATTTCGTAAGTATTGGAAGCTAAATCATTTGTTTCGCATGGATTTGAAGCTAAACCTTCTACTTCGCATTGCTTTGAAGACAAATCATGTGTTTCGCATGGATTTGAAGCTAACTCGTTTGTTTCGCATGCAGTTGAAGCTAAATCATTTATATCGCAAGAATTTGAAGCTAAATCATGTGTTTCGAATGTCTGTGAACCCAACTCGTTTGTTTCGCATGCATTTGAATCAATATCGTTTATATCGCAAGTATTTGAAGCTAAATCATTTGTTTCGCATGGATTTCAAGCTAAAACTTCTACTCGGCAGTGATTTGAATCTAAATCTCGTGTTTTGCATGGATTTGAATCTAACTTGTTTGTTTCACATGCAGTTGAATCTAAATCATTTATATCGCAAGTATTTGAAGCTAAATCATTTGCTTCGCATGGATTTGAAGCTAAACCTTCTACTTCGCATTGATTTGAAGCTAAATCATGTGTTTCGAATGTCTGTGAACCCAACTCGTTTGTTTCGCATGCATTTGAGTCTATATCATTTATATCGAAAAAACTTGAAGATAAATCATTTGTTTCGCATGGATTAGAAGCTAACTGGCTTGTTTCGCTTCCAGTAGAAGCTACATTATTTGTATCGCTAGTATTCGAAGGTAAATTATTTGTTTCGCATGGATTTGAAGCTAAACCTTCTACGTCGCATTGATTTGAAGCTAAATCATGTGTTTCGAATGACTGTGAAGCTAACTCGTTTGTTTGGCATGCATTTGAATCAATATCGTTTATATCGCAAGTATTTGAAGCTAAATCATTTGTTTCGCATGGATTTGAAGCTATATCATTTATTTCGTAAGTATTGGAAGCTAAATCATTTGTTTCGCATGGATTTGAAGCTAAACCTTCTACTTCGCATTGCTTTGAAGACAAATCATGTGTTTCGTATGGATTTGAAGCTAACTCGTTTGTTTCGCATGGATTTGAAGCTAAACCTTCTACTTCGCATTGCTTTGAAGACAAATCATGTGTTTCGCATGGATTTGAAGCTAACTCGTTTGTTTCGCATGCAGTTGAAGCTAAATCATTTATATCGCAAGTATTTGAAGCTAAATCATGTGTTTCGAATGTCTGTGAACCCAACTCGTTTGTTTCGCATGCATTTGAATCAATATCGTTTATATCGCAAGTATTTGAAGCTAAATCATTTGTTTCGCATGGATTTCAAGCTAAAACTTCTACTCGGCAGTGATTTGAATCTAAATCTCGTGTTTTGCATGGATTTGAATCTAACTTGTTTGTTTCAAATGCAGTTGAATCTAAATCATTTATATCGCAAGTATTTGAAGCTAAATCATTTGCTTCGCATGGATTTGAAGCTAAACCTTCTACTTCGCATGGATTTGAAGCTAAATCATGTGTTTCGAATGTCTGTGAACCCAACTCGTTTGTTTCGCATGCATTTGAAGCTATATCATTTATATCGCAAGTATTTGAAGCTAAATCATTTGTTTCGCATGGATTTGAAGCTATATCATTTATTTCGTAAGTATTGGAAGCTAAATCATTTGTTTCGCATGGATTTGAAGCTAAACCTTCTACTTCGCATTGGTTTGAAAACAAATCATGTGTTTCGTATGGATTTGAAGCTAACTCGTTTGTTTCGCATGGATTTGAAGCTAAACCTTCTACGTCGCATTGATTTGAAGCTAAATCATGTGTTTCGAATGTCTGTGAACCCATCTCGTTTGTTTCGCATGCATTTGAAGCTATATCATTTATATCGAAAAAACTTGAAGATAAATCATTTGTTTCGCATGGATTAGAAGCTAACTCGCTTGTTTCGCTTCCAGTTGAAGCTTCATTATTTATATCGCTAGTATTCGAAGGTAAATTATTTGTTTCGCATGGATTTGAAGCTAAACCTTCTACGTCGCATTCATTTGAAGCTAAATCATGTGTTTCGAATGACTGTGAAGCTAACTCGTTTGTTTCGCATGCATTTGAATCAATATCGTTTATATCGCAAGTATTTGAAGCTAAATCATTTGTTTCGCATGGATTTGAAGCTATATCATTTATTTCGTAAGTATTGGAAGCTAAATCATTTGTTTCGCATGGATTTGAAGCTAAACCTTCTACTTCGCATTGGTTTGAAAACAAATCATGTGTTTCGTATGGATTTGAAGCTAACTCGTTTGTTTCGCATGGATTTGAAGCTAAGCCTTCTACTTCGCATTGCTTTGAAGACAAATCATGTGTTTCGCATGGATTTGAAGCTAACTCGTTTGTTTCGCATGCAGTTAAAGCTAAATCATTTATATCGCAAGTATTTGAAGCTAAATCATGTGTTTCGAATGTCTGTGAACCCAACTCGTTTGTTTCGCATGCATTTGAATCAATATCGTTTATATCGCAAGTATTTGAAGCTAAATCATTTGTTTCGCATGGATTAGAAGCTAACTCGCTTGTTTCGCTTCCAGTTGAAGCTACATTATTTATATCGCTAGTATTCGAAGGTAAATTATTTGTTTCGCATGGATTTGAAGCTAAACCTTCTACGACGCATTGATTTGAAGCTAAATCATGTGTTTCGAATGACTGTGAAGCTAACTCGTTTGTTTCGCATGCATTTGAATCAAATAGCGTTTATATCGCAATTATTTGAAGCTGAATCATTTGTTTCGCATGGATTTCAAGCTAAAACTTCTACTCGGCAGTGATTTGAATCTAAATCTCGTGTTTTGCATGGATTTGAATCTAACTTGTTTGTTTCACATGCAGTTGAATCTAAATCATTTATATCGCAAGTATTTGAAGCTAAATCATTTTCTTCGCATGGATTTGAAGCTAAACCTTCTACTTCGCATTAATTTGAAGCTAAATCATGTGTTTCGAATGTCTGTGAACCCATCTCGTTTGTTTCGCATGCATTTGAAGCTATATCATTTATATCGAAAAAACTTGAAGATAAATCATTTGTTTCGCATGGATTAGAAGCTAACTCGCTTGTTTCGCTTCCAGTTGAAGCTACATTATTTATATCGCTAGTATTCGAAGGTAAATTATTTGTTTTGCATGGATTTGAAGCTAAACCTTCTACGTCGCATTGATTTGAAGCTAAATCATGTGTTTCGAATGACTGTGAAGCTAACTCGTTTGTTTCGCATTCATTTGAATCAATATCGTTTATATCGCAAGTATTTGAAGCTAAATCATTTGCTTCGCATGGATTTGAAGCTATATCATTTATTTCGTAAGTATTGGAAGCTAAATCATTTGTTTCGCATGGATTTGAAGCTAAACCTTCTACTTCGCATTGGTTTGAAGACAAATCATGTGTTTCGTATGGATTTGAAGCTAACTCGTTTGTTTCGCATGGATTTGAAGCTAAACCTTCTACTTCGAATTGCTTTGAAGACAAATCATGTGTTTCGCATGGATTTGAAGCTAACTCGTTTGTTTCGCATGCAGTTGAAGCTAAATCATTTATATCGCAAGTATTTGAAGCTAAATCATGTGTTTCGAATGTCTGTGAACCCAACTCGTTTGTTTCGCATGCATTTGAATCAATATCGTTTATATCGCAAGTATTTGAAGCTAAATCATTTGTTTCGCATGGATTTCAAGCTAAAACTTCTACTCGGCAGTGATTTGAATCTAAATCTCGTGTTTTGCATGGATTTTAATCTAACTTGTTTGTTTCACATGCAGTTGAATCTAAATCATTTATATCGCAAGTATTTGAAGCTAAATCATTTGCTTCGCATGGATTTGAAGCTAAACCTTCTACTTCGCATTGATTTGAAGCTAAATCATGTGTTTCGAATGTCTGTGAACCCAACTCGTTTGTTTCGCATGCATTTGAAGCTATATCATTTATATCGAAAAAACTTGAAGATAAATCATTTGTTTCGCATGGATTAGAAGCTAACTCGCTTGTTTCGCTTCCAGTTGAAGCTACATTATTTATATCGCTAGTATTCGAAGGTAAATTATTTGTTTCGCATGGATTTGAAGCTAAACCTTCTACGTCGCATTGATTTGAAGCTAAATCATGTGTTTCGAATGACTGTGAAGCTAACTCGTTTGTTTCGCATGCATTTGAATCAATATCGTTTATATCGCAAGTATTTGAAGCTAAATCATTTGTTTCGCATGGATTTGAAGCTATATCATTTATTTCGTAAGTATTGGAAGCTGAATCATTTGTTTCGCATGGATTTGAAGCTAAACCTTCACCTTCGCGTTGGTTTGACGACAAATCATGTGTTTCGTATGGATTTGAAGCTAACTCGTTTGTTTCGCATGGATTTGAAGCTAAACCTTATACTTCGCATTGCTTTGAAGACAAATCATGTGTTTCGCATGGATTTGAAGCTAACTCGTTTGTTTCGCATGCAGTTGAAGCTAAATCATTTATATCGCAAGTATTTGAAGGTAAATCATGTGTTTCGAATGTCTGTGAACCCAACTCGTTTGTTTCGCATGCATTTGAGTCAATATCGTTTATATCGCAAGTATTTGAAGCTAAATCATTTGTTTCGCATGGATTTCAAGCTAAAACTTCTACTCGGCAGTGATTTGAATCTAAATCTCGTGTTTTGCATGGATTTGAATCTAACTTGTTTGTTTCACATGCAGTTGAATCTAAATCATTTATATCGCAAGTATTTGAAGCTAAATCATTTGCTTCGCATGGATTTGAAGCTAAACCTTCTACTTCGCATTGACTTGAAGCTAAATCATGTGTTTCGAATGTCTGTGAACCCAACTCGTTTGTTTCGCATGCATTTGAGGCTATATCATTTATATCGAAAAAACTTGAAGATAAATCATTTGTTTCGCATGGATTAGAAGCTAACTCGCTTGATTCGCTTCCAGTTGAAGCTACATTATTTATATCGCTAGTATTCGAAGGTAAATTATTTGTTTCGCATGGATTTGAAGCTAAACCTTCTACGACGCATTGATTTGAAGCTAAATCATGTGTTTCGAATGACTGTGAAGCTAACTCGTTTGTTTCGCATGCATTTGAATCAATATCGTTTATATCGCAAGTATTTGAAGCTAAATCATTTGTTTCGCATGGATTTGAAGCTATATCATTCATTTCGTAAGTATTGGAAGCTAAATCATTTGTTTCGCATGGATTTGAAGCTAAACCTTCTACTTCGCGTTGGTTTGACGACAAATCATGTGTTTCGTATGGATTTGAAGCTAACTCGTTTGTTTCGCATGGATTTGAAGCTAAACCTTCTACTTCGCATTGCTTTGAAGACAAATCATGTGTTTCGCATGGATTTGAAGCTAACTCGTTTGTTTCGCATGCAGTTGAAGCTAAATCATTTATATCGCAAGAATTTGAATCTAAATCATGTGTTTCGAATGTATGTGAACCCAACTCGTTTGTTTCGCATGCATTTGAATCAATATCGTTTATATCGCAAGTATTTGAAGCTAAATCATTTGTTTCGCATGGACTTCAAGCTAAAACTTCTACTCGGCAGTGATTTGAATCTAAATCTCGTGTTTTGCATGGATTTGAATGTAACTTGTTTGTTTCACATGCAGTTGAATCTAAATCATTTATATCGCAAGTATTTGAAGCTAAATCATTTGCTTCGCATGGATTTGAAGCTAAACCTTCTACTTCGCATTGATTTGAAGCTAAATCATGTGTTTCGAATGTCTGTGAACCCAACTCGTTTGTTTCGCATGCATTTGAGTCTATATCATTTATATCGAAAAAACTTGAAGATAAATCATTTGTTTCGCATGGATTAGAAGCTAACTGGCTTGTTTCGCTTCCAGTAGAAGCTACATTATTTGTATCGCTAGTATTCGAAGGTAAATTATTTGTTTCGCATGGATTTGAAGCTAAACCTTCTACGTCGCATTGATTTGGAGCTAAATCATGTGTTTCGAATGACTGTGAAGCTAACTCGTTTGTTTGGCATGCATTTGAATCAATATCGTTTATATCGCAAGTATTTGAAGCTAAATCATTTGTTTCGCATGGATTTGAAGCTATATCATTTATTTCGTAAGTATTGGAAGCTAAATCATTTGTTTCGCATGGATTTGAAGCTAAACCTTCTACTTCGCATTGCTTTGAAGACAAATCATGTGTTTCGTATGGATTTGAAGCTAACTCGTTTGTTTCGCACGGATTTGAAGCTAAACCTACTACTTCGCATTGCTTTGAAGACAAATCATGTGTTTCGCATGGATTTGAAGCTAACTCGTTTGTTTCGCATGCAGTTGAAGCTAAATCATTTATATCGCAAGTATTTGAAGCTAAATCGTGTGTTTCGAATGTCTGTGAACCCAACTCGTTTGTTTCGCATGCATTTGAATCAATATCGTTTATATCGCAAGTATTTGAAGCTAAATCATTTGTTTCGCATGGATTTGAAGCTATATCATTTATTTCGTAAGTATTGGAATCTAAATCATTTGTTTCGCATGGATTTGAAGCTAAACCTTCTACTTCGCATTGGTTTGAAGACAAATCATGTGTTTCGTATGGATTTGAAGCTAACTCGTTTGTTTCGCATGGATTTGAAGCTAAACCTTCTACGTCGCATTGATTTGAAGCTAAATCATGTGTTTCGAATGTCTGTGAACCCAACTCGTTTGTTTCGCATGCATTTGAATCAATATCGTTTATATCGCAAGTATTTGAAGCTAAATCATTTGTTTCGCATGGATTAGAAGCTAAACCTTCTACGTCGCATTGATTTGAAGCTAAATCATGTGTTTCGAATGTCTGTGAACCCATCTCGTTTGTTTCGCATGCATTTGAAGCTATATCATTTATATCGAAAAAACTTGAAGATAAATCATTTGTTTCGCATGGATTAGAAGCTAACTCGCTTGTTTCGCTTCCAGTTGAAGCTTCATTATTTATATCGCTAGTATTCGAAGGTAAATTATTTGTTTCGCATGGATTTGAAGCTAAACCTTCTACGTCGCATTGATTTGAAGCTAAATCATGTGTTTCGAATGACTGTGAAACTAACTCGTTTGTTTCGCATGCATTTGAATCAATATCGTTTATATCGCAAGTATTTGAAGCTAAATCATTTGTTTCGCATGGATTTGAAGCTATATCATTTATTTCGTAAGTATTGGAAGCTAAATCATTTGTTTCGCATGGATTTGAAGCTAAACCTTCTACTTCGCATTGGTTTGAAAACAAATCATGTGTTGCGTATGGATTTGAAGCTAACTCGTTTGTTTCGCATGGATTTGAAGCTAAACCTTCTACTTCGCATTGCTTTGAAGACAAATCATGTGTTTCGCATGGATTTGAAGCTAACTCGTTTGTTTCGCATGCAGTTAAAGCTAAATCATTTATATCGCAAGTATTTGAAGCTAAATCATGTGTTTCGAATGTCTGTGAACCCAACTCGTTTGTTTCGCATGCATTTGAATCAATATCGTTTATATCGCAAGTATTTGAAGCTAAATCATTTGTTTCGCATGGATTAGAAGCTAACTCGCTTGTTTCGCTTCCAGTTGAAGCTACATTATTTATATCGCTAGTATTCGAAGGTACATTATTTGTTTCGCATGGATTTGAAGCTAAACCTTCTACGTCGCATTGATTTGAAGCTAAATCATGTGTTTCGAATGACTGTGAAGCTAACTCGTTTGTTTCGCATGCATTTGTATCAATATCGTTTATATCGGAATTATTTGAAGCTGAATCATTTGTTTCGCATGGATTTCAAGCTAAAACTTCTACTCGGCAGTGATTTGTATCTAAATCTCGTGTTTTGCATGGATTTGAATCTAACTTGTTTGTTTCACATGCAGTTGAATCTAAATCATTTATATCGCAAGTATTTGAAGCTAAATCATTTGCTTCGCATGGATTTGAAGCTAAACCTTCTACTTCGCATTGATTTGAAGCTAAATCATGTGTTTCGTATGTCTGTGAACCCAACTCGTTTGTTTCGCATGCATTTGAGGCTATATCATTTATATCGAAAAAACTTGAAGATAAATCATTTGTTTCGCATGGATTAGAAGCTAACTCGCTTGTTTCGCTTCCAGTTGAAGCTACATTATTTATATCGGTAGTATTCGAAGGTAAATTATTTGTTTCGCATGGATTTGAAGCTAAACCTTCTACGTCGCATTGATTTGAAGCTAAATCATGTGTTTCGAATGACTGTGAAGCTAACTCGTTTGTTTCGCATGCATTTCAATCAATATCGTTTATATCGCAAGTATTTGAAGCTAAATCACTTGTTTCGCATGGATTTGAAGCTATATCATTTATTTCGTAAGTATTGAAAGCTAAATCATTTGTTTCGCATGGATTTGAAGCTAAACCTTCTACTTCGCATTGGTTTGAAGACAAATCATGTGTTTCGTATGGATTTGAAGCTAACTCGTTTGTTTCGCATGGATTTGAAGCTAAACCTTCTACTTCGCATTGCTTTGAAGACAAATCATGTGTTTCGCATGGATTTGAAGCTAACTCGTTTGTTTCGCATGCAGTTGAAGCTAAATCATTTATATCGCAAGTATTTGAAGCTAAATCATGTGTTTCGATTGTCTGCGAACCCAACTCTTTGTTTTCGCATGCATTTGAATCAATATCGTTTATATCGCAAGTATTTGAAGCTAAATCATTTGTTTCGCATGGATTTCAAGCTAAAACTTCTACTCGGCAGTGATTTGAATCGAAATCTCGTGTTTTGCATGGATTTGAATCTAACTTGTTTGTTTCACATGCAGTTGAATCTAAATCATTTATATCGCAAGTATTTGAAGCTAAATCATTTGCTTCGCATGCATTTGAAGCTATATCATTTATATCGAAAAAACTTGAAGATAAATCATTTGTTTCGCATGGATTAGAAGCTAACTCGCTTGATTGGCTTCCAGTTGAAGCTACATTATTTATATCGCTAGTATTCGAAGGTAAATTATTTGTTTCGCATGGATTTGAAGCTATATCATTTATTTCGTAAGTATTGGAAGCTAAATCATTTGTTTCGCATGGATTTGAAGCTACACCTTCTACTTCGCATTGGTTTGAAGACAAATCATGTGTTTCGTATGGATTTGAAGCTAACTCGTTTGTTTCGCATGGATTTGAAGCTAAACCTTCTACGTCGCATTGATTTGAAGCTAAATCATGTGTTTCGAATGACCGTGAAGCTAACTCGTTTGTTTCGCATGCATTTGAATCAATATCGTTTATATCGCAAGTATTTGAAGCTAAATCATTTGTTTCGCATGGATTAGAAGCTAACTCGCTTGTTTCGCATTCATTTGAATCTAAATCATTTATATCGCAAGTATTTGAAGCTAAATTATTTGTTTCGCACGGATTTGAAGCTAACTCGCCTGTTTCGCTCCCAGTTGATGTTATATCATTCATATCGCTAGTATTTGAAGCTAAATCATTTGTTTCGCATGGATTTGAAGCTAAAACTTCTACTCGGCATTGATTTGATTCTAAATCTCGTGTTTTCCATGGATTTGAATCTAACTTGTTTGTTTCGCATGCAGTTGAATCTAAATCATTTATATATAGTTAAATCATTTGTTTCGCATGGATTTGAAGCTAAACCTTCTACTTCGTATTCCTTTGAAGACAGATCATGTGTTTCGCGTGGATTTGAAGCTAACTCGTTTGTTTCGCATGCATTTGAATCTATATCGTTCATATCGCAAGTATTTGAAGCTAAATGTTTTTTTTCGCATGGATTAGAGGCTAACTCGCTTGTTTCGCTTCCAGTTGAAGCTATATCATTTATATCGCTAGTATTTGAAGTTAAATCATTTGTTTCGCATCGATTGGAAGCTAAACCGTCTACTTCGCATTGATTTGAACCTAAGTCATGTGTTTCGAATGAATGTGAAGCTAACTCGTTTGTATCGTATGCTTTTGAATCTAAATCATTTATATCGCTAGTATTCGAAGGTAAGTCATTTGTTTCGCATGGATTAGAAGATAACTCGCTTGGTTCGCATCCAATTGAAGCTATATCATTTATATCGCTAGTATTTGAAGATAAATCATTTGTATCGAATGGATTTGAAGCTAATCCTTCTACTTCGTATTCCTTTGAAGCTAAATTATTTGGTTCGCACGGATTTGAAGCTAACTCGCCTGTTTCGCTCCCATTTGGAGCTAAGTCATTTATATCGCAAGTATTTGAAGCTCAATCGTTTGTTTCGCGTGTATTTGAAGATAATACTTCTACTCCGCACTGATTTGAAGCTAAACCATTTGTTTCGCATGGATTTGAAGCTGAACCATCTACTAGGCATTGATTTGAAGCTAAATCATGTATTTCGAATGAATGTGAAGCTAACTCGTTTGTATCGCATGCATTTGAAGCTATATCGTTTATATCGCGAGTATTTGAAGCTAAATCATTTGTTTCGCATGGATTTGAAGCTAAACCTTCTACTTCGTATTCCTTTGAAGACAAATCATGTGTTTCGCGTGGATTTGAAGCTAACTCGTTTGTTTCGCGTGCATTTGAATCTATATCGTTCATATCGCTAGTATTTGAAGCTAAATGTTTTTTTCCGCATGGATTAGAGGCTAACTCGCTTGTTTCGCTTCCAGTTGAAGCTAAATCATTTATATCGCTAGTATTCGAATGTAAATCATTTGTTTCGCATGGATTAGAAGATAACTCGATTGTTTCGCATCCAATTGAAGCTATATCATTTATGTCGCTAGTATTTGAAGTTAAATCATTTGTTTCGCATGGATTTGAAGCTAATCCTTCTACTTCGTATTCCTTTGAAGCTAAATTATTTGTTTCGCACGGATTTGAAGCTAACTCGCCTGTTTCGCTCCCATTTGGTGCTAAGTCATTTATATCGCAAGTATTTGAAGCTAAATCATTTGTTTCGCATGGATTTTAAGATAAACTTTCTTCTCCGCATTGATTGGAAGCTAAATCACGCATTTCGCATGTATTTGAAGCTAACTCGATTGTTTCGCTTGCAGTTGAAGCTAAATCACTTATATTGCAAGTATTTGAAGATCAATCGTTTGTTTCGCGTGTATTTGAAGATAATACTTCTACTCCGCACTGATTTGAAGCTAAACCATTTGTTTCGCATGGATTTGAAGCTGAACCATCTACTAGGCATTGATTTGAAGCTAAATCATGTGTTTCGAATGACTGTGAAGCTGAATCGTTTGTTTCGCTTGCGTTTGAAGCTATATCGTTTATATCGCAAGTATTTGAAGCTAAATCATTTGTTTCGTATGGATTAGAAGCTAACTCGCTTGTTTCGCTACCAGTTGAAGCTATATCATTCATATCGCTAGTATTCGAATGTAAATCATTTGTTTCGCATGGATTAGAAGCTAACTCGCTTGTTTCGCTTCCAATTGAAGGTATATCATTTATATCGATAGTATTTGAAGTTAAATCATTTGTTTCGCATGGATTTGGAGCTAATCCTTCTACTTCGTACTCCTTTGAAGACAAATCATTTGTTTCGCACGTATTTGAAGATAACTCGCTTGTTTCGCTTCCAGTTAAAGCTAAATCATTTATATCGCAAGTATTTGAAGCTAAATCATTTGTTTCGCATCGATTGGAAGCTAAACCGTCTACTTCGCGTTGATTTAAATCAAAATCTCGTGTTTTGCATGGATTTGAATCTACCTTGTTTGTTTCGCATGCAGTTGAATCTAAATCATTTATAGCGCAAGTATTTGAAGCAAAATCATTTGTTCCTCTTGGATTTGAAGCTAAACCTTCTTCTTCGCATTGATTTGAAGCTAAATCATGTGTTTCGAATGAATGTGAAGCTAACTCGTTTGTTTCGAATGCATTCGAAGCTATATCGTTTATACCGCAAGTATTTGAAGCTAAATCATTTGTTTCGCATGAATGAGAAGCTAACTCGCTTGATTCGCTTCTTGTTGAAGCTAAATCATTTATATCGCAAGTATTTGAAGCTAAATCAATTGTTTCGCATGGATTTGAAGCTAAACCTTCTACTCCGCATTGATTAGAAGTTATATCATGTGTTTCGCATGGGTTAGAAACTAACTCGCTTGTATCTCTTCCAGTTGAAGCTAAATCATTTATATCCCAAGTATTTGAAGCTAAATCATTTGTTTCGAACGGATTTGAAGCTAAACCTTCTACTCCGCATTGATTAGAAGTTAAATCATGTGTTTCGAACGGTTTAGAAGCTAACTCGCTTCTTTCGAATCCAGTTGAAGATAAATCATTTATGTCGCAAGTATTTGTTGCTAAATCATTTGTTTCTTATGGATTTGAAGCTAAACCACCTACTTCGCATTGATTTAAAGCTATATCATGTGTCTCGCATGCATTTGACGCTAAACCTTCTTTTCTGCATTGATTTGAAGCTAAATCATGTGGTTTGCATGGATTCGAAGCTAACTCGTTTGTTTCGCGTACAGTTGAATATTAGTCATATATATCGCAAGTATTTGAAGCTAAATCATTTGTTTCGCATGGATATGAAGCTAAACATTCTACACCGCATTGATTTGAAGCTAAGTCATGTGTATCGCATGGATTTGAAGCTTACTCAACGGTTTCGCATGCATTTGAAGCTATATCATTTATATGACATGTATTTGAACCTAAATCATTTGTTTCGCATGGATTTCAAGCTAAACCTTCTACTTCGCAATGCATGGAAGATAAATCATGTGTTTCGCGTCGATATGAAGCTAACTCGTTTGTTTCGCATGGAGTTGAATCTAAATCATTTACATCGCAAGTGTTTGAAGCTAAATCATTTGTTTCGCTTGGATTTGTAGCTAAACCTTCTTCTTCGCATTGATTTGAAGCTAAATCATGTGCTTCGAATGAATGTGAATCTAAGTTGTTTGTTTCGCATGCAGTTGAATCTAAATCATTTATATCGCAAGTATTTGAAGCTAAATCATTTGTTTCGCATGGACTTGTAGCCAAAGCTTTTACCTCGCATTGATTTGAAGCTTAATCATGTGTTTCGCATGAATGTGAATCTAGCTCGTTTGTCTCGCTTCCAGTTGAAGCTAAATCATTTATATCGCAAGTATTTGAAGCTAAATAATTTGTTTCGCATGGATTTGAAGCTAAACCTTCTACTTCGTAATGCATGGAAGATAAAACATGTGTTTCGCGTGGATTTGAAGCTAACTCGTTTGTTTCGCATGGAGTTGAATCTAAATCATTTATATCGCAAGTATTTGAAGCTAAATCATTTGTTTCGCATGTATTTGAAGCCAAAGCTTTTTCCTCGCATTGCTTTGAAGTTAAATCATGTGTTTCGAATGAATGTGAATCTAGCTCGTTTGTCTCACTTCCAGTTGTAGCTAAATCATTTATATCGCAAGTATTTGAAGCTAAACCATTTGTTTCGCATGAAGTTGAAGCTAAACCTTCTACTTCGCAATGCATGGAAGATAAATCATGTGTTTCGCGTCGATTTGAAGCTAACTCGTTTGTTTCGCATGGAGTTGAATCTAAATCATTTACATCGCAAGTGTTTGAAGCTAAATCATTTGTTTCGCTTGGATTTGTAGCTAAACCTTCTTCTTCGCATTGATTTGAAGCTAAATCATGTGCTTCGAATGAATGTGAATCTAAGTTGTTTGTTTCGCATGGAGTTGAATCTAAATCATTTATATCGCAAGTATTTGAAGCTAAATCATTTGTTTCGCATGTATTTGAAGCCAAAGCTTTTTCCTCGCATTGCTTTGAAGTTAAATCATGTGTTTCGAATGAATGTGAAGCTAGCTCGTTTGTCTCACTTCCAGTTGTAGCTAAATCATTTATATCGCAAGTATTTGAAGCTAAACCATTTGTTTCGCATGAAGTTGAAGCTAAACCTTCTACTTCGCAATGCATGGAAGATAAATCATGTGTTTCGCGTCGATTTGAAGCTAACTCGTTTGTTTCGCATGGAGTTGAATCTAAATCGTTTATATCGCAAGTATTTGAAGCTAAATCATTTGTTTCGCTTGGATTTGTAGCTAAACCTTCTTCTTCGCATTGATTTGAAGCTAAATCATGTGTTTCGAATGAATGTGAATCTAAGTTGTTTGTTTCGCATGCAGTTGAATCTAAATCATTTATATCGCAAGTATTTCAAGCTAAATCATTTGTTTCGCATGGATTTGAAGCCAAAGCTTTTACCTCGTATTGATTTGAAGCTAAATCATGTGTTTCGCATGAATGTGAAGCTAGCACGTTCATCTCGCTTCCAGTTGAAGCTAAATCATTAAATCGCAAGTATTTGAAGCTAAATCATTTGTTTCGCTTGGATTTGAAGCTAAACCTATTACTTCGCATTGATTTAAAGCTAAATCATGTGCTTCGAATGAATGTGAAGCTAACTCGTTTGTTTCGCATGCATTTGAATCTATATCGTTTATATCGCAAGTATTTGAAGCTAAATCATGTGTTTCGCATGAATGTGAAGCTAGCTCGTTTGTCTCGCTTCCAGTTGAAGCTAAATCATTTATATCGCAAGTATTTGAAGCTAAATCATTTGTTTCGCATGGATTTGAAGCCAAAGCTTTTACCTCGCATTGATTTGAAGCTAAATCATGTGTTTCGAATGAATGTGAAGCTAGCTCGTTTGTCTCGCTTCCAGTTGAAGCTAAATCATTTATATCGCAAGTATTTGAAGCTAAATCATTTGTTTCGCATGGATTTGAAGCTACACCTTCTACTTCGCAATGCATGGAAGATAAAACATGTGTTTCGCGTGGATTTGAAGCTAACTCGTTATTTTCGCATGGAGTTGAATCTAAATCATTTATATCGCAAGTATTTGAAGCTAAATCATTTGTTTCGCTTGGATTTGAAGCTAAACCTTTTACTTCGCATTGATTTGAAGCTAAATCATGTGCTTCGAATGAACGTGAAGCTAACTCGTTTGTTTCGCATGCATTTGAATCTATATCGTTTATATCGCAAGTATTTGAAGCTAAATCATGTGTTTCGCATGAATGTGAAGCTAGTTCGTTTGTCTCGCTTACAGTTGAAGCTAATTCATTTATGTCGGAAGAATTTGAAGCTAAATTATCTGTTTCGCTTGGATTTGAAGCTAAACCTTCTACTTCGCATTGATTTGAAGCTAAATCATGTGTTTCGAATGAATGTGAAGCTAACTCGTTTGTTTCGCATGCATTTGAAGCTATATCGTTTATATCGCAAGTACTTGAAGCTAAATCATTTGTTTCGCATGGATTTGAAGCTAGCTCGCATGTTTCGCTTCCAGTTGGAGCTAAATCATTTATATCGCTAGTATTTGAAGCTAAATCATTTGTTTCGCATGGATTTGAAGCTAAACCTTCTACTTCGCATTGCTTGGAAGATAAATCATGTGTTTCGCGTGGATTTGAAGCTAACTCGTTTGTTTCGCATGCATTTGAATATATATCGTTTATATCGGAAGTATTTGAAGCTAAATCATTTGTTTCGCATGAATGTGAATCTAACTAGTTTGTTTCGAATGCATTTGAAGCTATATCGTTTATACTGCAAGTATTTGAAGCTAAATCATTTGTTTCGCACGAATGAGAAGCTAACTCGCTTGATTCGCTTCTTGTTGAAGCTAAATCATTTATATCGCAAGTATTTGAAGCTAAATCATTTGTTTCGCATGGATTTGAAGCTAAACCTTCTACTCCGCATGGATTAGATGTTATATCATGTGTTTCGCATGGGTTAGAAACTAACTCGCTTGTTTCGCTTCCAGTTGAAGCTAAATCATTTATATCGCAAGTTTTTGAAGCTAAATCATTTGTTTCGCATGGATATGAAGCTAAAGCTTCTACTCCGCGTGGATTTGAAGCTAAATCATGTGTTTCGCATTTGTTAGAAACTAACTCGCTTGTTTCGATTCCAGTTGAAGCTAAATCATTTATGTCGCAAGTATTTGTTGCTCAATCATTTGTTTCTTATGGATTTGAAGCCAAAGCTTTTACCTCGTATTGATTTGAAGCTAAATCATGTGTTTCGCATGAATGTGAAGCTAGCTCGTTTGTCTCGCTTCCAGTTGAAGCTAAATCATTAATATCGGAAGAATTTGAAGCTAAATCATTTGTTTCGCATGGATTTGAAGCTAAACCTCCTACTTCGCAATGGATGGAAGATAAATCATGTGTTTCGCGTCGATTTGAAGCTAACTCGTTTGTTTCGCATGGAGTTGAATCTAAATCTTTTACATCGCAAGTGTTTGAAGCTAAATCATTTGTTTCGCTTGGATTTGTAGCTAAACCTTCTTCTTCGCATTGATTTGAAGCTAAATCATGTGCTTCGAATGAATGTGAATCTAAGTTGTTTGTTTCGCATGCAGTTGAATCTAAATCATTTATATCGCAAGTATTTGAAGCTAAATCATTTGTTTCGCATGGACTTGTAGCCAAAGCTTTTACCTCGCATTGATTTGAAGCTTAATCATGTGTTTCGCATGAATGTGAATCTAGCTCGTTTGTCTCGCTTCCAGTTGAAGCTAAATCATTTATATCGCAAGTATTTGAAGCTAAATAATTTGTTTCGCATGGATTTGAAGCTAAACCTTCTACTTCGTAATGCATGGAAGATAAAACATGTGTTTCGCGTGGATTTGAAGCTAACTCGTTTGTTTCGCATGGAGTTGAATCTAAATCATTTATATCGCAAGTATTTGAAGCTAAATCATGTGTTTCGCATGAATGTGAAGCTAGCTCGTTTGTCTCGCTTCCAGTTGAATCTAAATCATTTATATCGCAAGTATTTGAAGCTAAATCATTTGTTTCGCATTGATTTGAAGCCAAAGCTTTTACCTCGCATTGATTTGAAGCTTAATCATGTGTTTCGCATGAATGTGAAGCTAGCTCGTTTGTCTCGCTTCCAGTTGAAGCTAAATCATTTATATCGCAAGTATTTGAAGCTAAATCAATTGTTTCGCATGGATTTGAAGCTACACCTTCTACTTCGCAATGCATGGAAGATAAAACATGTGTTTCGCGTGGATTTGAAGCTAACTCGTTATTTTCGCATGGAGTTGAATCTAAATCATTTATATCGCAAGTATTTGAAGCTAAATCATTTGTTTCGCTTGGATTTGAAGCTAAACCTTTTACTTCGCATTGATTTGAAGCTAAATCATGTGCTTCGAATGAACGTGAAGCTAACTCGTTTGTTTCGCATGCATTTGAATCTATATCGTTTATATCGCAAGTATTTGAAGCTAAATCATGTGTTTCGCATGAATGTGAAGCTAGTTCGTTTGTCTCGCTTACAGTTGAAGCTAATTCATTTATGTCGGAAGAATTTGAAGCTAAATTATCTGTTTCGCTTGGATTTGAAGCTAAACCTTCTACTTCGCATTGATTTGAAGCTAAATCATGTGTTTCGAATGAATGTGAAGCTAACTCGTTTGTTTCGCATGCATTTGAAGCTATATCGTTTATATCATAAGTACTTGAAGCTAAATCATTTGTTTCGCATGGATTTGAAGCTAGCTCGCATGTTTCGCTTCCAGTTGGAGCTAAATCATTTATATCGCTAGTATTTGAAGCTAAATCATTTGTTTCGCATGGATTTGAAGCTAAACCTTCTACTTCGCATTGCTTGGAAGATAAATCATGTGTTTCGCGTGGATTTGAAGCTAACTCGTTTGTTTCGCATGCATTTGAATATATATCGTTTATATCGGAAGTATTTGAAGCTAAATCATTTGTTTCGCATGAATGTGAATCTAACTAGTTTGTTTCGAATGCATTTGAAGCTATATCGTTTATACTGCAAGTATTTGAAGCTAAATCATTTGTTTCGCACGAATGAGAAGCTAACTCGCTTGATTCGCTTCTTGTTGAAGCTAAATCATTTATATCGCAAGTATTTGAAGCTGAATCATTTGTTTCGCATGGATTTGAAGCTAAACCTTCTACTCCGCATGGATTAGATGTTATATCATGTGTTTCGCATGGGTTAGAAACTAACTCGCTTGTTTCGCTTCCAGTTGAAGCTAAATCATTTATATCGCAAGTTTTTGAAGCTGAATCATTTGTTTCGCATGGATATGAAGCTAAAGCTTCTACTCCGCGTGGATTTGAAGCTAAATCATGTGTTTCGCATTTGTTAGAAACTAACTCGCTTGTTTCGATTCCAGTTGAAGCTAAATCATTTATGTCGCCAGTATTTGAAGCTAAATCATTTGTTTCGAACGGATTTGAAGCTAAACCTTCTACTCCGCATTGATTAGAAGTTAAATCATGTGTTTCGCATGGTTTAGAAGCTAACTCGCTTCTTTCGCATCCAGTTGAAGATAAATCATTTATGTCGCAAGTATTTGTTGCTCAATCATTTGTTTCTTATGGATTTGAAGCCAAAGCTTTTACCTCGTATTGATTTGAAGCTAAATCATGTGTTTCGCATGAATGTGAAGCTAACTCGTTTGTCTCGCTTCCAGTTGAAGCTAAATCATTTATATCTGAAGAATTTGAAGCTAAATCATTTGTTTCGCATGGATTTGAAGCTAAACCTCCTACTTCGCAATGCATGGAAGATAAATCATGTGTTTCGCGTCGATTTGAAGCTAACTCGTTTGTTTCGCATGGAGTTGAATCTAAATCATTTACATCGCAAGTGTTTGAAGCTAAATCATTTGTTTCGCTTGGATTTGTAGCTAAACCTTCTTCTTCGCATTGATTTGAAGCTAAATCATGTGCTTCGAATGAATGTGAATCTAAGTTGTTTGTTTCGCATGAAGTTGAATCTAAATCATTTATATCGCAAGTATTTGAAGCTAAATCATTTGTTTCGCATGGACTTGTAGCCAAAGCTTTTACCTCGCATTGATTTGAAGCTTAATCATGTGTTTCGCATGAATGTGAATCTAGCTCGTTTGTCTCGCTTCCAGTTGAAGCTAAATCATTTATATCGCAAGTATTTGAAGCTAAATAATTTGTTTCGCATGGATTTGAAGCTAAACCTTCTACTTCGTAATGCATGGAAGATAAAACATGTGTTTCGCGTGGATTTGAAGCTAACTCGTTTGTTTCGCATGGAGTTGAATCTAAATCATTTATATCGCAAGTATTTGAAGCTAAATCATGTGTTTCGCATGAATGTGAAGCTAGCTCGTTTGTCTCGCTTCCAGTTGAAGCTAAATCATTTATATCGCCAGTATTTGAAGCTAAATCATTTGTTTCGCATTGATTTGAAGCCAAAGCTTTTACCTCGTATTGATTTGAAGCTAAATCATGTGTTTCGCATGAATGTGAAGCTAACTCGTTTGTCTCGCTTCCAGTTGAAGCTAAATCATTTATATCGCAAGTATTTGAAGCTAAATCATTTGTTTCGCTTGGATTTGAAGCTAAATCTTTTACTTCGCATTGATTTGAAGCTAAATCATGTGCTTCGAATGAACGTGAAGCTAACTCGTTTGTTTCGCATGCATTTGAATCTATATCGTTTATATCGCAAGTATTTGAAGCTAAATCATGTGTTTCGCATGAATGTGAAGCTAGTTCTTTTGTCTCGCTTACAGTTGAAGCTAATTCATTTATGTCGGAAGAATTTGAAGCTAAATTATCTGTTTCGCTTGGATTTGAAGCTAAACCTTCTACTTCGCATTGATTTGAAGCTAAATCATGTGTTTCGAATGAATGTGAAGCTAACTCGTTTGTTTCGCATGCATTTGAAGCTATATCGTTTATATCGCAAGTACTTGAAGCTAAATCATTTGTTTCGCATGGATTTGAAGCTAGCTCGCATGTTTCGCTTCCAGTTGGAGCTAAATCATTTATATCGCTAGTATTTGAAGCTAAATCATTTGTTTCGCATGGACTTGAAGCTAAACCTTCTACTTCGCATTGCATGGAAGATAAATCATGTGTTTCCCGTGGATTTGAAGCTAACTCGTTTGTTTCGCATGCATTTGAATATATATCGTTTATATCGGAAGTATTTGAAGCTAAATCATTTGTTTCGCATGAATGTGAATCTAACTAGTTTGTTTCGAATGCATTTGAAGCTATATCGTTTATACTGCAAGTATTTGAAGCTAAATCATTTGTTTCGCACGAATGAGAAGCTAACTCGCTTGATTCGCTTCTTGTTGAAGCTAAATCATTTATATCGCAAGTATTTGAAGCTAAATCATTTGTTTCGCATGGATTTGAAGCTAAACCTTCTACTCCGCATGGATTAGATGTTATATCATGTGTTTCGCATGGGTTAGAAACTAACTCGCTTGTTTCGCTTCCAGTTGAAGCTAAATCATTTATATCGCAAGTTTTTGAAGCTAAATCATTTGTTTCGCATGGATATGAAGCTAAAGCTTCTACTCCGCGTGGATTTGAAGCTAAATCATGTGTTTCGCATTTGTTAGAAACTAACTCGCTTGTTTCGATTCCAGTTGAAGCTAAATCATTTATGTCGCCAGTATTTGAAGCTAAATCATTTGTTTCGAACGGATTTGAAGCTAAACCTTCTACTCCGCATTGATTAGAAGTTAAATCATGTGTTTCGCATGGTTTAGAAGCTAACTCGCTTCTTTCGCATCCAGTTGAAGATAAATCATTTATGTCGCAAGTATTTGTTGCTCAATCATTTGTTTCTTATGGATTTGAAGCCAAAGCTTTTACCTCGTATTGATTTGAAGCTAAATCATGTGTTTCGCATGAATGTGAAGCTAGCTCGTTTGTCTCGCTTCCAGTTGAAGCTAAATCATTAATATCGGAAGAATTTGAAGCTAAATCATTTGTTTCGCATGGATTTGAAGCTAAACCTCCTACTTCGCAATGCATGGAAGATAAATCATGTGTTTCGCGTCGATTTGAAGCTAACTCGTTTGTTTCGCATGGAGTTGAATCTAAATCTTTTACATCGCAAGTGTTTGAAGCTAAATCATTTGTTTCGCTTGGATTTCTAGCTAAACCTTCTTCTTCGCATTGATTTGAAGCTAAATCATGTGCTTCGAATGAATGTGAATCTAAGTTGTTTGTTTCGCATGCAGTTGAATCTAAATCATTTATATCGCAAGTATTTGAAGCTAAATCATTTGTTTCGCATGGACTTGTAGCCAAAGCTTTTACCTCGCATTGATTTGGAGCTTAATCATGTGTTTCGCATGAATGTGAATCTAGCTCGTTTGTCTCGCTTTCAGTTGAAGCTAAATCATTTATATCGCAAGTATTTGAAGCTAAATAATTTGTTTCGCATGGATTTGAAGCTAAACCTTCTACTTCGTAATGCATGGAAGATAAAACATGTGTTTCGCGTGGATTTGAAGCTAACTCGTTTGTTTCGCATGGAGTTGAATCTAAATCATTTATATCGCAAGTATTTGAAGCTAAATCATGTGTTTCGCATGAATGTGAAGCTAGCTCGTTTGTCTCGCTTCCAGTTGAAGCTAAATCATTTATATCGCCAGTATTTGAAGCTAAATCATTTGTTTCGCATTGATTTGAAGCCAAAGCTTTTACCTCGTATTGATTTGAAGCTAAATCATGTGTTTCGCATGAATGTGAAGCTAACTCGTTTGTCTCGCTTCCAGTTGAAGCTAAATCATTTATATCGCAAGTATTTGAAGCTAAATCATTTGTTTCGCTTGGATTTGAAGCTAAATCTTTTACTTCGCATTGATTTGAAGCTAAATCATGTGCTTCGAATGAACGTGATGCTAACTCGTTTGTTTCGCATGCATTTGAATCTATATCGTTTATATCGCAAGTATTTGAAGCTAAATCATGTGTTTCGCATGAATGTGAAGCTAGTTCTTTTGTCTCGCTTACAGTTGAAGCTAATTCATTTATGTCGGAAGAATTTGAAGCTAAATTATCTGTTTCGCTTGGATTTGAAGCTAAACCTTCTACTTCGCATTGATTTGAAGCTAAATCATGTGTTTCGAATGAATGTGAAGCTAACTCGTTTGTTTCGCATGCATTTGAAGCTATATCGTTTATATCGCAAGTACTTGAAGCTAAATCATTTGTTTCGCATGGATTTGAAGCTAGCTCGCATGTTTCGCTTCCAGTTGGAGCTAAATCATTTATATCGCTAGTATTTGAAGCTAAATCATTTGTTTCGCATGGATTTGAAGCTAAACCTTCTACTTCGCATTGCTTGGAAGATAAATCATGTGTTTCGCGTGGATTTGAAGCTAACTCGTTTGTTTCGCATGCATTTGAATATATATCGTTTATATCGGAAGTATTTGAAGCTAAATCATTTGTTTCGCATGAATGTGAATCTAACTAGTTTGTTTCGAATGCATTTGAAGCTATATCGTTTATACTGCAAGTATTTGAAGCTAAATCAATTGTTTCGCACGAATGAGAAGCTAACTCGCTTGATTCGCTTCTTGTTGAAGCTAAATCATTTATATCGCAAGTATTTGAAGCTAAATCATTTGTTTCGCATGGATTTGAAGCTAAACCTTCTACTCCGCATGGATTAGATGTTATATCATGTGTTTCGCATGGGTTAGAAACTAACTCGCTTGTTTCGATTCCAGTTGATGCTAAATCATTTATGTCGCCAGTATTTGAAGCTAAATCATTTGTTTCGAACGGATTTGAAGCTAAACCTTCTACTCCGCATTGATTAGAAGTTAAATCATGTGTTTCGCATGGTTTAGAAGCTAACTCGCTTCTTTCGCATCCAGTTGAAGATAAATCATTTATGTCGCAAGTATTTGTTGCTCAATCATTTGTTTCTTATGGATTTGAAGCCAAAGCTTTTACCTCGTATTGATTTGAAGCTAAATCATGTGTTTCGCATGAATGTGAAGCTAGCTCGTTTGTCTCGCTTCCAGTTGAAGCTAAATCATTAATATCGGAAGAATTTGAAGCTAAATCATTTGTTTCGCATGGATTTGAAGCTAAACCTCCTACTTCGCAATGCATGGAAGATAAATCATGTGTTTCGCGTCGATTTGAAGCTAACTCGTTTGTTTCGCATGGAGTTGAATCTAAATCATTTACATCGCATGTGTTTGAAGCTAAATCATTTGTTTCGCTTGGATTTCTAGCTAAACCTTCTTCTTCGCATTGATTTGAAGCTAAATCATGTGCTTCGAATGAATGTGAATCTAAGTTGTTTGTTTCGCATGCAGTTGAATCTAAATCATTTATATCGCAAGTATTTGAAGCTAAATCATTTGTTTCGCATGGACTTGTAGCCAAAGCTTTTACCTCGCATTGATTTGAAGCTTAATCATGTGTTTCGCATGAATGTGAATCTAGCTCGTTTGTCTCGCTTCCAGTTGAAGCTAAATCATTTATATCGCAAGTATTTGAAGCTAAATAATTTGTTTCGCATGGATTTGAAGCTAAACCTTCTACTTCGTAATGCATGGAAGATAAAACATGTGTTTCGCGTGGATTTGAAGCTAACTCGTTTGTTTCGCATGGAGTTGAATCTAAATCATTTATATCGCAAGTATTTGAAGCTAAATCATGTGTTTCGCATGAATGTGAAGCTAGCTCGTTTGTCTCGCTTCCAGTTGAAGCTAAATCATTTATATCGCAAGTATTTGAAGCTAAATCATTTGTTTCGCATTGATTTGAAGCCAAAGCTTTTACCTCGTATTGATTTGAAGCTAAATCATGTGTTTCGCATGAATGTGAAGCTAACTCGTTTGTCTCGCTTCCAGTTGAAGCTAAATCATTTATATCGCAAGTTTTTGAAGCTAAATCATTTGTTTCGCATGGATATGAAGCTAAATCTTTTACTTCGCATTGATTTGAAGCTAAATCATGTGCTTCGAATGAACGTGAAGCTAACTCGTTTGTTTCGCATGCATTTGAATCTATATCGTTTATATCGCAAGTATTTCAAGCTAAATCATGTGTTTCGCATGAATGTGAAGCTAGTTCTTTTGTCTCGCTTACAGTTGAAGCTAATTCATTTATGTCGTAAGAATTTGAAGCTAAGTTATCTGTTTCGCATGGATTTGAAGCTAAACCTTCTACTTCGCATTGCTTGGAAGATAAATCATGTGTTTCGCGTGGATTTGAAGCTAACTCGTTTGTTTCGCATGCATTTGAATATATATCGTTTATATCGGAAGTATTTGAAGCTAAATCATTTGTTTCACATGAATGTGAATCTAACTAGTTTGTTTCGAATGCATTTGAAGCTATATCGTTTATACTGCAAGTATTTGAAGCTAAATCATTTGTTTCGCTCGAGTGAGAAGCTAACTCGCTTGATTCGCTTCTTGTTGAAGCTAAATCATTTATATCGCAAGTATTTGAAGCTAAATCATTTGTTTCGCTTGGATTTGTAGCTAAACCTTCTATTTCTCATTGATTTGAGGCTAAATCATGTGTTTCGAATGAATGTGAATCTAACTAGTTTGTTTCGAATGCATTTGAAGCTATATCGTTTATACCGCAAGTATTTGAAGCCAAATCATTTGTTTCGCATGGATGAGAAGCTAACTCGCTTGATTCGCTTCTAGTTGAAGCTAAATCATTTATATCGCAACTATTTGAAGCTAAATAATTTGTTTCGCATGGATTTGAAGGTAAACCTTCTACTTCGCGTTGCTTTGAAGATAAATCATGTGTTTCGCATGAATTTGAAACTAACTCGCTTGTTTCAATTCCAGTTGAAGCTAAATCATTTATATCGCAAGTATTTGAAGCAAAATCTTTTTTTCGCCTGAATTGGAATCTAATTCGCTTGTTTCGCTTTCAGTTGAAGCTAAATCATTTATATCGCTAGTATTTGAAGGTAAATCATTTGTTTCGCATGCATTTGAAGATAAACCTTCTATTCCGCATTGAATTGAAGCTAAATCATGTGTTTCCCATGCATTTGAAGCTACACCTTCTACTTCGCATTGCTTGGAAGATAAATCATGTGTTTCGCATGGTTTAGAAGCTCACTCGCTTGTTTCGCTTCCAGTTGAATCTAAATCATTTATATCGCAAGTATTTGAGGCTAAATCATTTGTTTCGCATGGATTTGAAGCTAAATCTTCTACTTCGAATTGATTTGAAGCTAAATCATTTGTTTCGCGTGAATGTGAAGATAACTCGTTTGTCTCGCATCCAGTTGAAACTAAATCATTTATATCGGAAGTATTTGAAGCTAAATCATTTGTTTCGCATGGATTTGAAGCTAAACCTTCTACTTCGTGTTGCTTTGAAGATAAATTATGTGTTTCGCAAGGATTTGAAGCTAAATCATTTGTTTCGCATGGATTTGGAGATAAACCTTCTACTTCGTAATGCATGGAAGATAAATCATGTGTTTCGCGTCGATTTGAAGCTAACTCGTTTGTTTCGCATGGAGTTGAATCTAAATCATTTGCATCGCAAGTATTTGAAGCTAAATCATTTGTTTCGCTTGGATTTGTAGCTAAACCTTCTTCTTCGCATTGATTTGAAGCTAAATCATGTGTTTCGAATGAATGTGAATCTAAGTTGTTTGCTTCGCATGCAGTTGAATCTAAATCATTTACATCGCAAGTATTTGAAGCTAAATCATTTGTTTCGCATGGATTTGAAGCCAAAGCTTTTACCTCGCATTGATTTGAAGCTTAATCATGTGTTTCGCATGAATGTGAAGCTAGCTCGCTTGTCTCGCTTCCAGTTGAAGCTAAATCATTTATATCGCAAGTATTTGAAGCTAAATCATTTGTTTCGCATGGATTTGAAGCTAAACCTTCTACTTCGCAATGCATGGAAGATAAATCATGTGTTTCGCGTGAATTTGAAGCTAACTCGTTTGTTTCGCATGGAGTTGAATCTATATCATTTATATCGCAAGTATTTGAAGCTAAATCATTTTTTTCGCATGAATCTGAAGCAGACTCGTTTGTCTCGCTTCCAGTTGAAGCTATATCGTTTATATCGCAAGTATTTGAAGCTAAATCATTTGTTTCGCATGGATTTGAAGCTAAAACTTCTACTCGGCATTGAATTGAATCTAAATCTCGTGTTTTGCATGGATTTGAATCTAACTTGTTTGTTTCGCATGCAGTTGAATCTAAATCATTTATATCGCAAGTAGTTGAAGCAAAATCATTTGTTTCTCTTGGATTTGAAGCTAAACCTTCTTCTACGCATTGATTTGAAGCTAAATCGTGTGTTTCGCATGAATGTGAAGCTAGCTCGATTGTCTCGCTTCCAGTTGAAGCTAAATCATTTATATCGCAAGTATTTGAAGCTAAATCATTTGTTTCGCATGGATTTGAAGCTAAACATTCTACTTCGCAATGCATGGAAGATAAATCATGTGTTTCGCGTGGATTTGAATCTAAATCATTTATATCGCAAGTATTTGAAGCTAAATCATTTGTTTCGCATGAATGTGAAGCTAGCTCGTTTGTCTCGCTTCCAGTTGATGCTAAATCATTTATATCGCAAGTATTTGAAGCTAAATCATTTGTTTCGCATGGATTTGAAGCTAAACCTTCTACTTCGCAATGCATGGAAGATAAATCATGTGTTTCGCGTGGATTTGAAGCTAACTCGTTTGTTTCGCATGGAGTTGAATCTAAATCAATTATATCGCAAGTATTTGAAGCTAAATCATTTGTTTCGCTTGGATATGAAGCTAAACCTTTTACTTCGCATTGATTTGAAGCTAAATCATGTGCTTCGAATGAACGTGAAGCTAACTCGTTTGTTTCGCAAGCATTTGAATCTATATCGTTTATATCGCAAGTATTTGAAGCTAAAGCATTTTTTTCGCATGAATGTGAAGCAGACTCGTTTGTCTCGCTTCCAGTTGAAGCTATATCGTTTATATCGCAAGTATTTGAAGCTAAATCATTTGTTTCGCATGGATTTGAAGCTAAAACTTCTACTCGGCATTGAATTGAGTCTAAATCTCGTGTTTTGCATGGGTTAGAAACTAACTCGCTTGTTTCGCTTCCAGTTGAAGCTAAATCATTTATATCGCAAGTATTTGAAGCTAAATCATTTGTTCCTCATGAATGTGAAGCTAACTCGTTTGTCTCGCTTCCAGTTGAAGCTAAATCATTTATATCGGAAGTATTCGAAGCTAAATTATTTGTTTCGCTTGGATATGAAGCTAAACCTTCTACTTCGCATTGATTTGAAGCTAAATCATTTGTTTCGCATGGATTTGAAGCTAACTCGCATGTTTCGCTTCCAGTTGGAGCTAAATCATTTATATCGCAAGTATTTGAAGCTAAATCATTTGTTTCGCATGGATTTGTAGCTAAACCTTCTACTCCGCATTGATTAGAAGTTATATCATGTGTTTCTCATGGGTTAGAAACTAACTCGCTTGTTTCGCTTCCAGTTGAAGCTAAATCATTTATATCGCAAGTATTTGAAGCTAAATCATTTGTTTCGCATGGATTTGAAGCTCAACCTTCTACTCCACATTGATTTGTAGCTAAATCACGTGGTTCGCACGGATTTGAAGCTAAATCATTTGTTTCGCATGGATTTGAAGCTAAATCATCTACTCCGCATTGATTAGAAGTTAAATCATGTGTTTCGCATGGTTTAGAAGCTAACTCGCTTGTTTCGCTTCCAGTTGGAGCTAAATCATTTATATCGCAAGTATTTGAAGCTAAATCATTTATTTCGCATGGATTTGAAGATAAACCTTCTACTCCGCATTGATTTGAAGCTAAATCACGTGGTTCGCATGGATTTGAAGCTAAATCATTTGTTTCGCATGGATTTGAAGCTGAACCTTCTACTCTGCATTGATTAGAAGATTAATCATGTGTTTCGCATGGTTTAGAAGCTAACTCGTTTGTTTCGCATGCATTTGAAGCTTTATCGTTTATATCGCAAGTACTTGAAGCTAAATCATTTGTTTCGCATGGATTTGAAGCTAAACCATCTACTTCGCATTGCTTTAAAGACAAATCATGTGTTTCGCATGGATTTGAAGCTAACTCGTTTGTTTCGCATGCAGTTGAATCTAAATCATTTATATCGGAAGTATTTGAAGCTAAATCATTTGTTTCGCATGGATTTGAAGGTAAAACTTCTACTCGGCATTGATTTGAATCTAAATCTCGTGTTTTGCATGGATTTGAATCTAGCTTGTTTGTTTCGTATGCAGTTGAATCAAAATCAATTTTATTGCAAGTATTTGAAGCAAAATCATTTGTTTCGCATGGATTTGAAGCTAAACCTTCTACTTCGCGTAGCTTTGAAGATAAATCATGTGTTTCGCATGAATTTGAATCTAACTCGATTGTTTCGCATGCAGTTGAAGCTAAATCATTTATATTGCAAGTATTTGAAGCTAAATCATTTGTTTCGCATCGTTTTGAAGATAAACCTTCTACTTAGCATTGATTTGAACCTAAGTCATCTGATTCGAATGAATGTGAAGCTAACTCGTTTGTTTCGCATGCATTTGAAGCTATATCGTTCATATCGCAAGTATTTGAAGCTAAATCATTCGTTTCGCATGGATTAGATGCTAACTCGATTGTTTCGCTTCCAGTTGAAGCTATATCATTTACATCGCTAGTATTTGAAATTAAATCATTTGTTTCGCATGGATTTGAAGCTAAACCTTCTACATCGTATTCCTTTGAAGACAAATCATGTGTTTTGCTTGGATTTGATGCAAAAACCCTCTTCTTCGCATTGATTTGAAGCTAAATCATGTCTTTCGAATGAATGTGAAGCTAACTCGTTTATTTCGCATGCATTTGAATCTATATCGTTTATATCGCAAGTATTTGAAACTAAATCATTTGTTTCGCATGGATTAGAATCTAACTCGTTTGTATCGCATGCATTTGAAGCTTTATCGTTTATATCGCAAGTATTTGAAGCTAAATCATTTGTTTCGCTTGGATTTGAAGCTAAACCTTTTACTTCGCATTGATTTGAAGCTAAATCATGTGTTTCGCATGAATGTGAAGCTAGCTCGATTGTCTCGCTTCCAGTTGAAGCTAAATCATTTATATCGCAAGTATTTGAAGCTAAATCATTTGTTTCGCATGGATTTGAAGCTAAACATTCTACTTCGCAATGCATGGAAGATAAGTCATGTGTTTCGCGTGGATTTGAATCTAAATCATTTATATCGCAAGTATTTGAAACTAAATCATTTGTTTCGCATGAATGTGAAGCTAGCTCGTTTGTCTCGCTTCCAGTTGATGCTAAATCATTTATATCGCAAGTATTTGAAGCTAAATCATTTGTTTCGCATGGATTTGAAGCTAAACCTTCTACTTCGCAATGCATGGAAGATAAATCATGTGTTTCGCGTGGATTTGAAGCTAACTCGTTTGTTTCGCATGGAGTTGAATCTAAATCAATTATATCGCAAGTATTTGAAGCTAAATCATTTGTTTCGCTTGGATATGAAGCTAAACCTTTTACTTCGCATTGATTTGAAGCTAAATCATGTGCTTCGAATGAACGTGAAGCTAACTCGTTTGTTTCGCAAGCATTTGAATCTATATCGTTTATATCGCAAGTATTTGAAGCTAAAGCATTTTTTTCGCATGAATGTGAAGCAGACTCGTTTGTCTCGCTTCCAGTTGAAGCTATATCGTTTATATCGCAAGTATTTGAAGCTAAATCATTTGTTTCGCATGGATTTGAAGCTAAAACTTCTACTCGGCATTGAATTGAATCTAAATCTCGTGTTTTGCATGGGTTAGAAACTAACTCGCTTGTTTCGCTTCCAGTTGAAGCTAAATCATTTATATCGCAAGTATTTGAAGCTAAATCATTTGTTCCTCATGAATGTGAAGCTAACTCGTTTGTCTCGCTTCCAGTTGAAGCTAAATCATTTATATCGGAAGTATTCGAAGCTAAATTATTTGTTTCGCTTGGATATGAAGCTAAACCTTCTACTTCGCATTGATTTGAAGCTAAATCATTTGTTTCGCATGGATTTGAAGCTAACTCGCATGTTTCGCTTCCAGTTGGAGCTAAATCATTTATATCGCAAGTATTTGAAGCTAAATCATTTGTTTCGCATGGATTTGTAGCTAAACCTTCTACTCCGCATTGATTAGAAGTTATATCATGTGTTTCTCATGGGTTAGAAACTAACTCGCTTGTTTCGCTTCCAGTTGAAGCTAAATCATTTATATCGCAAGTATTTGAAGCTAAATCATTTGTTTCGCATGGATTTGAAGCTCAACCTTCTACTCCACATTGATTTGTAGCTAAATCACGTGGTTCGCACGGATTTGAAGCTAAATCATTTGTTTCGCATGGATTTGAAGCTAAATCATCTACTCCGCATTGATTAGAAGTTAAATCATGTGTTTCGCATGGTTTAGAAGCTAACTCGCTTGTTTCGCTTCCAGTTGGAGCTAAATCATTTATATCGCAAGTATTTGAAGCTAAATCATTTATTTCGCATGGATTTGAAGATAAACCTTCTACTCCGCATTGATTTGAAGCTAAATCACGTGGTTCGCATGGATTTGAAGCTAAATCATTTGTTTCGCATGGATTTGAAGCTGAACCTTCTACTCTGCATTGATTAGAAGATTAATCATGTGTTTCGCATGGTTTAGAAGCTAACTCGTTTGTTTCGCATGCATTTGAAGCTTTATCGTTTATATCGCAAGTACTTGAAGCTAAATCATTTGTTTCGCATGGATTTGAAGCTAAACCATCTACTTCGCATTGCTTTAAAGACAAATCATGTGTTTCGCATGGATTTGAAGCTAACTCGTTTGTTTCGCATGCAGTTGAATCTAAATCATTTATATCGGAAGTATTTGAAGCTAAATCATTTGTTTCGCATGGATTTGAAGGTAAAACTTCTACTCGGCATTGATTTGAATCTAAATCTCGTGTTTTGCATGGATTTGAATCTAGCTTGTTTGTTTCGTATGCAGTTGAATCAAAATCAATTTTATTGCAAGTATTTGAAGCAAAATCATTTGTTTCGCATGGATTTGAAGCTAAACCTTCTACTTCGCGTAGCTTTGAAGATAAATCATGTGTTTCGCATGAATTTGAATCTAACTCGATTGTTTCGCATGCAGTTGAAGCTAAATCATTTATATTGCAAGTATTTGAAGCTAAATCATTTGTTTCGCATCGTTTTGAAGATAAACCTTCTACTTAGCATTGATTTGAACCTAAGTCATCTGATTCGAATGAATGTGAAGCTAACTCGTTTGTTTCGCATGCATTTGAAGCTATATCGTTCATATCGCAAGTATTTGAAGCTAAATCATTCGTTTCGCATGGATTAGATGCTAACTCGATTGTTTCGCTTCCAGTTGAAGCTATATCATTTACATCGCTAGTATTTGAAATTAAATCATTTGTTTCGCATGGATTTGAAGCTAAACCTTCTACATCGTATTCCTTTGAAGACAAATCATGTGTTTTGCTTGGATTTGATGCAAAAACCCTCTTCTTCGCATTGATTTGAAGCTAAATCATGTCTTTCGAATGAATGTGAAGCTAACTCGTTTATTTCGCATGCATTTGAATCTATATCGTTTATATCGCAAGTATTTGAAACTAAATCATTTGTTTCGCATGGACTAGAATCTAATTCGTTTGTATCGCATGCATTTGAAGCTTTATCGTTTTTATCGCAAGTATTTGAAGCTAAATCATTTGTTTCGCTTGGATTTCAAGCTAAACCTTTTACTTCGCATTGATTTGAAGCTAAATCATGTGTTTCGCATGAATGTGAAGCTAGCTCGATTGTCTCGCATCCAGTTGAAGCTAAATCATTTATATCGCAAGTATTTGAAGCTAAATCATTTGTTTCGCATGGATTTGAAGCTAAACATTCTACTTCGCAATGCATGGAAGATAAATCATGTGCTTCGCGTGGATTTGAATCTAAATCATTTATATCGCAAGTATTTGAAGCTAAATCATTTGTTTCGCATGAATGTGAAGCTAGCTCGTTTGTCCCGCTTCCAGTTGAAGCTAAATCATTTATATCGCAAGTATTTGAAGCTAAATCATTTGTTTCGCATGGATTTGAAGCTAAACCTTCTACTTCGCAATGCATGGAAGATAAATCATGTGTTTCGCGTGGATTTGAAGCTAACTCGTTTGTTTCGCATGGAGTTGAATCTAAATCATTTATATCGCAAGTATTTGAAGCTAAATCATTTGTTTCGCTTGGATATGAAGCTAAACCTTTTACTTCGCATTGATTTGAAACTAAATCATGTGCTTCGAATGAACGTGAAGCTAACTCGTTTGTTTCGCATGCATTTGAATCTATATCATTTATATCGCAAGTATTTGAAGCTAAAGCATTTGTTTCGCATGGATTTGAAGCTAACTCGCATGTTTCGCATGCAGTTGAATCTAAATCATTTATATCGCTAGTATTTGAAGCAAAATCATTTGTTTCTCTTGGATTTGAAGCTAAACCTTCTTCTACGCATTGATTTGAATTTAAATCATGTGATTCGCATGGTTTTGAAGCTAACTCGCTTGTTTCGCTTCCAGTTGAAGCTAAATCATTTATATAGCAAGTATTTGAAGCTAAATCATTTGTTTCGCATGGATTTGAAGATAAACCTTCTACTCCGTGTAGCTTTGAAGATCAATTATGTATTTCGCAAGGATTTGAAGCTAAATCATTTGTTTCGCATGGATTTGGAGATAAACCTTCTACCTCGCACTGATTTGAAGCTCTGTCATGTGTTTCGCATGGATTTGAATCTAACTCGATTGTTTCGCAAGCAGTTGAAGCTAAATCATTTATATCGCAAGTATTTGAAGCTAAATCATTTGTTTAGCATGCATTTGAAGCTAAACCTTCTATTTCTCATTGATTTGAAGCTAAATGATGTGTTTCGAATGAATGTGAATCTAACTAGTTTGTTTCGAATGCATTTGAAGCTATATCGTTTATACCGCAAGTATTTGAAGCCAAATCATTTGTTTCGCATGGATGAGAAGCTAACTCGCTTGATTCGCTTCCAGTTGAAGCTAATTCATTTATGTCGCAAGTATTTGAAGCTAAATCATTTGTTTCGCTTGGATTTGAAGCTAAACCTTCTTCTACGCATTGATTTGAATTTAAATCATGTGATTCGCATGGTTTTGAAGCTAACTCGCTTGTTTCGCTTCCAGTTGAAGCTAAATCATTTATATAGCAAGTATTTGAAGCTAAATCATTTGTTTCGCATGGATTTGAAGATAAACCTTCTACTCCGTGTAGCTTTGAAGATCAATTATGTATTTCGCAAGGATTTGAAGCTAAATCATTTGTTTCGCATGGATTTGGAGATAAACCTTCTACCTCGCACTGATTTGAAGCTCTGTCATGTGTTTCGCATGGATTTGAATCTAACTCGATTGTTTCGCAAGCAGTTGAAGCTAAATCATTTATATCGCAAGTATTTGAAGCTAAATCATTTGTTTAGCATGCATTTGAAGCTAAACCTTCTATTTCTCATTGATTTGAAGCTAAATGATGTGTTTCGAATGAATGTGAATCTAACTAGTTTGTTTCGAATGCATTTGAAGCTATATCGTTTATACCGCAAGTATTTGAAGCCAAATCATTTGTTTCGCATGGATGAGAAGCTAACTCGCTTGATTCGCTTCCAGTTGAAGCTAATTCATTTATGTCGCAAGTATTTGAAGCTAAATCATTTGTTTCGCTTGGATTTGAAGCTAAACCTTCTACTCCGCATTGATTAGAAGTTAAATCATGTGTTTCGCATGGTTTAGAAGCTAACTCGCTTGTTTCGCTTCCAGTTGAAGCTAAATCATTTATATCGCAAGTATTTGAAGCTAAATCATTTGTTTCGCATGCATTTGAAGCTAAACCTTCTATTCCGCATTGAATTGAAGCTAAATCATGTGTTTCCCATGCATTTAAAGCTAAACCTTCTACTTCGCATTGCTTGGAAGATAAATCATGTGTTTCGCATGGTTTAGAAGTTCACTCGCTTGTTTCGCTTCCAGTTGAAGCTAAATCATTTATATCGCAAGTATTTGAAGCTAAATCAATTGTTTCGCATGGATTTGAAGATAAACCTTCTACTCCGCATTGATTTGAAGCTAAATCACGTGTTTCGAATGACTGTGAAGCTAACTCGTTTGTTTCGCATGGATTTGAAGCTAAACCTTCTACCTCGCTCTGATTTGAAGCAATGTCATGTGTTTCGCATGGATTTGAATCTATCTCGATTGTTTCGCATACAGTTGAATCTACATCATTTATATCGCAAGTATTTGAAGCTAAATCATTTGTTTCGCATGGATTTGGAGCTAAACCTTCTACTTCGCAATGCACGGAAGATAAATCATGTGTTTCGCGTCGATTTGAAGCTAACTCGTTTGTTTCGCATGGAGTTGAATCTAAATCATTTACATCGCAAGTATTTGATGCTAAATCATTTGTTTCGCTTGGATTTGTAGCTAAACCTTCTTCTTCGCATTGCTTTAAAGACAAATCATGTTATTCGAATGAATGTGATTCTAAGTTGTTTGTTTCGCATGCAGTTGAATCTAAATCATTTACATCGCAAGTATTTGAAGCTAAATCATTTGTTTCGCATGGATTTGAAGCCAGAGCTTTTACCTCGCATTGATTTGAAGCTTAATCGTGTGTTTCGCATGAATGTGAAGCTAGCTCGTTTGTCTCGCTTCCAGTTGAAGCTAAATCATTTAGATCGCAAGTATTTGAAGCTAAATCATTTGTTTCGCATGGATTTGAAGCTAAACCTTCTTCTTCGCATTGATTTGAAGCTAAATCATGTTATTCGAATGAATGTGATTCTAAGTTGTTTGTTTCGCATGCAGTTGAATCTAAATCATTTACATCGCAAGTATTTGAAGCTAAATCATTTGTTTCGCATGGATTTGAAGCCAAAGCTTTTACCTCGCATTGATTTGAAGCTTAATCGTTTGTTTCGCATGAATGTGAAGCTAGCTCGTTTGTCTCGCTTCCAGTTGAAGCTAAATCATTTAGATCGCAAGTATTTGAAACTAAATCATTTGTTTCGCATGGATTAGAATCTAACTCGTTTGTATCGCATGCATTTGAAGCTTTATCGTTTTTATCGCAAGTATTTGAAGCTAAATCATTTGTTTCGCTTGGATTTGAAGCTAAACCTTTTACTTCGCATTGATTTGAAGCTAAATCATGTGTTTCGCATGAATGTGAAGCTAGCTCGATTGTCTCGCATCCAGTTGAAGCTAAATCATTTATATCGCAAGTATTTGAAGCTAAATCATTTGTTTCGCATGGATTTGAAGCTAAACATTCTACTTCGCAATGCATGGAAGATAAATCATGTGCTTCGCGTGGATTTGAATCTAAATCATTTATATCGCAAGTATTTGAAGCTAAATCATTTGTTTCGCATGAATGTGAAGCTAGCTCGTTTGTCCCGCTTCCAGTTGAAGCTAAATCATTTATATCGCAAGTATTTGAAGCTAAATCATTTGTTTCGCATGGATTTGAAGCTAAACCTTCTACTTCGCAATGCATGGAAGATAAATCATGTGTTTCGCGTGGATTTGAAGCTAACTCGTTTGTTTCGCATGGAGTTGAATCTAAATCATTTATATCGCAAGTATTTGAAGCTAAATCATTTGTTTCGCTTGGATATGAAGCTAAACCTTTTACTTCGCATTGATTTGAAACTAAATCATGTGCTTCGAATGAACGTGAAGCTAACTCGTTTGTTTCGCATGCATTTGAATCTATATCATTTATATCGCAAGTATTTGAAGCTAAAGCATTTGTTTCGCATGGATTTGAAGCTAACTCGCATGTTTCGCATGCAGTTGAATCTAAATCATTTATATCGCTAGTATTTGAAGCAAAATCATTTGTTTCTCTTGGATTTGAAGCTAAACCTTCTTCTACGCATTGATTTGAAGTTAAATCATGTGATTCGCATGGTTTTGAAGCTAACTCGCTTGTTTCGCTTCCAGTTGAAGCTAAATCATTTATATAGCAAGTATTTGAAGCTAAATCATTTGTTTCGCATGGATTTGAAGATAAACCTTCTACTCCGTGTAGCTTTGAAGATCAATTATGTATTTCGCAAGGATTTGAAGCTAAATCATTTGTTTCGCATGGATTTGGAGATAAACCTTCTACCTCGCACTGATTTGAAGCTCTGTCATGTGTTTCGCATGGATTTGAATCTAACTCGATTGTTTCGCAAGCAGTTGAAGCTAAATCATTTATATCGCAAGTATTTGAAGCTAAATCATTTGTTTAACATGGATTTGAAGCTAAACCTTCTATTTCTCATTGATTTGAAGCTAAATGATGTGTTTCGAATGAATGTGAATCTAACTAGTTTGTTTCGAATGCATTTGAAGCTATATCGTTTATACCGCAAGTATTTGAAGCCAAATCATTTGTTTCGCATGGATGAGAAGCTAACTCGCTTGATTCGCTTCCAGTTGAAGCTAATTCATTTATGTCGCAAGTATTTGAAGCTAAATCATTTGTTTCGCTTGGATTTGAAGCTAAACCTTCTACTCCGCATTGATTAGAAGTTAAATCATGTGTTTCGCATGGTTTAGAAGCTAACTCGCTTGTTTCGCTTCCAGTTGAAGCTAAATCATTTATATCGCAAGTATTTGAAGCTAAATCAATTGTTTCGCATGGATTTGAAGATAAACCTTCTACTCCGCATTGATTTGAAGCTAAATCACGTGTTTCGAATGACTGTGAAGCTAACTCGTTTGTTTCGCATGGATTTGAAGCTAAACCTTCTACCTCGCTCTGATTTGAAGCAATGTCATGTGTTTCGCATGGATTTGAATCTATCTCGATTGTTTCGCATACAGTTGAATCTACATCATTTATATCTCAAGTATTTGAAGCTAAATCATTTGTTTCGCATGGATTTGGAGCTAAACCTTCTACTTCGCAATGCACGGAAGATAAATCATGTGTTTCGCGTCGATTTGAAGCTAACTCGTTTGTTTCGCATGGAGTTGAATCTAAATCATTTACATCGCAAGTATTTGATGCTAAATCATTTGTTTCGCTTGGATTTGTAGCTAAACCTTCTTCTTCGCATTGCTTTAAAGACAAATCGTGTGTTTCGCATGGATTTGAAGCTAACTCGTTTGTTTCGCATGCAGTTGAATCTAAATCATTTACATCGCAAGTATTTGAAGCTAAATCATTTGTTTCGCATGGATTTGAAGCCAAAGCTTTTACCTCGCATTGATTTGAAGCTTAATCGTGTGTTTCGCATGAATGTGAAGCTAGCTCGTTTGTCTCGCTTCCAGTTGAAGCTAAATCATTTAGATCGCAAGTATTTTAAGCTAAATCATTTGTTTCGCATGGATTTGAAGCTAAACCTTCTACTTCGCAATGCATGGAAGATAAATCATGTGTTTCGCGTGGATTTGAAGCTGACTCGTTTGTTTCGCCTCCAGTTGAAGCTAAATCATTTATATCGGAAGTATTTGAAGCTAAATCATTTGTTTCGCATGGATTTGAAGCTAAACCTTCAACTTCGTATTCCTTTGGAGACAAATCATGTGTTTCGCTTGGATTTGATGCAAAAACCCTCTTCTTCGCATTGATTTGAAACTAAATCATTTCTTTCGAATGAATGTGAAGCTAACTCGTTTATTTCGCATGCATTTGAATCTATATCGTTTATATCGCAAGTATTTGAAACTAAATCATTTGTTTCGCATGGATTAGAATCTAACTCGTTTGTATCGCATGCATTTGAAGCTTTATCGTTTATATCGCAAGTATTTGAAGCTAAATCATTTGTTTCGCTTGGATTTGAAGCTAAACCTTTTACTTCGCATTGATTTGAAGCTAAATCATGCGTTTCGCATGAATGTGAAGCTAGCTCGATTGTCTCGCTTCCAGTTGAAGCTAAATCATTTATATCGCAAGTATTTGAAGCTAAATCATTTGTTTCGCATGGATTTGAAGCTAAACATTCTACTTCGCAATGCATGGAAGATAAATCATGTGCTTCGCGTGGATTTGAATCTAAATCATTTATATCGCAAGTATTTGAAGCTAAATCATTTGTTTCGCATGAATGTGAAGCTAGCTCGTTTGTCCCGCTTCCAGTTGAAGCTAAATCATTTATATCGCAAGTATTTGAAGCTAACTCATTTGTTTCGCATGGATTTGAAGCTAAACCTTCTACTTCGCAATGCATGGAAGATAAATCATGTGTTTCGCGTGGATTTGAAGCTAACTAGTTTGTTTCGCATGCATTTGAATCTATATCGTTTATATCGCAAGTATTTGAAGCTAAATCATTTGTTTCGCATGAATGTGAAGCTAACTCGTTTGTCTCGCCTCCAGTTGAAGCTAAATCATTTATATCGGAAGTATTTGAAGCTAAATCATTTGTTTCGCATGGATTTGAAGCTAAACCTTTTACTTCGCATTGATTTGAAGCTAAATCATGTGCTTCGAATGAACGTGAAGCTAACTTGTTTGTTTCGCATGCATTTGAATCTATTCCGTTTATATCGCAAGTATTTGAAGCTAAATCATTTGTTCCGCATGAATGTGAAGCTAACTCGTTTGTCTCGCATCCAGTTGAAGCTAAATCATTTATATCGGAAGTATTTGAAGCTAAATTATTTGTTTCGCTTGGATTTGAAGCTAAACCTTCTACTTCGCATTGATTTGAAGCTAAATCACGTGTTTCGAATGAATGTGAAGCTATCTCGTTTGTTTCGCATGCATTTGAAGCTATATCGTTCATATCGCAAGTATTTGAAGCTAAATCATTCGTTTCGCATGGATTAGATGCTAACTCGATTGTTTCGCTTCCAGTTGAAGCTATATCATTTACATCGCTAGTATTTGAAATTAAATCATTTGTTTCGCATGGATTTGAAGCTAAACCTTCTACTTCGTATTCCTTTGAAGACAAATCATGTGTTTCGCTTGGATTTGATGCAAAAACCCTCTTCTTCGCATTGATTTGAAGCTAAATCATGTCTTTCGAATGAATGTGAAGCTAACTCGTTTGTTTCGCATGCATTTGAATCTATATCGTTTATATCGCAAGTATTTGAAGCTAAATCATTTGTTTCGCATGGATTTGTAGCTAAACCTTCTACTCCGCATTGATTAGAAGTTATATCATGTGTTTCTCATGGGTTAGAAACTAACTCGCTTGTTTCGCTTCCAGTTGAAGCTAAATCATTTATATCGCAAGTATTTGAAGCTAAATCATTTGTTTCGCATGGATTTGAAGCTCAACCTTCTACTCCACATTGATTTGTAGCTAAATCACGTTGTTCGCACGGATTTGAAGCTAAATCATTTGTTTCGCATGGATTTGAAGCTAAATCATCTACTCCGCATTGATTAGAAGTTAAATCATGTGTTTCGCATGGTTTAGAAGCTAACTCGCTTGTTTCGCTTCAAGTTGAAGCTAAATCATTTATATCGCAAGTATTTGAAGCTAAATCATTTATTTCGCATGGATTTGAAGATAAACCTTCTACTCCGCATTGATTTGAAGCTAAATCACGTGGTTCGCATGGATTTGAAGCTAAATCATTTGTTTCGCATGGATTTGAAGCTGAACTTTCTACTCTGCATTGATTAGAAGATAAATCATTTGTTTCGCATGGATTTGAAGCTAAACCTTCTACTTCGCAATGCATGGAAGATAAATCATGTCTTTCGCGTGGATTTGAATCTAAATCATTTATATCGCAAGTATTTGAAGCTAAATCATTTGTTTCGCTTGGATTTGAAGCTAAACCATCTACTTCGCATTGCTTTAAAGACAAATCGTGTGTTTCGCATGGATTTCAAGCTAACTCGTTTGTTTCGCATGCAGTTGAATCTAAATCATTTATATCGGAAGTATTTGAAGCTAAATCATTTGTTTCGCATGGATTTGAAGTTAAACCTTCTACTCCGCGTGGATTTGAAGTTAAATCATGTGTTTCGCATGGATTTGAAGGTAAAACTTCTACTCGGCATTGATTTGAATCTAAATCTCGTGTTTTGCATGTATTTGAATCTAACTTGTTTGTTTCGCATGCAGTTGAAACTAAATCATTTATATCGCAAGTATTTGAAGCAAAGTCATTTGTTTCTCTTGGATTTGAACCAAACCTTCTTCTTCGCATTGATTTGAAGCTAAATCATGTGTTTCGAATGAATGTGAAGCTGACTCGTTTGTTTCGCGTGGATTTGAAGCTATATCGTTAAATCGCAAGTATTTGAAGCTAAATCATTTGTTTCGCATGGATTTGAATCTAAACCTTCTACTTCGTATTCCTTTGAAGACAAATCATGTGTTTCGCGTGGATTTGAAGCTAACTCGTTTGTTTCGCATGCATTTGAATCTATATCGTTCATATCGCAAGTATTTGAAGCTAACTGTTTTTTTTCGCATGGATTAGAGGCTAACTCGCTTGTTTCGCTTCCAGTTGACGCTAAATCATTTGTATCGCTAGTATTCGAAGGTAAAACATTTGTTTCGCATGGATTAGAAGCTAACTCGCTTGTTTCGCTTCCAATTGAAGCTATATCATTTATATCGCTAGTATTTGAAGTTAAATCATTTGTTTCGCTTGGATTTGAAGCTAAACCTTTTACTTCGCATTGATTTGAAGCTAAATCATTTGTTTCGCATGAATGTGAAGCTAACTCGTTTGTCTCGCATCCAGTTGAAGCTAAATCAATTATATCGGAAGTATTTGAAGCTAAATTATTTGTTTCGCTTGGATTTGAAGCTAAACCTTCTACTTCGCATTGATTTGAAGCTAAATCACGTGTTTCGAATGAATGTGAAGCTATCTCGTTTGTTTCGCATGCATTTGAAGCTATATCGTTCATATCGCAAGTATTTGAAGCTAAATCATTCGTTTCGCATGGTTTAGATGCTAACTCGATTGTTTCGCTTCCAGTTGAAGCTATATCATTTACATCGCTAGTATTTGAAATTAAATCATTTGTTTCGCATGGATTTGAAGCTAAACCTTCTACTTCGTATTCCTTTGAAGACAAATCATGTGTTTCGCTTGGATTTGATGCAAAAACCCTCTTCTTCGCATTGATTTGATGCTAAATCATGTCTTTCGAATGAATGTGAAGCTATCTCGTTTGTTTCGCATGCATTTGAATCTATATCGTTTATATCGCAAGTATTTGAAACTAAATCATTTGTTTCGCATGGATTAGAATCTAACTCGTTTGTATCGCATGCATTTGAAGCTTTATCGTTTATATCGCAAGTATTTGAAGCTAAAGCATTTGTTTCGCTTGGATTTGAAGCTAAACCTTTTACTCCGCATTGATTTGAAGCTAAATCATGTGTTCCGCATGAATGTGAATCTAGCTCGTTTGTCTCGCTTCCAGTTGAAGCTAAATCATTTATATCGCAAGTATTTGAATCATTTGTTTCGCATGGGTTTGAAGCTAAACCTTCTACTTCGCATTGCATGGAAGATAAATCATGTGTTTCGCGTGAATTTGAAGCAAACTCGTTTGTTTCGCGTGGAGTAGAATCTAAATCATTTATATCGCAAGTATTTGAAGCTAAATCATTTGTTTCGCTTGGATTTAAAGCTAAACCTTTTACTTCGCATTGATTTGAAGCTAAATCATGTGCTTCGAATGAACGTGAAGCTAACTTGTTTGTTTCGCATGCATTTGAATCTATTCCGTTTATATCGCAAGTATTTGAAGCTAAATCATTTGTTCCGCATGAATGTGAAGCTAACTCGTTTGTCTCGCATCCAGTTGAAGCTAAATCATTTATATCGGAAGTATTTGAAGCTAAATTATTTGTTTCGCTTGGATTTGAAGCTAAACCTTCTACTTCGCATTGATTTGAAGCTAAATCACGTGTTTCGAATGAATGTGAAGCTATCTCGTTTGTTTCGCATGCATTTGAAGCTATATCGTTCATATCGCAAGTATTTGAAGCTAAATCATTCGTTTCGCATGGATTAGATGCTAACTCGATTGTTTCGCTTCCAGTTGAAGCTATATCATTTACATCGCTAGTATTTGAAATTAAATCATTTGTTTCGCATGGATTTGAAGCTAAACCTTCTACTTCGTATTCCTTTGAAGACAAATCATGTGTTTCGCTTGGATTTGATGCAAAAACCCTCTTCTTCGCATTGATTTGAAGCTAAATCATGTCTTTCGAATGAATGTGAAGCTAACTCGTTTGTTTCGCATGCATTTGAATCTATATCGTTTATATCGCAAGTATTTGAAGCTAAATCATTTGTTTCGCATGGATTTGTAGCTAAACCTTCTACTCCGCATTGATTAGAAGTTATATCATGTGTTTCTCATGGGTTAGAAACTAACTCGCTTGTTTCGCTTCCAGTTGAAGCTAAATCATTTATATCGCAAGTATTTGAAGCTAAATCATTTGTTTCGCATGGATTTGAAGCTCAACCTTCTACTCCACATTGATTTGTAGCTAAATCACGTTGTTCGCACGGATTTGAAGCTAAATCATTTGTTTCGCATGGATTTGAAGCTAAATCATCTACTCCGCATTGATTAGAAGTTAAATCATGTGTTTCGCATGGTTTAGAAGCTAACTCGCTTGTTTCGCTTCAAGTTGAAGCTAAATCATTTATATCGCAAGTATTTGAAGCTAAATCATTTATTTCGCATGGATTTGAAGATAAACCTTCTACTCCGCATTGATTTGAAGCTAAATCACGTGGTTCGCATGGATTTGAAGCTAAATCATTTGTTTCGCATGGATTTGAAGCTAAACCTTCTACTTCGCAATGCATGGAAGATAAATCATGTCTTTCGCGTGGATTTGATTCTAAATCATTTATATCGCAAGTATTTGAAGCTAAATCATTTGTTTCGCTTGGATTTGAAGCTAAACCTTTTACTTCGCATTGATTTGAAGCTAAATCATGTGTTTCGCATGAATGTGAAGCTAGCTCGATTGTCTCGCTTCCAGTTGAAGCTAAATCATTTATATCGCAAGTATTTGAAGCTAAATCATTTGTTTCGCATGGATTTGAAGCTAAACATTCTACTTCGCAATGCATGGAAGATAAATCATGTGTTTCGCGTGGATTTGAATCTAAATCATTTATATCGCAAGTATTTGAAGCTAAATCATGTGTTTCGCATGAATGTGAAGCTAGCTCGATTGTCTCGCTTCCAGTTGAAGCTAAATCATTTATATCGCAAGTATTTGAAGCTAAATCATTTGTTTCGCATGGATTTGAAGCTAAACATTCTACTTCGCAATGCATGGAAGATAAATCATGTGTTTCGCGTGGATTTGAATCTAAATCATTTATATCGCAAGTATTTGAAGCTAAATCATTTGTTTCGCATGAATGTGAAGCTAGCTCGTTTGTCTCGCTTCCAGTTGAAGCTAAATCATTTATATCGGAAGTATTTGAATCTAAATCATTTGTTTCGCATGGATTTGAAGCTAAACCTTCTACTTCGCAATGCATGGAAGATGAATCATGTGTTTCGCGTGGATTTGAAGCTAACTCGTTTGTTTCGCATGGAGTTGAATCTAAATCATTTATATCGCAAGTATTTGAAGCTAAATCATTTGTTTCGCATGAATGTGAAGCTAACTCGTTTGTCTCGCTTCCAGTTGAAGCTAAATCATTTATATCGGAAGTATTCGAAGCTAAATTATTTGTTTCGCTTGGATATGAAGCTAAACCTTCTACTTCGCATTGATTTGAAGCTAAATCATTTGTTTCGCATGGATTTGAAGCTAACTCGCATGTTTCGCTTCCAGTTGGAGCTAAATCATTTATATCGCAAGTATTTGAAGCTAAATCATTTGTTTCGCATGGATTTGTAGCTAAACCTCCTACTCCGCATTGATTAGAAGTTATATCATGTGTTTCTCATGGGTTAGAAACTAACTCGCTTGTTTCGCTTCCAGTTGAAGCTAAATCATTTATATCGCAAGTATTTGAAGCTAAATCATTTGTTTCGCATGAATGTGAAGCTATCTCGTTTGTCTCGCTTCCAGTTGAAGCTAAATCATTTATATCGGAAGTATTCGAAGCTAAATTATTTGTTTCGCTTGGATATGAAGCTAAACCTTCTACTTCGCATTGATTTGAAGCTATATCATTTGTTTCGCATGGATTTGAAGCTAACTCGCATGTTTCGCTTCCAGTTGGAGCTAAATCATTTATATCGCAAGTATTTGAAGCTAAATCATTTGTTTCGCATGGATTTGTAGCTAAACCTTCTACTCCGCATTGATTAGAAGTTATATCATGTGTTTCTCATGGGTTAGAAACTAACTCGCTTGTTTCGCTTCCAGTTGAAGCTAAATCAGTTATATCGCAAGTATTTGAAGCTAAATCATTTGTTTCGCATGGATTTGAAGCTCAACCTTCTACTCCACATTGATTTGTAGCTAAATCACGTGGTTCGCACGGATTTGAAGCTAAATCATTTGTTTCGCATGGATTTGAAGCTAAATCATCTACTCCGCATTGATTAGAAGTTAAATCATGTGTTTCGCATGGTTTAGAAGCTAACTCGCTTGTTTCGCTTCCAGTTGGAGCTAAATCATTTATATCGCAAGTATTTGAAGCTAAATCATTTATTTCGCATGGATTTGAAGATAAACCTTCTACTCCGCATTGATTTGAAGCTAAATCACGTGGTTCGCATGGATTTGAAGCTAAATCATTTGTTTCGCATGGATTTGAAGCTAAACCTTCTACTTCGCATTGCTTTAAAGACAAATCATGTGTTTCGCATGGATTTGAAGCTAACTCGTTTGTTTCGCATGCAGTTGAATCTAAATCATTTATATCGGAAGTATTTGAAGCTAAATCATTTGTTTCGCATGGATTTGAAGTTAAACCTTCTACTCCGCGTGGATTTGAAGTTAAATCATGTGTTTCGCATGGATTTGAAGGTAAAACTTCTACTCGGCATTGATTTGAATCTAAATCGCGTGTTTTGCATGGATTTGAATCTAGCTTGTTTGTTTCGTATGCAGTTGAATCAAAATCAATTTTATTGCAAGTATTTGAAGCAAAATCATTTGTTTCGCATGGATTTGAAGCTAAACCTTCTACTTCGCGTAGCTTTGAAGATAAATCATGTGTTTCGCATGAATTTGAATCTAACTCGATTGTTTCGCATGCAGTTGAAGCTAAATCCTTTATATTGCAAGTATTTGAAGCTAAATCATTTGTTTCGCATCGTTTTGAAGATAAACCTTCTACTTAGCATTGATTTGAACCTAAGTCATCTGATTCGAATGAATGTGAAGCTAACTCGTTTGTTTCGCATGCATTTGAAGCTATATCGTTCATATCGCAAGTATTTGAAGCTAAATCATTCGTTTCGCATGGATTAGATCCTAACTCGATTGTTTCGCTTCCAGTTGAAGCTATATCATTTACATCGCTAGTATTTGAAATTAAATCATTTGTTTCCTATGGATTTGAAGCTAAACCTTCTACATCGTATTCCTTTGAAGACAAATCATGTGTTTTGCTTGGATTTGATGCAAAAACCCTCTTCTTCGCATTGATTTGAAGCTAAATCATGTCTTTCGAATGAATGTGAAGCTATCTCGTTTGTTTCGCATGCATTTGAATCTATATCGTTTATATCGCAAGTATTTGAAACTAAATCATTTGTTTCGCATGGATTAGAATCTAACTCGTTTGTATCGCATGCATTTGAAGCTTTATCGTTTATATCGCAAGTATTTGAAGCTAAATCATTTGTTTCGCTTGGATTTGAAGCTAAACCTTTTACTTCGCATTGATTTAAATCTAAATCTCGTTTTTCGCATGGATATGAATCTAATTTGTTTGTTTCGCATGCAGTTGAATCTAAATCATTTATATCGCAATTATTTGAATCTAAATCTTTTTTTCGCATGGATTTGAAGCTAAAACTTCTGCTCGGCATTGATTTGAATCTAAATCTCGTGTTTTGCATGGATTTGAATCTAACTTGTTTGTTTCGCATGCAGTTGAAACTAAATCATTTATATCGCAAGTATTTGAAGCAAAGTCATTTGTTTCTCTTGGATTTGAACCAAACCTTCTTCTTCGCATTGATTTGAAGCTAAATCATGTGTTTCGAATGAATGTGAAGCTGACTCGTTTGTTTCGCGTGGATTTGAAGCTATATCGTTTATATCGCAAGTATTTGAAGCTAAATCATTTGTTTCGCATGGATTTGAATCTAAACCTTCTACTTCGTATTCCTTTGAAGACAAATCATGTGTTTCCCGTGGATTTGAAGCTAACTCGTTTGTTTCGCATGCATTTGAATCTATATCGTTCATATCGCAAGTATTTGAAGCTAACTGTTTTTTTCGCATGGATTAGAGGCTAACTCGCTTGTTTCGCTTCCAGTTGACGCTAAATCATTTGTATCGCTAGTATTCGAAGGTAAAACATTTGTTTCGCATGGATTAGAAGCTAACTCGCTTGTTTCGCTTCCAATTGAAGCTATATCATTTATATCGCTAGTATTTGAAGTTAAATCATTTGTTTCGCTTGGATTTGAAGCTAAACCTTTTACTTCGCATTGATTTGAAGCTAAATCATGTGTTTCGCATGAATGTGAAGCTAGCTCGTTTGTCTCGCTTCCAGTTGAAGCTAAATCATTTATATCGCAAGTATTTGAATCATTTGTTTCGCATGGATTTGAAGCTAAACCTTCTACTTCGCATTGCATGGAAGATAAATCATGTGTTTCGCGTGGATTTGAAGCTAACTCGTTTGTTTCGCGTGGAGTAGAATCTAAATCATTTATATCGCAAGTATTTGAAGCTAAATCATTTGTTTCGCTTGGATTTAAAGCTAAACCTTTTACTTCGCATTGATTTGAAGCTAAATCATGTGCTTCGAATGAACGTGAAGTTAACTTCTTTGTTTCGCATGCATTTGAATCTATTCCGTTTATATCGCAAGTATTTGAAGCTAAATCATTTGTTTCGCATGAATGTGAAGCTAACTCGTTTGTCTCGCATCCAGTTGAAGCTAAATCAATTATATCGGAAGTATTTGAAGCTAAATTATTTGTTTCGCTTGGATTTGAAGCTAAACCTTCTACTACGCATTGATTTGAAGCTAAATCACGTGTTTCGAATGAATGTGAAGCTATCTCGTTTGTTTCGCATGCATTTGAAGCTATATCGTTCATATCGCAAGTATTTGAAGCTAAATCATTCGTTTCGCATGGATTAGATGCTAACTCGATTGTTTCGCTTCCAGTTGAAGCTATATCATTTACATCGCTAGTATTTGAAATTAAATCATTTGTTTCGCATGGATTTGTAGCTAAACCTTCTACTTCGTATTCCTTTGAAGACAAATCATGTGTTTCGCTTGGATTTGATGCAAAAACCCTCTTCTTCGCATTGATTTGATGCTAAATCATGTCTTTCGAATGAATGTGAAGATATCTCGTTTGTTTCCCATGCATTTGAATCTATATCGTTTATATCGCAAGTATTTGAAACTAAATCATTTGTTTCGCATGGATTAGAATCTAACTCGTTTGTATCGCATGCATTTGAATCTATTCCGTTTATATCGCAAGTATTTGAAGCTAAATCATTTGTTTCGCATGAATGTGAAGCTAACTCGTTTGTCTCGCATCCAGTTGAAGCTAAATCATTTATATCGGAAGTATTTGAAGCTAAATTATTTGTTTCGCACGGATTTGAAGCTAAACCTTCTACTTCGCAATGAATGGAAGATAAATCATGTGTTTCGCGTGGATTTGAAGCTAACTCGTTTGTTTCTCATGGATATGAAGCTAAACCTTTTACTACGCATTGATTTGAAGCTAAATCATGTGCTTCGAATGAACGTGAAGCTAACTTCTTTGTTTCGCATGCATTTGAATCTATTCCGTTTATATCGCAAGTATTTGAAGCTAAATCATTTGTTTCGCATGAATGTGAAGCTAACTCGTTTGTCTCGCATCCAGTTGAAGCTAAATCATTTATATCGGAAGTATTTGAAGCTAAATTATTTGTTTCGCTTGGATTTGAAGCTAAACCTTCTACTTCGCATTGATTTGAAGCTAAATCACGTGTTTCGAATGAATGTGAAGCTATCTCGTTTGTTTCGCATGCATTTGAAGCTATATCGTTCATATCGCAAGTATTTGAAGCTAAATCATTCGTTTCGCATGGATTAGATGCTAACTCGATTGTTTCGCTTCCAGTTGAAGCTATATCATTTACATCGCTAGTATTTGAAATTAAATCATTTGTTTCGCATGGATTTGAAGCTAAACCTTCTACTTCGTATTCCTTTGAAGACAAATCATGTGTTTCGCTTGGATTTGATGCAAAAACCCTCTTCTTCGCATTGATTTGATGCTAAATCATGTCTTTCGAATGAATGTGAAGCTATCTCGTTTGTTTCGCATGCATTTGAATCTATATCGTTTATATCGCAAGTATTTGAAACTAAATCATTTGTTTCGCATGGATTAGAATCTAACTCGTTTGTATCGCATGCATTTGAAGCTTTATCGTTTATACCGCAAGTATTTGAAGCTAAATCATTTGTTTCGCTTGGATTTGAAGCTAAACCTTTTACTCCGCATTGATTTGAAGCTAAATCATGTGTTTCGCATGAATGTGAAGTTAGCTCGATTGTATCGCTTCCAGTTGAAGCTAAATCATTTATATCGCAAGTATTTGAAGCTAAATCATTTGTTTCGCATGGATTTGAAGCTAAACATTCTACTTCGCTATTCATGGAAGACAAATCATGTGTTTCGCGTGGTCTTGAATCTAAATCATTTATATCGCAAGTATTTGAAGCTAAATCATTTGTTTCGCATGAATGTGAAGCTAGCTCGTTTGTCTCGCTTCCAGTTGAAGCTAAATCATTTATATCGCAAGTATTTGAAGCTAAATCATTTGTTTCGCACGGATTTGAAGCTAAACCTTCTACTTCGCAATGAATGGAAGATAAATCATGTGTTTCGCGTGGATTTGGAGCTAAATCATTTGTTTCGCATGGATTTGAAGCTAACTCGCATGTTTCGCTTCCAATTGGTGCTAAATCATTTATATCGCAAGTATTTGAAGCTAAATCTTTTTTTTCGCATGGATTTGAAGCTAAACCTTCTACTCCGCATTGATTAGAAGTTATATCATGTGTTTCGCATGGGTTAGAAACTAACTCGCTTGTTTCGCTTCCAGTTGAAGCTAAATCATTTATATCGCAAGTATTTGAAGCTAAATCATTTGTTTCGCATGGATTTGAAGCTCAACCTTCTACTCCACATTGATTTGTAGCTAAATCACGTGGTTCGCACGGATTTGAAGCTAAATCATTTGTTTCGCATGGATTTGAAGCTAAACCATCTACTCCGCATTGATTAGAAGTTAAATCATGTGTTTCGCATGGTTTAGAAGCTAACTCGCTTGTTTCGCTTCAAGTTGAAGCTAAATCATTTATATCGCAAGGATTTGAAGCTAAATCATTTATTTCGCATGGATTTGAAGATAAACCTTCTACTCCGCATTGATTTGAAGCTAAATCACGTGGTTCGCATGGATTTGAAGCTAAATCATTTGTTTCGCATGGATTTGAAGCTGAACCTTCTACTCTGCATTGATTAGAAATTAAATCATGTGTTTCGCATGGTTTAGAAGCTAACTCGTTTGTTTCGCATGCATTTGAAGCTAACTCGCTTGTTTCGCTTCCAGTTGAAGCTAAATCATTTATATCGCTGGTATTTGAAGCTAAATCATTTGTTTCGCTTGGATTTGAAGCTAAAACTTCTACTACGCATTGATTTGAAGTTAAATCATGTGTTTCGCGTGAATGTGAAGATAACTCGTTTGTCTCGCTTCCAGTTGAAGCTAAATCATTCATATCGGAAGTATTTGAAGCTATTCATTTGTTTCGCATGGATTTGAAGCTAAAACTTCTACTCGGCATTGATTTGAATCTAAATCTCGTGTTTTGCATGGATTTGAATCTAGCTTGTTTGTTTCGTATGCAGTTGAATCAAAATCAATTTTATCGCAAGTATTTGAAGCAAAATCATTTGTTTCGCATGGATTTGAAGCTAAACCTTCTACTTCGCGTAGCTTTGAAGATAAATCATGTGTTTCGCATGGATTTGAATCTAACTCGATTGTTTCGCATGCAGTTGAATCAAAATCAATTTTATCGCAAGTATTTGAAGCAAAATCATTTGTTTCGCATGGATTTGAAGCTAAATCATTATATCGGAAGTATTTGAAGCTAAATCATTTGTTTCGCATGGATTTGAAGTTAAACCTTCTACTCCGCGTGGATTTGAAGTTAAATCATGTGTTTCGCATGGATTTGAAGGTAAAACTTCTACTCGGCATTGATTTGAATCTAAATCTCGTGTTTTGCATGTATTTGAATCTAACTTGTTTGTTTCGCATGCAGTTGAAACTAAATCATTTATATCGCAAGTATTTGAAGCAAAGTCATTTGTTTCTCTTGGATTTGAACCAAACCTTCTTCTTCGCATTGATTTGAAGCTAAATCATGTGTTTCGAATGAATGTGAAGCTGACTCGCTTGTTTCGCGTGGATTTGAAGCTATATCGTTAAATCGCAAGTATTTGAAGCTAAATCATTTGTTTCGCATGGATTTGAATCTAACCCTTCTACTTCGTATTCCTTTGAAGACAAATCATGTGTTTCGCGTGGATTTGAAGCTAACTCGTTTGTTTCGCATGCATTTGAATCTATATCGTTCATATCGCAAGTATTTGAAGCTAACTGTTTTTTTTCGCATGGATTAGAGGCTAACTCGCTTGTTTCGCTTCCAGTTGACGCTAAATCATTTGTATCGCTAGTATTCGAAGGTAAAACATTTGTTTCGCATGGATTAGAAGCTAACTCGCTTGTTTCGCTTCCAATTGAAGCTATATCATTTATATCGCTAGTATTTGAAGTTAAATCATTTGTTTCGCTTGGATTTGAAGCTAAACCTTTTACTTCGCATTGATTTGAAGCTAAATCATGTGTTTCGCATGAATGTGAAGCTAGCTCGTTTGTCTCGCTTCCAGTTGAAGCTAAATCATTTATATCGCAAGTATTTGAATCATTTGTTTCGCAAGGATTTGAAGCTAAACCTTCTACTTCGCATTGCATGGAAGATAAATTATGTGTTTCGCGTGGATTTGAAGCTAACTCGTTTGTTTCGCGTGGAGTAGAATCTAAATCATTTATATCGCAAGTATTTGAAGCTAAATCATTTGTTTCGCATGAATGTGAAGCTAACTCGTTTGTCTCGCATCCAGTTGAAGCTAAATCAATTATATCGGAAGTATTTGAAGCTAAATTATTTGTTTCGCTTGGATTTGAAGCTAAACCTTCTACTTCGCATTGATTGAAGCTAAATCACGTGTTTCGAATGAATGTGAAGCTATCTCGTTTGTTTCGCATGCATTTGAAGCTATATCGTTCATATCGCAAGTATTTGAAGCTTAAATCATTCGTTTCGCATGGACTAGATGCTAACTCGATTGTTTCGCTTCCAGTTGAAGCTATATCATTTACATCGCTAGTATTTGAAATTAAATCATTTGTTTCGCATGGATTTGAAGGCTAAACCTTCTACTTCGTATTCCTTTGAAGACAAATCATGTGTTTCGCTTGGATTTGATGCAAAAACCCTCTTCTTCGCATTGATTTGATGCTAAATCATGTCTTTCGAATGAATGTGAAGATATCTCGTTTGTTTCGCATGCATTTGAATCTATATCGTTTATACCGCAAGTATTTGAAACTAAATCATTTGTTTCGCATGGATTAGAATCTAACTCGTTTGTATCGCATGCATTTGAATCTATTCCGTTTATATCGCAAGTATTGAAGCTAAATCATTTGTTTCGCATGAATGTGAAGCTAACTCGTTTGTCTCGCATCCAGTTGAAGCTAATCATTTATATCGGAAGTATTTGAAGCTAAATTATTTGTTTCGCTTGGATTTGAAGGCTAAACCTTCTACTTCGCATTGATTTGAAGCTAAATCACGTGTTTCGAATGAATGTGAATCTATCTCGTTTGTTTCGCATGCATTTGAAGCTATATCGTTCATATCGCAAGTATTTGAAGCTAAATCATTCGTTTCGCATGTTTAGATGCTAACTCGATTGTTTCGCTTCCAGTTGAAGCTATATCATTTACATCGCTAGTATTTGAAATTAAATCATTTGTTTCGCATGGATTTGAAGCTAAACCTTCTACTTCGTATTCCTTTGAAGACAAATCATGTGTTTCGCTTGGATTTGATGCAAAAACCCTCTTCTTCGCATTGATTTGATGCTAAATCATGTCTTTCGAATGAATGTGAAGCTATCTCGTTTGTTTCGCATGCATTTGAATCTATATCGTTTATATCGCAAGTATTTGAAACTAAATCATTTGTTTCGCATGGATTAGAATCTAACTCGTTTGTATCGCATGCATTTGAAGCTTTATCGTTTATATCGCAAGTATTTGAAGCTAAAGCATTTGTTTCACTAGGATTTGAAGCTAAACCTTTTACTCCGCATTGATTTGAAGCTAAATCATGTGTTCCGCATGAATGTGAATCTAGCTCGTTTGTCTCGCTTCCAGTTGAAGCTAAATCATTTATATCGCAAGTATTTGAATCATTTGTTTCGCATGGGTTTGAAGCTAAACCTTCTACTTCGCATTGCATGGAAGATAAATCATGTGTTTCGCGTGAATTTGAAGCAAACTCGTTTGTTTCGCGTGGAGTAGAATCTAAATCATTTATATCGCAAGTATTTGAAGCTAAATCATTTGTTTCGCTTGGATTTAAAGCTAAACCTTTTACTTCGCATTGATTTGAAGCTAAATCATGTGCTTCGAATGAACGTGAAGCTAACTTGTTTGTTTCGCATGCATTTGAATCTATTCCGTTTATATCGCAAGTATTTGAAGCTAAATCATTTGTTCCGCATGAATGTGAAGCTAACTCGTTTGTCTCGCATCCAGTGAAGCTAAATCATTTATATCGGAAGTATTTGAAGCTAAATTATTTGTTTCGCTTGGATTTGAAGCTAAACCTTCTACTTCGCATTGATTTGAAGCTAAATCACGTGTTTCGAATGAATGTGAAGCTATCTCGTTTGTTTCGCATGCATTTGAAGCTATATCGTTCATATCGCAAGTATTTGAAGCTAAATCATTCGTTTCGCATGGATTAGATGCTAACTCGATTGTTTCGCTTCCAGTTGAAGCTATATCATTTACATCGCTAGTATTTGAAATTAAATCATTTGTTTCGCATGGATTTGAAGCTAAACCTTCTACTTCGTATTCCTTTGAAGACAAATCATGTGTTTCGCTTGGATTTGATGCAAAAAACCCTCTTCTTCGCATTGATTTGAAGCTAAATCATGTCTTTCGAATGAATGTGAAGCTAACTCGTTTGTTTCGCATGCATTTGAATCTATATCGTTTATATCGCAAGTATTTGAAGCTAAATCATTTGTTTCGCATGGATTTGTAGCTAAACCTTCTACTCCGCATTGATTAGAAGTTATATCATGTGTTTCTCATGGGTTAGAAACTAACTCGCTTGTTTCGCTTCCAGTTGAAGCTAAATCATTATATCGCAAGTATTTGAAGCTAAATCATTTGTTTCGCATGGATTTGAAGCTCAACCTTCTACTCCACATTGATTTGCAGCTAAATCACGTTGTTCGCACGGATTTGAAGCTAAATCATTTGTTTCGCATGGATTTGAAGCTAAATCATCTACTCCGCATTGATTAGAAGTTAAATCATGTGTTTCGCATGGTTTAGAAGCTAACTCGCTTGTTTCGCTTCAAGTTGAAGCTAAATCATTTATATCGCAAGTATTTGAAGCTAAATCATTTATTTCGCATGGATTTGAAGATAAACCTTCTACTCCGCATTGATTTGAAGCTAAATCACGTGGTTCGCATGGATTTGAAGCTAAATCATTTGTTTCGCATGGATTTGAAGCTAAACCTTCTACTTCGCAATGCATGGAAGATAAATCATGTCTTTCGCGTGGATTTGATTCTAAATCATTTATATCGCAAGTATTTGAAGCTAAATCATTTGTTTCGCTTGGATTTGAAGCTAAACCTTTTACTTCGCATTGATTTGAAGCTAAATCATGTGTTTCGCATGC